>NC_092424.1:17141102-17444316 GCF_036169615.1 Heliangelus exortis | reverse complement strand
ATTATTACTTTTATTTTAATATGGGGAACAGCCATTGCAAGTCATTATATCTACAACACAGCCACGTGCACTGTAATTGTTCCAAATTTAAAATGGATTGTCACCTCATCCCAGAGTATTTTTTTAAGTAAATTTAGATTGAACTAGATTGAAGTTTTTATTTTGAACATTTCCTGAATCCCAGGAATAATAGTTTTCTGTTTCATTTTGGATTTCTCATCTAAGGCAGGTATTGATCCTGTTACTCTCGATGGGGACTCAGCAGGTCCATAGGCTGACTTGTGTGGAATCAGAGACCTAATTCCCATTTTTAAAGAGCAATATCTATTAATGTCTGGTCAACTGATTTAAACCAGTTTACAGAATGGATTCATTGCCCAGACTGATTCTTCTAAATGCCTCTCTCAGGTCATGAATTGCATTTCAAGAAATGCTTTTCCTTTCTCTCCTTTACCTACCAGGAGCAGTTCAGAACGAAGGAAGGAGAAATCAAGAGATGCAGCAAGATGCAGGAGAAGCAAAGAAACCGAAGTTTTCTATGAACTGGCACATGAGCTGCCCCTGCCCCACAACATCAGTTCCCACCTTGACAAGGCATCCATAATGCGCCTGGCAATCAGTTTCCTACGTACTCACAAGCTTCTGTCTTCAGGTAAGATCTGGCTATAAAGCTGTCAGTGTTTGCTGGTGGCAGCTTGGGAGGACTGTGTGTGGTCTTCTCTGAGTACTGGGTCCTAAAGTGAGAACAGGACACAACTGCTTGTGAGAATACAGCTGGATTTAAAGATAGGTTTTTTTTTTTCATTGGGATTATGTATATTTTAGTTGGGATAGAAAAATCTGAGTGATATTAACCATATAAGGTCTTCATCACCAAACTATCAACTTGTGCAGTTTTGCCTCTCTAAAAACGCAACTCTCAAAACACTTGAATGTGACTTAGTAATCTCAGTTACAAGATTTTAAATTTTTAAGAGTTTAATCATAATTCAAACACAAGTCTTAAGCTTCCATGCTGAAAACAAGTACATTTTTGATTTGGTATGGCAAGCATGTTTGTACCAGTGCATTCAAAAGGCAGCTGGGAAGTTCTGAATGTCCAGAACTTTGTTTGAAAGGGTTAATTGTGCTGAACACCAGTAATGAATAGTTAGTAGATTGTTCATGACAAGATAGACTGAGATCGCTAGCTCAAAGTACTGCTAAATAGTCAACATAAATTGATTCCATGTAATCAGAATCTTGCTTGTGTTGGACTAGTAGGAAATGTTAACCAGCATCATTTTCATAGCTTGTACAAACAGGTAAAATCAACAATGTTCTTATTTTGCACCTATATTTGAATAATCACTGATAATCTGTGGTTTGAGTAGCCTGGGAGGTCAATGAAAACAGATGATGTTTCTGGGGGAACTTTCACACAATGACCTGTAAGTGTCTAGAATACCTTAAGAAAATAATGCCTGCATTGTTTGTGAAAGGTAAACCCAAAATTTCATCTTTTCCTTCATTGATGGCAAACCTCCCAATAGGGCTGTGATTACACTTCTTCTTTTTAGAAAAGTTGAGTCATACCTTAACAACTACTATAATAAATGTTAGTAGGAAATATAAAATTTTGTGGAAGAGTATGCAGTTCATTTGTTGTTGTTTAGTCTGAAAAATAGGAGAAATGCAATTCTGTTTCTGCGCTTTGTAACTTTGTAGTTTTTATGTGGGCTCTGCTAAGACTATTATATAAAATGTGGGTATTTTCATTTTAGCTTACAGAACGTGGTCTTAACATCTATTTCAGTGAAAAGAAAGTTTATTTGCTGAACAATGTTTGCAAACCATCTCCAATTTTGTCCTGTAATCAATACTTAGAAGAAGTTGTGTAAATAGGTAAATGTTCTTAAACGTTCGAGACACCAAGACAATATGTTAATAAATTTTTCACCAAAACACAGCTTCTTTACCTTTTCAAATATTTATGTGGCATGAGCTAGGGATTGGCACAGTGCAGGAAAGGCAAACTTCTGAAGGATTCTAACAGATAAAACATATAATGCATATACCTGTGAAACTTGATGTGAAATAGCTTCATGCTTTCATCAGGAAAAAAATATTTGCTTTGACCTGGAAACTGCTAGAATTAAAGTGAAATTTTCAAATACATGTATATTTCTTCATGAGGAAAAAAGTCTATAGTTCAGCATTTATTTAGGTTCTGTAGTGTGAGGCTTAGGCTCATATTATTCGATATTTATAAATTTATTTATATAATATTCATACATTTACAAGCATAATACATGTTTTTTATTTTTTGTAACAGTGTTTGAAAAGCAGTGTGATTTGTGTAGCTGTTTAACATTTTCTTGAAGTACCAACAAGACCCACCAGTTAGAAAGGAGTCTGGAAATGAAACATTACAGTAGTAGCAGGCTGAGATTTAATATTTTAAGGTTTTTCTATGTCAGCTGCTTGGCCTTAAATCTAACGTACTTTCCCAGTCAATACTGACTTGGATTAAATCCTCACATTACAATTTGTGGTCTTAGTCAAATGCAGATTTATTTATTGCTGCATCTGTAGACACTGGAGATGTAGATAAAGGTTTTAAATCTTTAGTGCTTCTATTCTGAGGAATTGTGCATAAGATATTTTAAAGGGACTGATCTTCTGAAAAAGCTGGGTATTACTTTCTGACAATGCAAATACACAGAAATGAAAGAATTCAAGCCAGCAAACCACTGTTTGCTTGTGAAGGGCTCATCTGCTACTTAAATTCATCAGAGTGTAACTAACATTCAAATTAGCCAACAGGAAGGCTGAGAATTTAAGCCCTGAATATTTGAAAGAAAATTTATCAGGCATTGGAAAAAGTAGAAACAGAGAAAAAGTTTTCATTTTCTCTATCAGAATAATGACTTAAGAGTATTATTTCTTCCTCATGCAATTAATTGCCTGGCAGTTTACACTTGCTGAGTCTCCTGAGATTCACAAGTGTGAAGTTGTGCTCTGACCAAAGCAAATCTCTATCAGGTTGAGAGCAGTTTCTTGCTCTCAGGAGACAAGGCTGTAAAATTTAATATGGGTATTTCTGGCAGGTGAACTTTGAAAAAATACTGCTTTTCAGGACTGATTAACATCATTGCTGTACAATAGCTGCCTAACACAGCTAATATTTGGTGGGTGCTGTTTTTCTGATGTGTTCCTGTTAAAAGCAGAGTTCAGGTCTTCAGTGATGAGCTTCTGAATAATGTCAACTTCATAGGGACACAAGGCTTTCACTGGAAGGTGGTCTGATTTAATTCAAAGTGAAAGGTTTTGATACAGCTTTTGGCTCTCAGATGAAGTTTACTGTTCATCACATTTTGAGGAGAATGTGAAGCAGACACTGGGTTTGTGTGATTTGTGTCCACACTTCATTCTTGCCTTTGCTCTAAAACCTTGCTGAGCCCCAAGCAAAGTTGCCCCCATTTCACATGCATGTTTATCAGACTGGAATTTTGCCATTAATTCTGTATTGCATTTGAGGAGCCTGATTTAACTGATGGGGGAGCTCAGCGGTTGCTGTGTCCTCTCTGACAGGTGAACAGGGAAATGGGGAGATGGAGGACCTCAGGGTTCATGAGAAGCAGCAAACGCCTGCCACAACCCACAGACCCCCTCTTAGCTGTATGTTTTTTCTTCACGGAAATAGTTTTGATTATTTGGGCAAGACATTTAGCTTAAACTGGAGTTAAGTGGAAATATTTGTTCTGTCATTAATTAGGACATTAAAATAACATTTATTTCATTTATATACGTATACACACACAAATGTCCCTAGAATAAGCTTGCAGTGCAGCTTGAAAAATGCTTCAAAAGATAGTAGACAAAAAAACCTGCTTGATTAACATTTTTTTTTATTCTGTTAAAACCTACTGGTACAACAGATTTTATATTATTGTTTGTGGACACAATACTCGAGCACAAATGCATCTCTTCATTTCATGACAATTTTGCCTGGAGCAGAGAGAGCGAGGTCCTTCCCAGGACTTCATCCTCAGCTTTCTGCAAGCTGATGCCCCAGATGGGATTTCAGAAGGCCATAGGCAACTTGCCAGCCTCAGCCCACTGGCATTGAGTGTCTCATGCCCCCTCCTATTATTCCCTGGCTTTTCACTTGTGTAACTTGGGCTGTCTTACTACCTCTGTCTGCATAATGATTATTTATCTGTAGGGAAGCCAAGACCTAGGGAAATCTATGCTCACATTCTTCCAGCAGGTGAATGGCAGAGCCCATGAATCTGAGCTCTCATTGAGAGCTCTCCTGCTACGTGCCCCTGAAAATCCCAGCCTCTGGATTGCAGGGTGCACGTCTCCTGCAGGAGCTGCAGGGTCTGAGCTTGGCCCTTGTATCCTATCATAATAGGAAATAGCTGGTTGTATATCTCAGAGTTCAAAAGGGTAAAAAATACCAGGTTTTGCTTTATAAAAGTTGCTGCTTTACTTAGTAACACGTTTCCCTTTGATTTTCACAGTAGGCAATTCTGTGTGGGAATGTTGGAGAGGAAGCCTTTAACATTTAGAAATGCAGGCTGTTCGTCTGACGGCCTGATTGAGATTAGTATCACAGGAAGCAAACTGAAACAATAGCTTTATAATACTGTTTCCATGTTGTGCACAGAACAGTACATGGTATAATTGGAATGCTAAGTAGAAGGATCATTTAATTACCATCATCTTAAATATTTTTCAAGATGTCTTCTAATTCTGTTGGCACATTTTTTGCCATCATCACATTCAACTGATGGGGATAAATTTAGAAGTGATCTTTGTTCATTTCAAGTAAAGATTTTGATCTCAAAGTCTCTGCTGAAAGTAGACTGATGCTTATTGGCAGGGAAGCTTCTGGATCTTATGTCTTTTAGTATAGTCAGAAAAATTAATAGCAGTATTTGTCCCCTATTACTCTCTGGTATAGCTAGTAAATTAGCCTAATGCTTCTTTGGGGGGGGATTAATAGATGGCAAAAGAGAAATAACTGTCTTTTCCCTGAGAATGGATGTCTTGGTTAACAACTAAAATTTGTGACCAGCTATGGTTGCCTCAGATACTCTTTTTGTCTGGATATGAGGGAAAGAATCCACTTTCAGAAGCCTGCATATGCATTAGCACGTGGTGCCAATAACTAAGTGCTTATTTGGACCATGCTGATGCTAAAGGCATTGCAGGAACCAGAACTCTCTGGTACCAGTGAGTTTCTGTGTGCCCAGAATACAAACTTTTTAGTCAGGCTAATTATGCAAACACAATTTTATCAGCTTTTTAAAATCCCATCCCAATTGTGTGGTGTCTTTTCTGTGTGGAGGTTCAGCAAAGGAAACTGGATGGGAGTTGCTCCTGTGCAGGCAGACAGTAGCAGAAACGGGGAGGGAACAGGGAAGCAGACGGGAAGTTGTTTGGGAGAAGGGAGGCCATGAGGAAGCCAGTGTGAAGCTGTTTCAAGGGAGTGAGACAACAGAGCCGGAAAGCCAGCAGGGAGCAGAAGGGAAAAAATAGCTTTTCTCCAGGCTTTTAAGGGGAGAGGACATACTGTAGGGAAAAGTGATGCAGGCATTGTTTTTTAACTGTCTGGACAAGCTGCATTTAATCTCAGACCATTGTGGCATAAAATGGTGCTTTAAAAGCAACATATCTACTTGTTTGCTTCTATTAAATTGGAAAAATATTTCTGTGATATGAATGAGAGTGGAACTGGGTGCTGAGTGCTTCAACTGCTTTAAGTGACATCCCTCTTTTGGGAAGCTGCACCAGAAGGTGCCAGGGGGCTCGGGAAGCCTGGTCTGTAGTGCTGTGTCCTGATGTTCAGCACCAATGGCTGCAGGACTCAAAGCAGCTTCCTGGGAGCAGCACCTGAATGATTTGGCTAGGTCCAAACTCTGGAATCAAAACAACACTAACATAAGTGTTTTCTTTATCAAAGTTGCTTGTGCACTTAGAGATAAGAGCCCTTCAGGAAGCTTCAAGTTTAAGAGTAGCTTTTTCTTGATGTATCTAATTTGAAAGCTTTTATTGAACACATTGAAAATATCCCCTTGAACAGGATGTACTGTCCTGTCAAGACAGAAAAAAAAAGAAAAAGGAAGAAAAAAAAAAATCAGTTTCTTTCCTTTGATGCAAAACAAGAAACCAGGAAGAGACAAGTCTGCCTCAAAGTTGCTCTCTGATGCAGAATGGAGCTGCTGTTAGATCTTCCCTTACTTCTGCCTGTTGGTTTCAACTACAGCTTAATGTCTACTATGCTCAATATCCAAGACACGTACTGGTAGTTGTAGCATCCAGGATTAAGGACAAAGGTGTGAAAATTTGTTGGGGGTGGCAATGTGACCTCACTTTTTCTCACTCTACTTCTGAGCTTACCCAAAAGGCCCCTTTGAGACAGATCAAAGGTGCTGAGAGGAGTTTAGGCTGTCTGCTAGAAGGTTGTTTATACCTGAGCTGTTATTTCTTGTAGGGAGTGCTTGATTGTTGAGCCTTCAGACTCATTCCAAGAGGTTGGACTGAAGGAAATGAGCAAGCATCTACGGAAAAAGTGTTCTTAAACTTGGGAACAGTGCACATCCTGACAGTGGGAATTAATCAAAGCTTGTTTACAAGAGCTATTTTTAGCATAAAAGGTTATCATAAACACTACAATAACCGTTTGCCATTACAGTTCAAAGTTATTTGTTGATGAATAAATTCTACTTTAGTGGTTAGAAATTTTTTCTTAATAGAGCTGATTAAAAATATTTATCAAAATTTCATAAAGATGGAGACATGATGTGAAAAAATACTGCATCAAAATCTGATGCAAACCAAGAAACACTGCCTTGGAGCAATATGAATGGTGGATGACCCATCAAAATGGGGCATGGGACACCATTGCTCTGTTCCTGGCTCTGCAGTTGCCCCAGGGAGACCACCATACTTTTCTCTGTCTCTCACATGTTGAAAGATCTCTCATTCTCAGCTAGACAGGGATTCTCCCTTCTCTGTAGGCTTCCCAGTGCTATATGAGCACAGTCTTGGCTGGGATCCATAAGTGTAACCATAATATGGCCAGTAATATTACAGCATTTCATTCTGCTGAATGTGCTGTTAATTTATAGTTGAATACAATGTATTTGCAGTCCAGTCCCCCTGCTGTACTGTCATTGTGCCTGAACTGAGATATTCCCATCAATAGAGGCTGAAGAAGCTACAGGAAAAATAAGAAATGTATCCTTATTTCAAAATTCAAAAAGTAAAGAAAAAAACCCAAAACAGTGCTGCTGATAAAACCTCTGTCTAAAAGTCAGGGTAAACTGAGCCTATGATCAGCTTTCTTTAGGACTGAGAGAATTCTGACAAGTCTTCTTGTGGTGCTGCTACCTGGATAAAGTGACCTCAGACCTACTGGAAACCAAGTTCTGCCCCACCTCTTCATGTGAACCTCATACTTGAATTTGGACCCAGCTTTCTTAAATGTTTTCCATCTGAAGCTGAAATTTCTTAAGCTGAAGTGAAGGACAATAGGGATTTCTGGGGGCAGCTTGCAGCACTGATGGCTTTGTTTGGTTTTCTTCTGCAAAATATTATTTTTCAAAGGAAACTGGGTTTTTGCTAGTGGCAATAACTGAATTGCTTCTGAAGTAATGTGTGTACATCCTCTGTGTATTAGTAGTTAGTGATTTTCACAGGAGAACGGGAGCAAGCTATAATGCTGTAACTGGAGCCATATGAGGGACTTATTTATTATTTATATTACTACAATTATATGAAGTTACCTGATACAGGGCAGACTACGGCCACCACCGTGGTGCCTGGCATATTTCTTTGCTGAGAACTAAGGCTCCTTGGGTAATTTATGTGCTTCAAGGGGTTAGCACAGGTGACACCACCTGGGACTCTGTGTTTGCAACCACCACAAAGAGCCTGGACACAGCAGATGTGAAAGTGCCTTGGGTGCAACCCCTTCCCTGGGCATGCCCATGGGAGACTGGCAAGGAAGAGATGGGAGCAGCAGGAGCACAGTGGCCCCTGGATGTCACCTGTCTGATCATGCCCACTCACTCCATCTTTGAAACATGAGCACACCCTATTAAGCACTACAAGACACCAGTATCTCCCAGCTCCCCTTGCCTGCTGTGTCTGGGGCTGCAAAGGAGGAAGGAAGGGGTGCAGAGGGGTTTATTGAGTTACCTGGGAAGCTGGAGGGTGTCTGCAAAACACTCTGGTCACGCTTTGGGTCATGCAAGAGGGGTTGCACAGCAGCACAAACCCTCTTCTCTCCCTTCTCCCAGTCTACATCACAAATGCCTCCAGCTGGACAAAGATAACTTTAATTAAAAAAAATCATGAACTCTGATCCCACCAAATCCATTAACCTTGTGCTTTAATGCTGACTGTATCTTTAAGTGCTGTGCTCAGCTATGATGTTAAGGGTTTGAACCTGCAGACCTCATGTGAGTGATTCTGTGTCCTCTGTGTGTGTTTGTATAAGTAATATAATTTATATACATGGAAAAGCAAACTTAATCATCTGATAATACAAGTAAAGTGTTTGTCTTTCACCGTTGGAGGCATTTAAGAACACAAATGCTTTGAATAGCCTTCCTGCCTTTGAATGGTCATGTTTTGTTAATGCAAACTTAATGAGCTGGGAAAAAAAAATGTAAAGGAGGGTCTGAGGTTAGAGCTGAAAAGTCATTTTTTTCTCTGAACCCACACTTGGCTGATTGTCTTGGGCTATAGCCATGATCCCTGCTGAATAAACCATTTGTTTGCTTCCGGAAAAGTAAAAAAAGACCCTTGACATTCTTTACACAGCAGAAACAAGCTTGGGAGCAGATGGTCACTTACCTTTTTTTTTTTTTTTTTTTCCCCCCCCCCCTAAATGTCATTATGGTCAAAGTGCATGCTATTCAAATATATTATTGTGTATTTTTTGTATTTTAAATGCTAGCCCTGACGTAATTTCCTGCAGTCAATTGCTTTGTGCCGAGGAGGAACTGGCTGCTGTGTGTGTAGTTAGAATTGCAGTGCAGAGACACAAAATTATAAATCCCCAGCCTGTGCTGGCTATTCCCAGAGAGAGTCTTCTCTTCCCTGTTACCAAACGATCATGTAGGGAAGCAAAGGCTGATAAACCAAATTTTGGGGTTGACTCTGCTTTTTCTCATGCTTGCCCAATGAGTACTGTGCTGTGGTGGTGAGGAATGGTTGAGGAGCAGGATGAGGATGCAGAAGCAGCACTCAGCATCATTTTTTGTCATCACTCATCTGTTCCAAATAGCAGCTTGGTGGGCTGTGCAATACTGATCCCTCTGCATCCCTAGGCACCAGCAAATGCAGTTGCAGGAGATATGTAGATCTAACTCATCCTTTAATCATAGCTCATTAAAACTTCAAAGTAAGAACTGCATTAGCTTAGCTCAGCCTTATCCCTATCCAGAAGAATACCAAACCCATTCCTGCTTCTAGACTTTTTCCAAAATGAGTATTTCAACAAGAAACATAGGGAAGTGATAAATGTGCTGTTTCAGGGAGAAGAACACAAATGAAAATTTCAAATGCTAATAGTATGTGTACTGGAGAACAAAATCTGTATGCTGAAATTGCAACATTAAACCAACAAAGAAGAGCAATTTCTTCAAGAAACTTGGCTAAGAGTCCCACTGCTCTTCTGAATGAGGCTGATGAAAAATGGCTGGAGCCTCTGGCCAGCAAAATTGATGGTGGGCTCAGCCTGGATGGGCACAGAGAGCAGCATCTCAGCAGCTTCTCTCAGATCATTCTTGCTGCCTTGGGCTATGGAGCGCCTTGGATCTAGATGGGACTTACCCATGGCCTTGTATCTTCAGCAGTGTATGGTTTGGAGTTGATTCTTCTTTATTCTGAGACAATAAGGGGTTTCTTGTTTGTTTGCTGTTTGCCCCTGATTCAGAGCTCTACCACTACACATATTTGCAATGTCTGATCACAAATGTTCAGGCTAACTACCAAAACTATGAAGATAAGCTCCCCACAGCATGTCTGAGGCGCACAGACGAGATGCAATATCTGGAAATAGTTTTTTAAAAAAATAATCTCGGAAGTTTCACGCAAAACATGTCAAGTAATTAATGAGCCAGCTCCTACACATTCTTTTATACTAGTCATCCATATATCATCTCCTGCAGTCCTCTTATTCATGGAGCTGTAACATGCTTAAAAGTGTAAAAAGGAAGGCAGGAGTGTTGAGTGGACACTTGGGTGGTGGGCATTAGGAGGAGCAGTGTTTCCCTCTCCTTGCCTCCCAGCCTGTGGCTTTGCCTACTTACTGCCTCCTGTTGCAGGAGGTGAGCAGTGTGGGACACACATGATGGGGGCATCACAGTGTTATCAGTTGTCTCTACAGCACCAGGAAAATGCACAACAAGAATAAGAAAAAAACACCTTAATAAATATTCTAGCATGTCAGCAGAACAGTGGCACGACTTCTCAAAAAATTATGAGATGCACTGGGCTCATTAATCTGCATAGGCAAACAGTGGGGATATAAGTGGGGCCTGAGGCTCTCCTCCTTGTACCACAGGAGAAGCATAGGTGGGTGATGAAGTTTGTCTGAGTTTGGTGAAGTGGCATGTAGGAGGTTCTGACGTCTGCAGATTTAAAAACAGGTATCAGTGAGATAGATCTGGAAATATCAAAGTTCATGGGATGAAAGAGAGATTCTGCCGAAAGAACTCCAAGGAAGTTTGTTCTGCTTTTTCTGCTAAAGGCAGTGTTAACAAACACTTCAGAGGAAAAGTATTTGAACTTCTTAAAAAATCTGACCTGATAGAAGCATCTTGTTAGACATTTGTTAGGAATGCACAAATTTACTCAACTTCTGTAAGATTTGCCCTATACTTATTTCCTATTAGGAAACACAAAGGTTGCATGTGGCCAAGAGGAATGTGCAAAAAGAAGAGATCCTTCAGCGTCTGGCTATACAGGTTTTATGTACTGAAAATATATTTTGCAGAAACTCTCTAAAGGTGAATAGAGGGTCTGTTGCATTTGCCAGGAAGTTTAGAAAAATATCATTCAGTGTTATGAATGATATACATACACTGTGCATGCAGCTTGCTTCTCAAGGGAAGCCCCACCAGACAGGGTTTGTGAAAAGGAAGTTCTAACAGCAGGAAAATGTTTTGTTGCCTTATAACTGAATGTGTTTGTGTTGAAAAAGCCTGGCTAGGGTGCTGAAGGTTTTAGATGCTTTTTTTGCTTTTTTTCTCAGTATGTGCTGACAACGAGAATGAACTCGAGGCAGACCAGCAGATGGACAACTTGTACCTGAAAGCTTTGGAGGGATTTATTGCCGTGGTGACACAGGATGGAGACATGATCTTTTTGTCAGAGAATGTCAACAAATACATGGGTCTTACCCAGGTAACTTGTTCCCTAACACTTTCCTTTCTCTGTAATACAATTCCTAGAAATTAATCCTATGCCTAAAGGTAGAAATAAATAGCTGTGTGTCACTGCAAAAAAGACTGGAAATAAAATTTCTTATTTCTGAGGCAGGTACCCTGAACACCAGAGAACAGTGTGGTGTTTTTTCCTTCTCCCTATCGAAGTTGTAGTGTCTTTGGCAACTGCAATCTTGCCTTCCTAGGTATTACCATGGAGAGGAGAATGGGCATTTATTCATCTTGTGACCTAGACTATGAGACAGAGGGGAGAGAGCTTCTTTTTTGGGTCACCTCCTTTCCTGCTTTGTTGTTTAGGGTATGTTTTCCTTCTGTAATGAAAATAACTGGTCATGCTGACTGAAACCACACCATATAAATCCACAGGTAGGGCATTGTACTGGGAAGAAAATGAGAAGTTATTCTTAGGATAAACAAAGGAAGGGTCACAGTGTGTCTGTGAGCATTGCTGGATCTCAGCAAACAGAGCAGATGGTTTAGGGAGACTGGAAAAGTGGGTGCACCTTTTGTAGTGGAAAGGCTGTTCTCCTGATTCCCAGTTTGTGTCCTCTCACACCTGGACTGAGATGCTGTTAAAAAGCTTAAATCTTCAGAGGACTGTGGTTAAATATATGTGCTCTTTAGTCCACCCCCATAAGTCACCAGTTTGATGTGGCTGTGTGGTCAAGGTAAACATGTTAAATACAGGACACAGCACAAATCATTGATAAGAGACTGAGTTAAACCTCCTCTGACCCACTACACACTGCTGATTAGACCATGGTCAGATTTGACATCTTTGATTCCTCAGTTCCTCTGTGAAAAATCCTGCAATCCTCCAAATGAGCTCGAATCTGTCTGTTGATGCACAACATTCTAGTGACTAATTTCATCTGAATAGATGGTATTTAAAAACAGATAAATCCTCCTAGTTGCTTTTATTTAGCTGAATACAGTTCTTATTTTTGCATAGGTGGAATTAACTGGACACAGCATTTTTGACTTCACTCATCCATGTGACCATGAAGAAATTCGAGAGAATCTGAGTCTGAAAAATGGTAATAATGAAAATAGAAGTCACTCTTTGCTTTTTTAAGTAACCAAAGGAAGTAATTGCCTGGCAGTAGAAATGCTAGTTTTGGTAAAGGGAATTTTTATTCCTAGAGTAATCATTAATAGTTATTCAGTACTTTGCAGATATGTTTTGTTTTACCAAATGTTGCTTATATATGATAGCAGTAATAACTGTTTGTTTAATATTTTCCTTTCATCAAGACAGGCATGGTGTTTTCACATGTAATGCTTTGCAAAGATTTATGTGCTCCAAGCTAAAATACAGGTTTAAATGCACAAAGTCCTATTTAAGTTCCACTTAAGGTTTATGTATGAGCTCTACAAACTGCTCTTCAATGGTCCGTGCGTCTTGGATGGTCTCTGTAGGAACATTATCTGAGAATTATTCTGCTATTTCTAGTGAACTGTTTGTGCTTGTAAGTAGAAGAAATCAAGAAGCAAAACTGGGAAAACTAATTTCCCATTTTCTTTATACAGGTCCCGGCTTTGGAAAGAAAAGCAAAGAGATGTCAACTGAGCGTGACTTCTTCATGAGGATGAAATGCACCGTTACCAACAGAGGCAGAACTGTTAATCTGAAGTCTGCCACATGGAAGGTACTGTATTTGAGCCATGATAAGTGTCTTTTTTATTTTAAAAGACATTTTGGTGTGCAGAGAAAGTACACTCTAAGTTTGTTTCTTATTCTAAAAAATCATTATTTCAGGTTTTGCACTGCACTGGACAAGTTAAAGTGTATAATACTTGCCCTCCTCACACTCTGTGTGGGTATAAAGAGCCTCTTCTCACCTGCCTTATAATAATGTGTGAGCCTATTCAGCATCCTTCAAACATCGATATCCCGCTGGACAGCAAGACCTTCCTGAGTCGCCATAGCATGGACATGAAATTTACCTACTGTGATGACAGGTAAACTCCACTGATTTTTCCTTTTCATGAGTGTTTCTGTATTCTTGAACAAAGCAAGCATTCCAAATGACCTTCTGTGTGGAGCTGGTAAGTGAGGACTCAAAGAAAGTACACTCTGTTATGAAGAGTTACGACCTCACTTTAGGCAAAATGGTTCTCCTGCTGTATTTCCTCCTCCTGCTCAGTGAGGAACTCACATTCATTGGCAGATGAGGCGACTTAGAGCCATCAACATTAACTTCTTCAGACTTAACAAACTGGAGAATACACAGGGTTACTCTTCGCATTTTTTAGAGAATGTGTCAAATGTTTTGCCTTATGGACCTTACTCAAGGACTGTCTTGTGGTTGGTTTGGCCCAGGATGCTATTATTGGTTAGCTGGAAAGTACTTTATGCTCTAGGTTAACTAAGAATTGCTAAAGCATCCAGAGCACCTGTAGCTCTGAAATGGGGTTGCAGCCTCTTGCTCAATGAAAAGCAAACAACGTTTGCTGATTATCTCTCTGCTCCCTTTAGTGGTGAAATGAAGGGCAGGGAAAGATTTTGGGTCAGGCATGGGGCTCTGTCCTCCACTCCCCACACTTCCCACCTGAGTGGCAAAATGGAGATTTCCCTTATCTCTGCCTGCCTGATTTCCCCTGGGATCTCTATTGCATTTCATACCATACACCACTTCTCCCTGTCTACACACTGTGGTACCCCTCTTCCCTGCATGTGAGTGATCCAGAGATCCCATCCCAAGAAGTGTCCTCCTATACCTTTTCCCCAGAAAGTCCTGTCTGTACTTCTATGGGTTTGCTGTTTATTTTGGGTTTTTTTACATTTACAAGATCATTCCTGTCTAAAGAAGCCCATCTACTGAACTCAGTGATACGAGCAACCCCTGAGGTCTGGAGGCTTATCAGTGAGATTATATGTATTTTTTCATTTTATGCAAAAACTCCCAGGCTTCAGATCTTGGTTTTGTCTTTTTTAAAAATCTGCACTAAGCAAGATTATTCTTATTTTAAGCAATGTGATGAAGCAGCTGTATAAACTAGCAATGTTAGGGGCTTGGGATGAAAACAAGATTACAAGTTTGAAACTTGTGACCGACCTGCTGACCTCCCTGAGCATTTAACAGCAAGTTTGCTGTAACTAGAAATGTCCTCTGGTGTAATCACAATAAAACAGACTTTTTTTTCCCTTATTAGTACTTTTAGGGTGAAAACATTGCAGTATCAATAGGATTTTGCTGCTGAGGGGGGAAAAGCAACAATATGGTAGTGGCTCATTATTGAAAGCAATGTACCTCTGAATTACTTGGGGCCACTCAGAGGCAGGCTAGAGGAGAATACCAGGATTTTGCTTTATTACAGCATTGGTATGACTCTATCAGACTTGATGCATAAGCAATTATAAATGTGAATTAAAGGGACTGATATTATCCCATTAAAGGTGCACATGTTTATTTTAAAAAGAACAAAATATCATGCTATATCTTAAATAGTGGGAGCTGACTTACAGGGAAAAGTATTTTTGCAGCAGCGAAATCCAACAGCTTCCTCTGGAGGATTTTACTTGGAAGGAATTTCAGAGATTTCTCTTAAAAAACAGGCAACAAACCAGAACATCTCTTACTAGATCATTTTAGTTGGATGTTTTGTTCATGTTTTATTGAGATTATGATGCTAATGTAAAAAGCCAGCCAGTCCATAGATGGCAGAGACCTCACACACCTTTCAGGGTTCTTCTCCAGTTCAGAGCTACTAGACAAATTGTGTTGAAGGAACAGCTTATGCCAGGAATGTAAATCCAGGCTGAGGAGAGGGGGAGGAAAAGCAGCATGTGCCAGTCAGATGCCTAAACCCTTTTCAATCTGCTCTGGCCCTTCTGCAGTGAAGCAGAGGGGCTGATGCAGCTCATTTCTCCTTAGGAGACTGTGTTTTTCCAGCTTGGGCATGAAATATTGAGAGCAGAGTGCCTCCTCTTGCAGGCTTCTGCAGCAATCTGAATATCCCCTCTGCAGTCCATCTAGTGTGGAGAGGTGAGCTTCTAGAGGGTGTTAAGTTTTTGGTTTTGAGGTGTCCAGTTGAAAAAATTCCAGGACTTCTGAGGAGGTAACTTTGTGAATGACACTCTTGCTGGACCTTAATAACAGGGGGACCCACCTTTAGCATGAAGCAAAATAAACCTGTCCTTGCATATATAGCTGAAATTTATCCCTGTGGAAAATGAGGATCACATCTCTCATCTTAGGAAAGCTCATAGGCTCTGTCTGTAACAAAGTAAAATGCAAAATACAGGCTGGCTACCTTTCAACACTTTGTAAGAAAAACTAGTTGGCTGGCATGAAGTGCCTTGACTCCATTGATTTTTCCTCAGAAGGGTGCATGACAGGTGGGATATGAAGCAGGCAAGACCAGCCTTCCCTCATTTAAAATGTGTGAGACACTAGCTTGGATGTTTTGCCTTCCTAAAACAATGTATATTATGTGGGCCTGTAACTTGCAGTGGATAGGTGAGGTGTATTTGTATTCTTAAAACTGCTTTTGGAAGGTGATGGGTCTGTAAAGAAAGGTTTGTGAGATATCAATATTAAAAATAGGTTGTTACAGTAAATGCCTGTTTGAGCCATTCCTGGAGAGCAGTTTAAAAATGTTGCCTTCTCCCCTTATCTTGGATAAGTGGTTTACAGGAAGGATTATTTTAGCTGTAATACGGAAATGCTGATGAGTGGTACAATTCAATAATCCAAGTGAGGATTTAGTTCAGCTGCACAATGCTTTTGTGTCAGGGGAGATCTCCTGTGAGGGTGTTTTTGTTGGAAAAAAAAGGCCACTCTTTGTATGAAGGGGGCTTTATTATTTTAGTGTCATAGCTGATGCTCAACTTATCTTCTGGTGCAGGGCCATGGGGGCTATGGGCAAATAAAAATAGCAGCAATATGTTTCTGTGGAAAAAAAAAAAAAAAAAACCAGAAGTGAAATCTGTATCTGAACTTCATAGAAAATGCAAAAGCTACTTCAGGTGCCTCAGCACATAGAGTCTCAACCTTTTGGGGTTATGCGTAACAAAAGGAAACCATATGCTGTGTTTTGGAGGGGAGCAGAGCTTGAAAGCAAGGGAGGGTCAACATGGCATTGTAGGTGGCGCTGGCTTTCACCTTCATCCCAGAGACCTCTCTGGGGTGCTGGGGAGGGGAGTGGGAAGCACGCTTTGCCCATAATTGCTGTGGGCAGCATGCTAGAGAGGGAAGAAGGCTAAAGAAACAAATCTGTTCTGCAGGGGAGAGATGTACAGGTGGTAGCTTTAAAGGCTGCCTCACTAAGCCAGTTCCCTGACACAAGCACGGTGAAAAGTGGATATTCTCCATTACTTTGAAGGCATGGCCTCTGTGTGTTCCTGGTTACAAGAAACCCAAATAATTATAGTCTTCCATTACTTGATTGGAACATCTTAATGGAAGAGTTGAGGAAGAAAAAGGAGTGATGGAGGATATACAGTGATTCAGAATAGGATGGTGCAGGAGGATTCAATGCCAGTAGTGTTAGTAACAGTGAAGCCAAAGATCCATATTTGGCAAAACTGGCTATTGGTATGTGTTTAAAAAAATTTACCAGCTTCTTTTCTTAATAATGAAACTTTGATTTGGATGGATAAAATTAGTAGGACAGTGAAGTTTTGGATGTACCTGACTAGTTATTTTGCCTAAATAACTAACTGTACCTCTGAGAAGTGGACAGCTATCCCAGGATTTTGCATTTGAGTTTTTTTTCTTTGGCCTGGATTAGAGTAGAAGAAACCATGAGTATTTTGAAGGGGAAATAGGGGTACTTGGCAGGACTGCCACACTGCCCTGGCGCCTGTACTAGCAGGCTGGCAGAGAGCTTTACCCCAGACATATTGGCTGTGCTGGGCTTTTTTTTTTTTTTTTTTTTTTCCTTCTTTCTTAATGCATTCTGCTTTAAGTATAACTTTCTTTTTTGTTTATTTGTTCCAGTCAAGACCAATTTAACTTCAATAACTTGGTAACAGTTTGAATACAGAAAAGTCTTTGTTAAGAGATCCACACCCTCACACACACAGTCCACACACACCCGAATCTACACCCAACTCTTTTTTATGAGCAGTAAACATCCCAGCAGTCTTTCACAAAGAGCCTAGCTTCTCAGTCCTGATAGGTCTTACAATACTATTTTTACTCAAGAAATTGTGTAAAATAAAAAACTTTGTGCTCTTCTAAAGACACAGAAAAGCACAATTTTAAGAAAAACCAAACCACTTCAAATATCTCCTAGGAGCTGTAGGCTTTGAAACAGTGAGCTTTGCTTTGCTACGTGTTCCCTCAGCACAAAATTTTGCCTTTACTCCACATCCCAAGAAACAGATATATTAACAAAAGCTGAAGTAGCGCTCAAAAAACATTTAAATGGTGATAGATGGGAAAGATTTGCTACTGTGGAGTGCTACTGCCCACCATTTTAATGTGTTTTCAGATTTTTGACCTCAGTACATTAAAATTACAAGTTTAACTCACAAAACTGAAGGGCCAGTCGGGCAAAATTAAGATTTCCCCAAAGGTGTTTGTGTTCTCAGAAATGAGTGGTTAACGGGCAAACAAACAGCCTCTCAGCCCACCTGTCGTCTTAGACAAAAATTACCATTATCCAATTAGCATGAATTTAGCTTTTACAAATGCAAAGGAAACACAAAGCCTGTACCATGGCAGGAATGCCATCCAAAACCACCATACAGTTTGTTTTCCAATTTTGTCATTCCACAGCTTACACAAAGGGCAATTTTCTGTCTGGTGTCTAAGCAAAAGTAGAAGTCTTGTGTTCTTGACTCAAGTTTTATAAATGACCCTTTGGTCTCATGGGGCATATACATCCTCTGCCTGCACTCCTTCTACTCATAGTGCCGTAGTATTCTTTTTCCTTTGCACTTAGTCCTCTGTGTATTCACTCAGTGTAAGGCTGCTTTGGAAAGCATGTGGAATATGGAGGGTGCACCTCACTGTCAAACCTCAAATCAGTGCTCAGGTGAGGTTAGTGCAGAGACCTTTGCTGAAGCACTTGCTGCCTCCTGGCCAAGGTGCTGTTCAGCCTGTCAGATGTGGCCAGTATTCTTCCACAAATGTCTTGGGAAAGTCACAGGACAGATGTGATGGAGATGGGTTTAGAATTTGGTTAGTGTTGTGGGGTTTGTGGGTAATTCTCTGGTACCTTATTTTTGTCTTTCTGTATGCTTTATGGTTTTAGTGAAAAGATATCAACCGACCCCTTGCTAACTTTCACCCAAGATTACATTAAATATAATTGAATTTGACATCAGCAGAGCAGCATCACACTGCAAGTAGTTCTTGTTATGGAATGCAAGAAGGGTAGTTTTATAGTGAGGACACTTCTTATGAGCTGATCATTGAGGAGAGTTTGAGAGGGAAATCACAGGATTGGAACAAACATTTTGGCATAGAGTTTAAAGTCCCTCAGCCTCCTGTAATGCATAATTTTGCTTGCTATCTCGGTTCCGTTGTTAACACTTATGGAGGCTGTAATGTGGGTTTAGATTTGCATCAATGCTGCTGGGTACATCGTGCTTCTTTTTTTCCCCCCATGATCTTTATTTCCTTTTCCCTCTCCCTACTCAACCAGAACTTGGCTCTCAGCTCCCAGTGATTGGATTAAGAGTAAATTATGGAATTCCTGGGTTTCCTCGTGATGAGCTCCAAACTAACCGAAATGGTACTATGATACTATGCCATTATGTAACTAATGGCCATGGTTTCTGTTTTATAAAGACTGTATATTTACACTGGCAGAAGCCCCTGGCCTCTTACACCAGCGTGTCTCAGCAGACTGTGTGAAGGCAAGTAGAAACAGTATTTCTGGAGCCTTACTTTTATTAGGGCTCCTTCTGTATTTGGTGTTTTCTCCCGATGGTTAAGCTCTGATGACCACTTCATTACTAGAACATCTGCTTTTCTTAAAAAAAGGAAAAGCAGTTGTGGTTTCAGTGAAAAGTGACAGAATTGACTGGGGTGCAGTTAAAAAGCTCAGAGGGTTGTCAACGAAAAGAATCAAAAAAGAAACTCTTTCTGCAACCTGATTCAAGAATTTCCCCTTTGTCCGTCTAACTCTAAGTGTAAATAAAACTGTAAACACAAAGACCAATTACAGCCTTTGCTCAACTAAGCCATTATAAAACCAAGGCCATGGAACTCAGAACAGAGAGTAGTTTTCAGTGTGAAAACCAAGGTGCCCTGGGAGTGTGAGCTATACAGTTCTGTGGAGGCAAAGGAAAAGCTGACTCAATGTGTTGGCGTTTAAACCATACACAAAATAGCTCCATCTGATGTGTCTTCCTTGCTGGAGGGGGATCCAGGAGATGAATGCCATGCTCTTGCTCTGTTTGTTTTACTGTATTTACATGTCTGTCTTGTAAAGACATGCTTGTGTCTGGAAGGCTGGGCCAAGGCTGTCCTTCCAGGGAGCACACAAACCTGAGGATGAATCTCATAAAAATAGCAACACCTCTAATTTAATGTGGTGGTGGCAGTTCAAGCCTTTCCAGGAGTGTTGGTTGAGAGGCATAGAACTTGGGCACTGGCACTGGTGACAGCAATGTGCTGTAAGATGTGACCACAATTCCTTTGCAGACCTCGAGGTTTTCAGGATGTGTGACAGCTTAGCATGAGTTTGTAGTCATTTTTGATACTGCTCTCTGTAGTATATTGCAGTTTAAAAGCCAGTAAAAGTCATCTAAGTTTTGTGCCTGACTTGGAAAACAGTAATGTGTTCACCTTTTCTCAGAAGATATAGTATCTTTGATTTTGAATGCATATAGAGGACATTATTATTATTATTATTATTATTATTATTATTATTATTATTATTATTATTATTATTATTATTATTAATTGTTACTATTAATGTTACTAATATTAATATTAATATTTATAGTGAGGACACTTCTTATGAGCTGATCATTGAGGAGAATTTGAGAGGGAAATTACAGGATTGGAACAAACATTTTGGCATAGAGTTGAAAGTCCCTCAGCCTCCTGTAATGAATAATTTTGCTTGCTATCTCGGTAATATTGATATTAATATTAATATCAATATTAATATCGATATTAATATTATTATTGATATTAGTATTAATATTAATTATTGTTGCTGTTGTTGTTATTACCACGTTTCCTATAAATCACGTTTCCTATAAACTTGTGTGTGATGGTGTTTCAGATTAAATTTAGGAAAAAAGAACCCTTTTCTTCTACCCCTGCACCAGAAAAATTTAATCTCCATAGTTTGATGACATAATTTCGTTTATTCAGGAACTTGTGCAAAATCCTGTCTTGCCTGTGTACTCAGAAAAGCTCGGGGGAAAAAAAAAAAAAAAAAAAAAGTCTAGTTTTTGAGATC
This sequence comes from Heliangelus exortis, assembly GCF_036169615.1. Lineage (NCBI taxonomy): Eukaryota > Metazoa > Chordata > Aves > Apodiformes > Trochilidae > Heliangelus > Heliangelus exortis. The sequence continues at coordinate 17,423,494 of NC_092424.1, read as the reverse complement.
ATAGCTTTCTTTGTGCAAAATCCTACTTAGTTTGTGGATTAGTCACCCAAGTAACTTAATCCATATGCTAAAGTTCTGGTATAATTGAGAAACACTAAGTAGAAGAGCTGATTTTTTTTTCCTTTTCTTTCAACTGCCTTTAATTTGCTACCTAGTGTTTTTATTTTACTAAATGCAACACCCAAGGTAGTGATTTAACCCTTTTATGTATGTTTTTAAAATGTACACATACTTCTAAACCTGATGATGCCAACAACTAACAACCCCCCCACACAAACCATGCATTTGATTTTCAGTGATTTCAGGTATTTGGGAGCTTCTGCCTGTACAGCTTGAGAACTTTGTCAGCAATCATTTTCCAGTCAAGATCTTCTATAAGAGACACTGTACAACAGGCCTGGAAAAATTTGCAACACAGTAAATGACATAACAATAAAAGGCAGTGTATTCTAAACATGAAAATACTTCAGAATATGGTCAGAGGTCTTCTACATCTCCTAATGTGTTCATAAATTCAGAATTTCTGATATTGTGATATTAATTCTGTTAGCCTAAGGATAGCTCCCCTGCACAGGTAAGCTTGAGACTAAGGTGACCAGAATTTTAAATCTTTGGTATTTTCTTAATCAAGAATAACAGAGTTGATTGGATACCATCCAGAGGAGCTGCTGGGCCGTTCAGCATACGAGTTCTACCATGCCTTGGACTCAGAGAGTATGACCAAGAGTCACCAGAACTGTAAGTCCCTCCTTATTTTTCTTCACAGTTTGCACATAAAGCACAGCGTTAGGTACTTCAATAAGCAGTTGAAAATACAAAGTTTGTGTGCAGATACTCTCTGAGAGCAGTACTTAAACTTTGCAAAAGAGTTTGCAGGATACCACACTTTTCTAGCTGAAATTTGCTGGTGATCTTCCCAGAGTGTCTGATTTTTGCTATAATTAAAACTAACCTTGGATGGTAGAGAGGAGAATCTCTGCCTCTCTAAGGGATAATTTGAAAAGCTGAGTTAGGCAGTACTCACCTGGTGAGAAGTACATTTTCTGGTGGTATTATCCTTTTGGTGAGCTATTCATTGGGCTCAGCAGGAGAAGCACCTCTAAAGGGTAAATAGGAAGAGTTTCTTGCAGTATATTTTTGAATGTCTGTCTTCTGCTACCAAACTACAACTATTTTTCTCACCCAGATCAGATGTGTGAGAAGACTTTCTAAAAGGGATATTCATTATACAAATAATATGTACTGCCAGGAACAGCTGCTTTTTGTTAGTCTTATGCCTATGTCAACTGCCAGTTTTGACCACTTTTAATGGTATCTGAATTATTCCTGGAGATCAGATCTAAGATCTGCTCCCTCTCTTTAGCAGGCCACACAGTTACACTTCCTCTCTGATGTAACTTGTCTTAAAATTACTGGATTTCAATCTTCATTCCCTGTCCTTAGATTTGGCTCTATGGCTGGAGGCAGCATTGGGCATTAATGTACAGCTGACATTTCCCACTCTTGGCTCCTACAGCCACTGAACTTGTGTATGGAAGAGTTCTCAGCACCACATAGCTAAAATGTCTGCTGCTGCTTTTTTATTAAAAAACAAACAAACAAAAAAAGCCCAACTCTGAGACTGGAGTCTACAAGGTAAAACAAAAAAAAAATTAAAAAAAAAAAGAAAGCAAAAAACCAAAACAAACACAAAAACACAACAAACCAAACCACCTTGTAGTTACTATGATTAAAGTCTCTGTCCTCAGGAAAAAAGTCCATGACTTAGGTCATGTCTGTAGGGAATTGGCCAGCAAATATATTTACAGAAAGTATTTCTGTACTTGCCAGAGAAAAGTAGCAGTAAAGAATAACTGTCTGACCTTAAGGGGAAAAGGGAATATGCATTAGCTCCAGTGGCAAGGATTCAGGATAGTTTTGAGTTAAAATGATGCTTGAAAGAACATTTGGCAGTCATTAAAGTTGTGTGCTGTAAAACAGTGTTGGTATGAATCATCCTGTTTCCAGAGCTGCTTGAAAGAAAAAAAAAGAAATCAAACCATACTTAGACTTGTCTGGGAATATATTTGTTAAAATGGTTTCTTAAGGTTATGTGTTCATGTTTTTAACCATGAAAAGGAATTAGTGATATTCATAGACAGAATACCCACATCCTGTGCTGGGCTATTGAGAGTCATCCTGAGAAATCAGGGGATATGGTGCTCTTGCTTTTGAATTGTTGAGTTGCCTTTCTAAGAATGGAACAATGCCAGAGAGAGCATGAAATGAGAGCTGGCAATCTCTTTAGTAACAGGAGAAAGCAAGAGCCTTTGTTGGTTATCTCTATCTAGTTAATTATATGGGAGGACTGTGCTGGGACTTGTCCATGTAAAGATTGCTGGAGAGTTTCCAGTACCCATTTGACCAGACATTGACTGAGGTTGCTTCTCACTCTGGCAATTCAAGTCACCTCATGTAGTGCAGACTGGATGTCTAGATGCCATCTGTGCCTACAGAACAGGGCTGCCTCCTATGCAAACTTTGGCTGCTGAGCAGCAGGAGGGATCCGTACTCAGAATGAAGGCAAGGGGAGGTCTAGAGGGGTGAATTACACCATCAGAAGTGCTCGAGGTACTCCATAGGTTATAAATATTCAGGATCAAACTCTTCCATAGTGTTTATGATAGCAGAGGATCAGCATGGATGGTCTTTACTGTTGGAATCACAGAGCCAAAGTCTGTGCTGTGATAAATGGTATTGCTCAATACAACCATCACCAATACAACACAATACAACCATCAGTTGACATTGCCAGCAAGTTTGACCCTGGTAGTTTTTCCAAGGTAAATACTTCCTGTGTCTTCTGGTACAGACAGGCTTCTTACCAACTCAGAACAACCACAGAGGCAATCTGATAGCAAGCTGTGACTTGAGAAACCCAAACTTAAGTCCTCCAAAATAGGAAATCCCGAGGTTTCATAACACATGCTGTTGAGATGCTGACAGACAGGGTAACCAAGCAGCTCTATAGCTCATACAGAACTTACTGGTTCTTCCTTGCATGATGCTTTGCAGCACTTACTAGTTCTTTCTAGCCATGGTCATTTACACATGGAACTATCCACCTCCAAATTCATACAGCACACTTGTATTTAATAAACAATAACTTTTATTAGCAATGTGTCATGTATAGAGTATATATTCATGCAATGATTCAGGCATCAACTCTGATGGTGCCAGACATTTAGCATTGTAAAGATGCATAGGAAATAGAGTAAGGAGACTGAGAAGGAAGGACTGAGGAAGGAGAATTTTGAAGAAAAAGGGGAAAAAAAGCCTCAAGTGGGTCTCTTGGATGGAAGCAGAAATCTTTCAATTTCCTTCCTTCTAATTTAGTGATAAATCCTGGTTATTGCTGTTTTACTGTACTGCAGGGTCATTGATTTTTCCCTGATATTAAATAACAAGTTCATATTCAAACAAGCCCACAATAGTGTTTATGTTCTTGGTTGGAAGTATAGTTGCATATAGAGTAAAAAAGTTTTAATTAGTCACCTTCAAATGGAATATTAGAATGTATTTGGCAGTATTTAGCAAACTCAGATTTTCATATGTTATGCAAGCAAGGTGAAAATGTCTATCTTGTTACATAAATCTACACAAAAAATGGACTGCATAGTTTTAATCTCAATTCAGTGATTAATAATCTATAATCGCTTCCAATTAGAGTCTGTTCTTGTTACATCCAGAGGGAGTTTTGCTGTTGACTTCAGAAAAGAGCTCAATGTCACCATCTGAGACCTGCTACTTAGTATTACATAGCAGAAGTTTGTTGTATTTCTCAAGGATCTCTCAGAAATTAAAAAACAAATTTTGTGTTCAGTTAGATTAATCTGTGCCTTCCCCCTTTCTCCACCTAAAGATAAGGAATATAGTTAGAACCTATTTCATTGAGATGTTACTAGTTCTATAAAGATACAGGTAATGTATACTTAACAAAAAAAAAGAAAAAAAAGTTCACTCTGAAGGCAGAACCTTAAATGTAGGGTTAGATCAACAGTTACCAGTGTATTAGTAATTTATGAAATTACCCCACAGAGGGATTCTGCTGTACTTTATTATATCAGAACATGACATGCTTTGAATAATAATAATAAAAAAGATTAAAGCAGTAAAAAGCGTCTTTGTAATGTAACAGGCGCCTACATTGTGACTCTTATTGATGAGCTGATGATTAGGAAGCCGTGTAATTATGTTTCACAAGCAGAGCAGAACAGTGCAGTCACTAAAACATTGAAATGAAAGCCTTTTGATTTTGTTCCACCAGAAGTATTTAATCAATAAAAGTAATGTTCTACTTTGTCTAAATAAATTAAATGAATGATGATTAAATACTTCTAGGAAGAAAACAAACAAACTTCAGAGGCAGAAGGATAAGAACCGCGACAATTATCTGCAAAGCAGTTGTTCTACTTTGGAGACCTGGATTTGTACATTTGTATGGTGGTGAGGCAGGAGAGACTGACAATAAATAGCTTCTGTTAATGGCCACATTCACAAGGAACTTCTCTGTACAAAGACTGCAGAATCAAGTTTCTAGCTTTTCTGAGGCAAATTGCATTATTTTCAGGGCATTAATTTGAATGCATACTGTCTTGGGGCATAAGAGCTGCTTAAAAGGAAAGACTGCCAGTCCAGTCAAAGGTTTAGTTGAGCCAGTTCCCAGTTTTGCTACTCACTGTGACTATGTCTGCTTACAAATACAAACTCTTATTAGTGCAAGTGCTGCTTTCATACTCCAGCCTTAATTTTACTGCTATTGATCAGCAATATTTTCTGACAACTATGAACTGCATTACACTATTAATTGCTTTTAGGAAAGGATTTACAACGAACAGGACATCATACCACTTTATAGCTAAGTCCAAAGCAGTGAACTGTAAACTCATTCTCTTCAAATATTACAAAATACTGGGAGAAGAGCAGAATTTCACCCTTCAAATATCTAGATGAAGCTATAAACCTGGGCTGCACCATTGTCAGTTTATTGCTTGAGAAACACAGGTCACTTTAAAAATTATTTTCAGTTAAATAAACATTGTTTCATTTGTCACATGGGTCTTGGTTTCTTCTAGATGGCTAATTTCAAGCTACTGCAGAGAAACAACACAGTTCAAGCAGACTGAACAATACTGACGTTCAGTGTTATTTTTCCCCCTAGGCAAAACAGTCCCATTTATTGCTCTTAATTTTATTACTTTTTTAAGAGTGATATTACTTCTTCAGCCTAAGACCAATGCTGTGCAAGTGACAACTCCACTTCATTTGTGATGTTGGTACTTCCAGTGCCTAACTCGAAGAGATAAAAAGGAATCAGAGTTGTTGTTTCTTTTTTTTTTTTTTTTTTTTAATATAGCTTTAAAATAATACGACTCATGGGCTTAACTGTCACCTAAGTAAGGAAACCATTAAATCGCTTACTAAATAAATTCACTTTTCTACAGATCAGCTTAGGAGCCCAAGAAACATGTGTTCAGCATGGATTATTTTGGGGGTAGTTGGGATTTTATATGAATTTTAAAAAACCTCATAAACTCTCACCTGAATACTCAAAAACCCAAATGCCAGACCTCAAATTTTGAATCATGAGTGGGAACCTCATTAAAGTGACTGAATTTTTCCAGTGAAGCATCCTTGCTCTCAAACGTCTCTGCAGTTTTGTGTAATGAAAACTCAGAAGTGTATTTATTTAAAACAAACATTGCATACTGTGCCGTTCCTGCCCTGCCACATTATTTATACCTTTCTCTCTCTGCCCCCTTTTCTCAGTGTGTACAAAAGGTCAAGTAGTGACAGGCCAGTACCGAATGCTTGCCAAGCATGGTGGGTACGTATGGCTGGAGACTCAAGGAACAGTGATTTACAACACGCGCAACCTGCAGCCTCAGTGTATCGTCTGCGTCAACTACGTGCTGAGGTAGGTTGTACAGGACAGAAAAACCATATATGGATTCCTGGACTGAAAGAAGTGTAGCAATTAGAGGAACTTCTGAAGGGTCTATTTATTCAGTGTTGTTATTCTGAAATCAGTTTAGTCATGTTTGTTCGGTCTTGTTTACTGACGTTAGACATCGACGAAAAATGTGGCGTGCCCGTTCCCATACACACTGTTGAAATACACCACAGCCTTTCTCTTCCTCAGAGTGGCTGCTCTGCTGATAGAAGAGAGTATAAAGCCTGCCCTGAAGATTTTATTGTATAACACAACTGCTAATGCTGTGACAGGGAGATAAAATTAAGTAGTAATTGTATCTTTTGTTGCTAGGAAAAGCTATTTACCCCGTCAAAAATCAGGACCAATCAGGAGTCTTGCCTCTGGTTGGCAAAACTCAAGCGTTCTTGGTCCTAGAAGGGCCGAAATCGGAAATACTTAAATTTGAGTGATAGCCTGGGTGATTATAGCCTCGACTACATCCCTTTAAAAAGCAGAGCAACAAAGCCCCAAATATTCCCACAGAAGTCCTGACCACACTCTGTGATGGTGGTGCTCAGCAACGCTGGAACCATGCCTTGCCTGGCATGCAACCGAGTGAGGCCAAAACGCTTCTCTGGGCCCCAGCTTTAGAGCATTTCTACTGCCTACACTACCTGCATCTTTTGGGTTTTTTTAGAGTGCAAAATGCCTAAAACCTATTTTCTTGTTAGTGAAATTGAGAAGAACGATGTTGTGTTCTCAATGGACCAAACAGAGTCACTCTTCAAGCCTCACCTGCTGACGATGAGCACTGCCTACAAGAGCGGCATCCCTGGGACAGAGGAGAGCGACTTCTTGTTTACGAAGCTAAAGGAGGAACCAGAGGAACTTGCTCAGCTGGCACCAACACCTGGCGATGCCATTATTTCCCTGGATTTTGGTTAGTATTTGTATAAATAATTTTTGAGCAACAAAGAACCACGTGTGAGCCTACATTTAGAAACTTAATAGACAAGGTCTGTTTGCTGTGTGTACAAACTGGGAGTAATGGCTCTAAGAGCCCATGTGCTCACATCAGTGGAAAATTTCTGTGAATGAGAGCAGAATCAGGCTTTCTTGCTGACTAAACAACATGCATTAAGGCTATGCCAACTTATTGTCATGGCAACTAGGAGCAGTGTTTACTTTCAGTGAATAGCTGCAATTATGTCATAACCCAGCACAACCTAAAAACATCCATTAATATTGTTGAAACTCCATGCAGGGACACAGAAATTTGAGGAAGCCCCTGCCTTCACCAGCACTGTTTTGACACCAAACAAAGCCTGGGCAGTGGAAGTGAAAAGCCATGCTGCTCAAGGTGAAACACTGACAATACCATCCTTTACAATGCCTCAGATTGCACCTGGCAGCAGTACTCCAAGTGCAAGCAGCAACAGTAGCTGTTCCACGGTAAGAAATGTTTTTCAATGAATGAAATGTTATCAATGGGACTTACAGTCAAACCATATATGTAGATCATCTTTTCATGTTAGCACTCCTGTCTCATTGCTTATTAACAAGGCCCAGTGTATCTGTATATCCCTCCATTTCTGCATTTATCTTAAGCATCAATAGCAAAAATATCAAATGGGATTTGATTCCTGCCTTTAGATTGCAATATTAATGTTGTCCCAATAATGGTCTGTTCTTCCTCAGTAATCCTCAGTAATTGCTATAAGCTATAAAACAACTAGTGGAAGAACAAGCTACCACCTTTCATGAAGTTATCCTTAAATAAAAACCCAGTGTAAAATAGTGTGGTTGCTAGCAACATTTCTCCAGGCCTGCCCTTTCAGGGTGGTGCCCCCAAAGGCTGGAGCCACTCTTAGCCAGGCCTTTAGCAGAGCATGTCCAATCTTGACAGACACCGAGGTATTGCTGAGCATCTCCCTTCTTGATAAAAATATTTAACAGTGTACATTTCATGTTCCTGGTCTGAGTTGCCAAAAATATTAGGGGGACAACTAGGTTCCTGTACTGGGTGTCTGTGTTGTGTAGTGACAAGGAATCTTGTGCTGGAGAAAAGCATATGATAGAATTGGAGGGTTGGGTTTCTGAGGACACTGTATATATACTCTGAGAATGTATATACATTGTATATACATTCTGAGCATTTGCTTTTCATAGGTAAGATCTGTTACTGAGTAGTACACTATGTGGCATGATGCTAAGCCAATACTCTGGTTGTCTTGCTGCTTTATAGCAAAGTCTTATTTCTGTACAGCCAAGCAGCCCAGGAGATTATTACAGCTCTGTGGATGAAGATTTTAAGATTGAGGTGATTGAAAAACTTTTTGCCATGGACACAGAATCAAAAACTCAGTGCACCTCCCAGGTAAGGAACTAATATCTCTTCCAAAAGGCCTAAAAGAAATAAGTCCCCCTCTGGCAGGTTGCACAAATATATGCTGTATATGCAGATATTGTGATAGAACACACAAATTGCATTTGCATATATACTCCAGAGCTTTGATGATAAAAACTAACAAACAAATGTATTTTCAAAAAATGGGGTCCAAATTTCTATCCCTAACTCTCTGCAGCAAGTGCTTTAGTGTGTTCCTGTGATGGCATTACTAAGAAGAAAGAATCAGCAGAGAGCTTTCAGATTTTGGAAGTTTCTGTAGACTGGATAAGGGATATAAGCAACAGACTTTTTTTTTTTTAAATCTAGCCTAATGACTAACAAACATCCTTTCTAGAACAAACTGCAAATAAACTTATTCTTGCAAAATATAAAGTCATAAAAGAGTGCCCCTCATAGTCCATGTCTCCTTTAGCTGCCAAGTGAAAACTGTCATTTTGAGTATCTTCTTGTCTTACCTCTTGGACAATTTCAGAGAAATATGACAAATATATGCACAACTCTCTTATTTCTCCCCTATGATAACATTACATCAAGTGAGAGTGAATGAAACGTTATGCCCTAACTTTAGATACTTAAGCAAAATGCCTTTTTTAAGAGCCTATATTGCTTTATAGTGAAGAAAAAGGAAGAGGCACTGCTGGCTGGCAGCTCAGACTTTACTCATTGCCTTCTATTAATCCCATGGAAAGTTTGGGGCTTAAATGAGGTGTCTCAAATTGCCAGTGCAGTTTGGAGACATAGGCTGTAGTTCATGCTCTGAAGAAATTCCATCTCAGTCCGGACATAGAAACAGCAATAAAAGTAGTAGAAAGAGTGGACAGATAGGAGGTAAATGTGGATTGGGATCAATTTCAGTGCAAGAATTGACATGTGGAAACTTCAGTTTTTGTCTGAGTCAGTGTCTGCTTGCTCAGGTGTGTCCCACCACATCAGCAGCTTTGGTGGGAAAAAATGAGTGTTAGAAAAATGCCCCTGTCATGAGCTGACTGATGGGCCAATACTGATTTCCCTCTCTGTTCAACTCTGGTCAAAGGCCAGGAGAAATTAATTTGAATATGACTGGTCCTCCAATGAAAACCAAATAGATTTAAGTGCAGCAGTATCCCTCCAACTACATTTTTTTAAAATTTTGCATTTTTTAAAAAAGCCTGAGGTTGAGCCATATGCCACATGTTATGTAGAGTCTTGGCAGGCAAGTTATTCAAAGTGTAATGAAACACAAGATCTACTTCAGATCATACTGATGTTGCAGGCTGCATGCAAACTACATTAGCAAATCCTGCTTTTCTGGAAGGGTTTTTTCTTCAGTTTGTTGTCCTTGTTCATGATGCCATCATGAGCATTCATTCCAGTCATAGAACTAAGACATCTTTACATAGGAGCTGGACAGTTTCATGTAAGGAAATCTGGCATACAGTAGTTTTTCAGCTTCACATTTATTAGTATTCCCTAGCACACCAACAATTATTATTAACTTCTCATTTCTTTATAAACTTACTTTATTTTTGTGCAGACTGACTTCAATGAACTGGACCTTGAAACCTTGGCTCCTTACATTCCTATGGATGGAGAAGATTTCCAGCTCAGCCCAATCTGCCAAGAAGAACGTCCTCTCTCTGAAAGTGCACCAAGTACCCAGCAGAGTCTAAGTAGCATGAGTACCATCTTCCAACCCCTTGCATCTGCTTCACAGAATCAGTTCCTTCCAGAGAAATATTGCCCACAGCTATCAAATAAAACCATTAGCCCTGATCATGGGTCCCTGTCGTTGGTGTTCTTCAACAATATGAGCAGATCATCGCTGCCACCATACCATGACCCAGCCACCACACCCCTGTCTTCGAGGGGAGGAAGACCAAACACTCAGTGGCCACCTGATCCTCCATTAGAATATGTTCCTGCTAAATGGAGACTCATGGATAAATACTTAGGATCCCTATCAAATTCCTCCTCAGGGCCACCAGTACATTCTACGAGTGTGCCCATATACAAAAAAAGGTAAGAGTTATTATAGTATAACTACGTATTTTACTCAAAAAAGGTTTTGTGGGATGAGGTATGTTATAATCTTAAAAAACTGTTTTTCTCAATTCAGCTAGAATAGGTTGTTTTGATAGGCATCAGCCTGCACCTCGGGAGAAATTAGTGTGGTGCTTTCCCACTAGCAGTCAGTCTGGTAGATGCAGAAGTGGGCTGATTTTTCATTACCTGTAAGGATGCGTGAATGGATTTCTTGCCGGTCTGGTAAAAATTACCCCAGTGATTTTGCAAAGCCAGCTTGACTTTATGCAGTATCAGAAAAGTTCTGAAAAACCTACCATGCAAGACTTTCTTACCTTACAGATATTTATTGCACAACAGAAATCAGGGGAGAGAAAGGAATGACAGTATGTTTATTGTTGGCATATGTACATACTACAACTAAGATTTTTACTGACAGGGGTTCTTTTCTACAACCCTTCCTCACCTGGTTCACTTTCTAACATATGAGAACAGTATGAATTGAGATGTAGGTCAGAGGCTGCAGTCCCTACAGTTTCCTATCATAGCTAGAAGTTTCTTGTAGCTCTTGGGACTTCAGTGCTGGTCACGCTACAAGATTCAGGAAATACATAAAATAGCAGTGGTCGTTTTAAAACATGAAGCTGTGCAGTTTGCCTGCAGTTTGCTTTCTGGGATTTCTTGTTGGCAGAAATACAAGTGTGTGAATGTGCATCAGGGGAAGAGAGGGTTTGTCCCCAAACAGCAGCATGGGTGTTCATCTCTAGTATGCAGAGCAAGGGTACAGGCGTGGCTCTCAAAATCCTGTCCTTAAAATCTATGTTACTTCCTTTTTCACTGCATTTTTATGTCTGCCTGGAGATCCCTAGAGGCTGTTTATGCTAGACTTTCATTAGTCTTTGATGATCCCAAAAGTCAAAAGTTTCCAAAGCTTGTGGGATGACTAACAAAAGGAAATTAAAACATTTGACATTTGAGGTCTGTCCACTCTCATGTGTCAAAGACACCTTGTCAAATGAAAGAAGAATCTGAATAAATGAACACAATGGATTAGATTTGTCTCCCTGCTCGCTCACCCAGAGACCTTTTCCCCACAGGCCCCTGGATGGTTTTGGGCAACGAGGCATAGATGTAAACCCAGCCAGAATCGCTCTGTCCAACAGTCTGAAACTGAAGCGGCAACTGGATTATGAAGAGCAAGCACTGCAACAGCTGAGTGGGGTAATCATAGCAGATGCATCCCCCTCACAGCTTTGGACTCACCACAGTCATTGGTGTAATTATTTGTTTTGCTGTTCTTCTCACTCTAGGGAGATCCATCCGTCATTAATCCATCTCACCTACTGTGGAAGAGAATGAAATTTCTCAAAGGGGAAAACTGTTCCTTAGTTACAGAAAAGAAGTCTCTCAGCACAAGTGTTCTTACTGGTAAGACAGAAGAAAGTGGGTTTGCAATGTTATGCACTGAAACACAATTTTAATACAGGTTAAATAGAAACAAAAACTCTTTCAAAGGGAAATGGTAAATAAGTTCTGCATATATTATACTAAGCTAAAATCAGAGATCAGATTGTATATCACTAGGAAGTGAACAACTTAAGGTATTTTTGATAACTGCCAGGTAGATGGTTTCATGATTTGAAAGTAACAGAGATCAACTTAATGGATATGAGCTTACTTTATACTGAGCTAAGGTACAGACATCTCACAGCTACAACTGATTCTTTCTGTCTACAACATTGTGTTTCCTTGCACAAAGCTTATCTTGGGTCCAATACTACTTCTAGAGCTAGTGATGTCTCTAGACTCTCTTGGTGACAAGATGTAGCTATGCCTATGCCGTGAGACCATTGTGCCAAATATCACTTTGTTTTTGAATTACTATTATCTACTATAATTACTACACTGGCCTAATTTACCCTTTCTTTTTTTCCCTACTCTGTAAATCAGATGAATTTGTCTGTAACCCGAGAGGTCTGAGCCATCCAATGAACCAACTGCAGCAGCAGCCACAGCAGCAGCAGCAGCAGCAGCAGCAGCAGCATCAGCAGCAGCAGCAGCAGCAGCACCAACAGCAACTCACCTGTGGTAGTCCTGGTGAGAATTTGAAAGCAGGAGCATATCCCTCTCCATTTTACAGCTCCCATTATCAGGACTATACTGTCCAGCCAGCTCACAAAGCATCAGGTAAGAGCTGTCACATACACCAAAGTGTTGGTATTCCAGTACTGAAAGATAACACTTAAAAAAAATACAGAGGAGCATGATAAGCCAAGAGCTATGTATGTATTGCTTCATAAAATGAAAATTTAGTTCTGTTGTTTAGTATGAAACTTTAATTTACATTTGTAACATATGAGGAAAAAATATTTTTTCCCTTTGTTTCAATTAGTACATTTTTACCTTGAAGCTGCAGTTGTCCTCCATCTATATTCTTGCTTTGTGATGGAATTGAATTGTACTAAATGACTCCACTGCAGCACTGATCTGGGAAGTTTGTAGGTTAGAGTCTTAACACATAAATAATTAATGGGGGCACACTGTCCTGTTTCATCCACACCAATATAACTTTTCTCAAAGCAATCTAAGCTGGAGGTGAAGGTGAAAAATAGCCTCTGTCCATGTGACAACACTTGCAGCAGTTTGAGGCAGAGCAATGCTTAGGTTTGCTCTGAAACCTGTACCTGCTGGTGGTTTGAAGCACATTGACATAAACACAAAATGAAATTATAACGGGTATAAACATAAGAGGGAGAAGAGGAAAGAAGTCCTCCCTCCTCCTCTGTGATCTCAGCACCCTGACTTCCTTGACTGATCTCTTCCAGGTGTGACCAGCTGTCTGCTGGGTCCCTCCTTTGAACCCTACTTGTTGCCAGAGTTGACAAGATACGACTGTGAGGTGAATGTCCCCGTCTTGGGCAGCTCCACGCTTCTGCAGGGCAGTGAACTGCTCAGAGCACTGGACCAGGCAACCTGAGCAATCCTGCAACATTCTGTGGCCTATACTGTTCAAAACAGCTTCAGTTTTTAAGTATATTTTTGCAAGTAGACAATTTCTAATACCAATACACTTTTACAGGATTTTACTTAGATATTGAACCTGTCCACGTTACCAAATAGCGGCCTTTCAAAGTTACTCACTTTATTATTCATATTAAAGAAATACATCTACTGTATTTTCTCTATTGCAATTAAAGTGTTGTTTAGAGAGTTTGATTACACCTCGTCCCCCACCACCTTATTTCATTGCTTGTAATTTATACTCTGAAATTTTCTTCAAATTTCATGCTAATAAAAAGCTGTGGTATAAATGCCTTGTCACATGATACTTTGGCTGCAGTACTGCAAAGATTTATTTTTATTGCCAAAGATGAAACAAATTTGATCTCCAACCACAGTTTTTTGTTGATCTGCCAAATTAAAATCTTTTGAATCTTTCTGTTTTCCAGCATTTATTGTAACTTACATAATTTTGGAAAAGCATACTAAGAAAAATTCCCGGTCTCCCCCTTTTCCCTTCATTTTTTTATACACTTTGTTGAAGAAATGTGAATGGTGAATTTCGATGTTTGTGGATATCTGTGAAAGCTGCACGTTGTAAGCTTTTTTCTCCTCAGAACCAAGCCACATTCTCAGCTGCCTTAACCTGGCTTAGCCCTACAGCCAAGGGAGTCATCCAGATTTACCCCAGTGGAGGATTTAGACCTGTGTTTTCATTTGTGTTGAGATTTCTTGCTTTGGTCTTTGTTATTTCCTTTTTTTTTTTTCTAAACACAAAAAAGGTCTTTTTTTTTTTTATGTCTCTGGGTCAGTTTTTAATCACTTCTTGGTACTTTTGCTATATCTAGGACACAACAACTTTAAAGAGCTGTTTCTGCTAGAAGTAGTAGGATTTGTTATGGTGTTGCTGATATTTCAGGAATCTGACCAGTGGCCAGTACTAACACCTCTGATTAATGTTAGGCTTTTCATTTTACTTGCTAGCTAGCAATATAATGGCAATGTTGAATTATTAAAACAAAAAATTAAAGTAGTATTTCCCAGTGTATTAAGGCTAACTCAGTTATAAGTAGATAAAAATAACTAAGGATTGTGTGTGAGATGGATAGCTGGCAAGCAGTTCTCTATCATTTTTACTTGTCTTACATTAATCAGTAGCTGAAATGTCATAAAAAGCAGCCAGACATTTTCAGAGGTCCTTTCCAACTAAGATTAGTTGTCTTGCACATATTTTGAAAAATAAGGCTTTAAATGCTATCTAAGGCAAAGGGACTTAAGATTTTAAATTACAACATATTTAAGCAGCAAAAATATTAAAGTAATAAAGGGCAAGTGAGCAGTTCTGACTTAAAAATACAGACAGACTTAGATATATGTTGTTATATATTATCTTGTTTCCTCCACTGGTATAAATCATTGTAGCTTCAATGAAAAAAAATGGAACAGTGGCAATGTATAAAAGGTGAAAATCTGGCCCAGAAACTTAGAACAAAGATGTATTTTTTTAAAAACCTTCTGATTCTGCTGAAACTTGTTTTTTTAAATTGCTTTATATCATGCACTGACACTTGTAGAGAGGGAGCCTTGGGTTCATTGAGCACTTCAAAGTTTGCTCTGTTAAGTGAGTCTTAACTACACATACTTAAAAAAGCTGAGGATATTTTGTTATTGGTATATAATGTAGAAAATTATGATAGTGCTCATTGAAAGCAATCTACAATTTCAAGAGTTTATTTCCAATAATTTACTTGTAAAGTGTAGTTATTACCACGTGGGAAAAAAAGTAAATTGGAAGCACCAAAATTGGATGAAAATTGGGAATCCAGATTTGTCAAGTTTGCAGTGGCAAGGACTTAAAGGCTTCAAGGATTAAAGACACTTGAATACTGCTCTTCTGTTTCTTATTTTTGTAGTTTCAGCATTAAAAAATATTATACCCTAACAGTTTACTAAAACACTCTGAAAAAATATTCCATGTCTTAATATTAATCATACTTTTTATCATAATTATTTCATAATCTATATTGCTGAATTCTTGTTGACAATATTATAACTGTATGGGAACTTTAACTTGATAAGGAAATGTATTTTGACACTGATACCTTATTAAAGTATACTGATCCTAAATTCTTTGTGACTCGTTTGCTATGAATTTGTTATTTGTTGTATCATTGTAAAACAAAAGTATTTATTAAATTATTTATAGAAAATAAAGGTTTGCATTGATCTTTGAAGAATGAAAGAACAAACACAAGTTACCTGGTATTTGGGATCTGAGAAGCTGGGGTCCTCCAGCCTTTTTGTAGAGTTTCCCCAGCTTTCCTCACACGGAGTTCTCGCCCTGGGGAGCCAGGCTGGATGGGTCTGTCTGCTGCTTCCATTTCCCAAGTGTGGCTCTGAAAATGAAGTTGGAAAAAAAGTTACATTTTAGAGGCTGAATTGCCACAGTTCCCCACTTCAGTTTTTTGGGGCACTAACGTGAGCCATGATATTCAGACAGTCCTGGCAAACCTGTGAATCACAGCCTTTCCCCTGGCTTCACCCAAACACCCAACCCTTGATCCCAGTGCTGCTGTTCAGCATCCCGTCCTCTTCAGCTGCCAGCTTTGCAGCACTGAGCCTACTGTAGGAGGACAGACAGATTAAGAAATTAATTTCCAAACATGCACTGAAATTCAGACTGGACTTAGAGGAAGCTGCCTTTTGGCACATGCAGTGCCTGCCAGACACCGCTGAGCTTCTCAAACAGCAGCAAATCTTCTGAATAATCTGCATAAGTAAGTGGGCTATCATTGCCTCCTCCTCAGCAGGCCTAGAAAGCAATTCCTTGCTTGGAAATCTGTTGCAATTAACAATAATCACACAACACCCAGCAGTGAGGAGGGAATGGTGGGCATGCCTGTTACCATCTTCTTAAAAGCATTTGAACAGACTAACTCATCACATCAGATCTTTAGCCAACTGAGGGGCCAAAAAAAAAAAACCAAAAAAAAAAAAAACCAATCCCTTGAATAAAGATTAACCTGGTCAGATGAATTTCTCTCTTTTAAAAGTTATCACTAATACAGTGCTGCCAGGTGCTTGGAGCAACATGATTTAGTGGGAGGTGTCCCTGCCCATGCAAGGGATTTGAAACTAAATGGTCTTTAAGGTCCCTTCCAACCCAAACCATTCCATTTATCTGATTCCATGGTTCCATGTTCAGGCAGTTTAAGGAACATACTAGTAGTCCCTCTAGCTTCCCAGCTCACCCCAGCTCCCTTTTACAACAGCCAAACATTTCTATCTTAGTGTGTTTTCGTGGCTTTTCCCTTTTGCATGTGAATGTCCCAGATAGCTAAGCTATTACATTGCAATTTATGTACCAAAAGAACCAAATCCTGGCCAGAAACATAATACCTAGATTGCACAATAGCTCAGCTTTGTTCTGCTGAACAGCTTTTTAAAAACATTTTCTTTCCCATCAGTAGGCCAGCAGAAGTGCTTGAGATTTAAGTGTACATCATCTTTCACTGCCTAAGCACCATTTTTTGGCATCAGATCTTGCATTTCCAACAGCATAGACTAAACTGATCTCAACTAGGCTGTTCAACACTCACTACGTGGTGCTGAAAATCCAGCAGTTTTGTAAACTCTCGTGACTGGACTGGTCTCAGACTCCAGTTGATTTTCAACTCTATCATCATCCTTTTGAAATGATCAAGCCCACTTTTTCCCTAGACCACAGGTTTCATGCAGGTAAGGTTCACACTGCTAATCAAACAAATTGTTACAGAAAAGCAATATGGGAAATTCTCAACATCCTGGTATATATTGTGATTCCTAATAGAACTGCAAAAAGTTCAGATAACTTGAAGCAAAGTCCAACATTCTCCCTGGGGAATACTCCAGCTCCTAAGCAGTACAGAGATCTGTGGACAGCAGTAGGTGATTCATCATGCTCACTGCAAGAGCAGGCAGAGCACAGGAAAACCACTCAGTCCACTGTACAACTGCTCTAGTCCTAGATGGTGAATGTTTCATTTGCTACTTCTCTCTGAAGAGATTATAACTTTATTTACAGGCATGCCAGATTTATTTACTTATTTAAGAGCTACAGCAGATAACTGGGAAGCATTCATCTACCTAAACAAACAGCATTATTTTCTTTCCTTTTTTTCTCCCCAACCCTTTTACTATAGCATTCCCATGAGAGGAAGGAACAATTTCTAAGAAAAAAGAAAATCCTTAACAATATTTTGACAGGGCAAAATAATAATAATAATAATTTTTAAAATATCTATCACACATCAGAGTTCTGCTCTGTTGGCACAAGTCAACACAGAGCACAACAGCTGCCTTTTGGTCATCCATGATTGCTCTTGAGCTCACTCTCCCCTGCAGGGAAGGCAGGTGTGGATTTCTGCTCCCCCAAACTTTGCTCATTGTTGCTTTCCTGAGTCAACTGAAGCTACAAAAGCACCGTAGGAAGCTATAGCAACTGGCATGTACCCCATTTTTGGATACTGACATTAAAGATTATTTCAAATTTAAAATAAATGAATAAATAAAAGGGTGATAAAAACCTCAATCCCACAGTCAAGGATTTACTTAATTCTCTTTAGTTGTGCCTCTCCATTAGTAACGTGGTGACACATGGCTAAGATGTCTCACCAGGGAAAAGGAGCACAAGTGTGAACCTGACTTGCAAAGCCTGCCTGCAAGCCAGCCAGCTCTGGCTACTCCTGACTAGGAAACCAGGCAGCAAGAGGCAGCTGGAGGCAACAGCAGCTGTGGAAACCCTCCCTGTACTATCTGCTGTACCTTACCTGCCTGCTGGAAGAACAGCTTGGACCTGGGTTACATCTCAAACAAACAAACAAACACACAAACTAAATTAACCTCCCTTTCATTAAAAACAAGAAAGACAAGTGACCACCCAAAATTCTTGCTTGAAAAATCTGTGTTTAGCTCTTGGAACTACAGCCAAAGCTAGCAAACTGGATCCTCCAAACACCAGCACCATAAAACAAGAGGGAGACCTCCCCACTGCCCCAGGTATACTTTTTAAAACTACATGATTCTTAAGCTAGTGAGCTGGTATCTGAAGGACTGGCACTGGCTGGGTTTTTCAAGAGTGAACATTATATCAGCAGCTCTGGTGAGTGAAGCTCTGCCTCCCCACAGCATTGGAAAGGGCAAACCATCAGTGATGTCTCTTGTGACAGAAGAAATCTACCTCTAGCACTGCCTCCTGCAGGCATATTGGTGCATGTAGTTCCAGAAGGACCAAAAGGTCCTACCAAAGGTCCTAGATAAACCACAGCACAGAACTGGCAGCTTGGTGTCTTGTTCATTCATCAAACATGGAATGTCCTCTAGTGTCTCAACAGCTGGACATGCAAGCAACCTTTCTGTCTTAGCCTTGATTCCTGACCTTTCCTCTAACTCCAATCCCATTTGTCCCCTAGCTCCCAGTCCTTACCTACATCTGTGATTTCATCATTCTGGTTTCTGCCTCGTGATGCCCTCCCCAGTTCACCTTCCCCTCCTGACAAGCCTGCTCTAGCCTGCCCCATATCTCCACGTCCCTCATAGCAGGCAGCAAATTTTAGCATAGATTCAGGGACTTCCAGTACAGTCTCTCTCTGGTCATGCCCTTGCCTTTGCTGTCTATTTGGTACAACTATCAGCCAGATCCCCAGCCCAAACCCTCAGCCTCTGTGGTTCTTGGTCTGAGCTCAGATTGAAAATGTCCAAACCCCATTCCCAGTCCAGCTGCTGGGAATGTCAGACCATAATCCCTGCCCTGGTGTGAAAGCAGATTTGAATGTTCTCAGTCACAGGAATGTAGGGCATCCCCTGAGAGCTGCAACAACACCACCGAGTCATCTTGGACATTCTCCTCACCTATTAGCTGGCAGCTTCTATTTGCTACTCAGGAAAGTAATGGTGGGGTATTGACAAAAAGGGTTTTGCTGGCTCACAGACATTATTATCTTTCATCATCACCATAACACTGTGATTTCAGAAAAAAATGATAGACTTAGTTTCTCTTGCGGTTTTGGAAATGAGAGCAGAGTTGAGCAGTTTCCCCTGATTGCTGAACTCTGTCTGTAAAGCCAGAACAATTTCCCAGCAATAAGAGGAGCAGTATGGGTTTACTCTTTTAGCCTTATTAGCACCATAGCCAAAACACAAGGGGGAAGAGAGACCATATTTTTGTTCCCCAGACCTTCTCCTCATACAAATAATTGTGTGTTCAGGGCAAAAATAAAGCCTGAAACAGAGAGGTTCATACACTTGTTGGAGCAATTCCAGATGCTGCAATTTTCTTGACAGTAACTAGCAAGATCACTTAGGGAGTGATTTGTAAGTCCAAGTTTGTTCCTTCATGTTTTCAGCCCTAGGTAATCCTCATACACTCCAGAGGCTGGCAGTTCAGAACCTGGAGAATCCTAGGATACCCCAGTGACCTGCAGAGATGCCTCGATCCAGTTAAAACCCATAAATCAGAAAAATCAAAGATTGGTGCTCCAGCAGGCAAACTAAAACCCACCCATATGTCTTCCAGAGAGCGTGACAGCAAAATGACCACAGCACCACTTCAGCAGAGATTTCCAGAATGAGGATTTCTAAAGACATCATCAGGGTTGCATTTTCTCGGTTACAACTTTTGATGCAACTGTATTTTACCTCAGACTCTGTGGTGAAAAACACCAGCAGCTTGAAAGTCTTGTTCTTTTTCTCTCAAGATGTTGTTAAAGGCCAAATTTGAGATAGAAAGGGAAAACACAAATCTAAAAAAATACCCAGACCAAAGCCCACAGCTCCCTGGCATTATTTTGTAGCAGAAATTTCACAAACTTCTAAGTGGCAAACCACAGAAGTTGCCTCATACAATGAGCCTTATGATCAATACAGATACCTATCATTTTAATTCAGCCCCTCCTCCACACAACAGCACCACAAGAGTATTACACAGGATCAAACACAGCATCAAATGGATGTTGTCACTGTCCAGTTTTAGCTGTCACATGACATCTATTGGCTTTTTTCCTGGAAGAGCAGGCAATGCTAATTGTGTCCATCACCTTACTGCTAGCACAGATACTGCTGTTTTTAACTACAGCCCTCCAGAGACACTGGAGTTCATGGAAAGCAAGCCAATGGAAGTTTACTGGGAAAAAAACATTGTTCTCCATTATTTTAGCTTTAGCTGCAAACATCAAGATGAGCTTTTCTGTGCCTTGCTCAGCCACAGAAATACTTGTATTTTTAGCATATTTACACTTTTTAACATGGGTTGTTTTCTACAACTTCCATTTGTTCAATCTTTAGTCAGTTTTTGCACTGCAGAGCATCTTCAGTTTTCAGCTTCCATTTTGATTACTGTAGAAATCTCAAAGATAAAAGAAACACCAACACTACACACTTTAATTTTTGTCAACTTCTCTCTCTCCTCTCAAAACCTCTTCTCTGCAGAAAAGATTAAATTTAATAATAGGCAATAGCTTGAACAACTGCTCTTACCTAGCACCCCTTTTTGCCTTTCCCAGATCCACAGCAAGCAGTCTGTACAAAGCCACCCAAGAACTCTGAGCAGTGTACAAAAGCCTGGCTTTTGTAACCATCAATTATATCCTAATATACTGAATAAACACTTCAGCTTGTGCTTTCATTTTTAGAGTGACTTGTCTAACCTCCTCCCTTACACCTTCTCCCTCCCCCCATGCAAAACCTAAAAGAAGCAACTTTACAAAAAATTGAAAGGCACAAAAATACTTGTCTGGGTAACCAGAAGAATCAGGAACCAGCAAAATATCTGGAATTCGTTTAAGTTCACTGGAGAGACAGGAAATGTTCAAGTCAACAGTGCTTTCATTCTTTTCTCTGCAACACTATCCCTGCTGGGCAGGGTTTGTTTACACTGAAGTTATGTAGTAGAAACACACACACTTAAGCTAAATATGATTTTGTTTATCCAGGAGTTCTTCTGTCCTGTTCATTGCACAAATTCCACAAACCTATGCTGAAAATAATAAACAAGGTAAAAATGCCCTGTGTTTGAGAACCACAGCAGGTGCCTTTGCAGGGCAGACTGCTGTGCTGGGTATACTCAAAAGACTGAAACCTGCTGAAAGCAGCTCCTCTTCAAGCGCTACCAGGAGAATGCCTTCCCTGGTGGGTACCTTGAGACTGGATCCCAAACAAGCCAGCTCAGAAAGCAGTAATTGCTCCCACTGCCTCCTGATGAACCATTCCACACAACATTTCCAAGAAAATAGAAGTGATCCTCTTTGCTCCTCTTCTCTTTCCCTCACATCACTCCTCATTTCCATGAAAATCTCTCAAAGAATATTTTCATTCTCACAGGCAAAATCATGTTCTGATTCATGCCAAGGAAATAAATCCCCCGTGTCTACAAAGTCAGCACTACAAACCACTTGTTGAGGGGTGACAGCTCCCAAGACCCTGAAAAACTGTTCCCAAGGCCCTTTCTTCTCCAGCTAATGGCAGGATCCCATGATTTCCATAGAGCATTCCTGAGCCCATCACAAGAGAGCCCAGCATGCTGCAGGACTGGAGCTGTGCCCTGCAGACATCATTGGGCCTCAAGTCGTGGGCCAGAGGTAGAGCAGCCAAACAAGCTGTTTGTTTCATGGCCCCAGCAAAGGTCACCTCCACCAAACCCATCTACAAAGATTTAATGTAGATAATGCATAATTCTCTTACATTTTGAGCAAGAAGGTAAAAAAAAGCCCAGCCATGCGTTACTCCCATGGTTTGTGGAAATACCTTGTGGCTAAAGAACTACAGAGCAAAATCAGGCCTGGCAAAAGCAGCTTAAAAAGGAAATCACCCCAGAAAGCTTTCCCCAACTTTTCCTTTTCAACTTTCATACCAAACCCCCAAACCTGACTGCCAGAGGGCAGCTGCACAGCACACCCACTTTGCTGGTGTCCTACCCTGCTCTTCCCAGTGACCCAAACCACAGCAGCAGCAGCTTGCTAGGACCAAAGGCAGCACTGCAGTGCTCACAAAGCACATTTGCAATCAGCAGCCCTCACTCAAAATAGATAATTTTACAGCAAACAGGTATTTCTCCCATTTGCTGCACCCCCCATCCATACCCTCCCCTTTCATCACTACCAAGATGCTCAGGCTTCTCCTGACGAAGCATCTCCATCTTGTTTTTTCACAACATCCAACAGCATTTAGAAATCCTCTTCTACATGCTCTTATTGGAAATGCAGACCACAACATTGCAAAAGGAGTTCTGGGATCTTGTCTGTACCACTGTGACTCATGTTTGCAAGTAATACTGCATCGAAATGTACATTTTCATTATTTTCCTTTTTTTTTTTCTTTTTAAAGTGAGCTGGAGAAGAAAAAGAACTTGGAGAAAAACGCAGTCATGTGCAGCACACAGCACAGAGAGACAGGCCTAGTTTTGACAGTATGGGATGTACCTAGAAAGAAATCAGTCCATACTCAAAGTGACATGGGCTTTGATAAGAAAACTAGGCATCCAAAACTAAATTTTAAACATACTATGCTGTAGTTGTACAGCTAGCACTAGATATAGGAGACTGTGTTGCACCTGCACCCCTGGTGCCAGTAACTGAAAGAATAAACTTGCTGTCCTTCAGGATCTCCAGTCAAGACCCAACCAAGCAGCTTTTTCTGAAATTACCAGGGAAACAGGAAGAAGTGCATTTGAAGGCAGAAGTCAGGATACAAAGAAGCCTTTTTGAAAATAGTGCTGAGTATTCTCTCCATTTTTAAAATGAAAGCAAGTAGACTGTCATCCATTTCTACCTATCAGAACATTTCCAGCATTTCTTTTTACCAGTTTTGTTACATCTTCAAATTTTTCTGGTCTATTTTAAAACAAACAAATAAAAAAACCCAGCAATAAAATAGTCAACTGACTCAGTTAGATTCTTTTAGCTTCTTAGTGTCTCCCCTTAGCAACTACAGAAATGTAATTTACAGGCTCTAAAAATTAAGCTACTTTGAAAACTTAACTTTTTAAACAGCTCAGAGAAGATGGCTGTCATTGTTTCATTTCCAAGCAGCACTCTGTGTGGATTTTATTAGAATCAGTTCATGTCTATGTCATGTTTCATTTTCATGCTTCATTTTACAAGCCCACTAATCAGACTAATGAGGTTGAATGTGAAGAAACCCCTTTGTTTCAAGCTGAACAGCCTCTGAAACCACAGTTGTAATGGTCTTTCTTTGCTTATTCAATTCTTGTTTGCAAGTAATAGCAAAAAAAAAAAAAAAAAATCCAAAAAAAAACCCCAACAACATAATGACATTACAGAATTTTTCTGCTAAACCTTAAAGGCAGAAAGCCATCTTGTTACAACATCCCCTGCAATTCACAGGAGCTCAGTCTGTGTGTCGATACAAGGGCGCCACTGTGTTTTCCACTTTGTGAACATGCTGAAATGAAAATAAAATCTCATTAACTGCTTTGGTAGGGTCACAAATATGTTCGGGGTGTTCCAAGTCAATGGCTTAAGATGGTCCAGTGAGCAAATGTCTGTCTGCAGGCAGCAGGGAGGTGGTGTGGTGCTGACCACACTCCCACATGGAGGAGTCGATTCCCCCCGTGCTCATGGACAATGCGTCTAGGAGCTGGGGAGGGACTGGAACCTTCCCAGTTCATTTGCCTAAAAACCCTGAGCCACATAGACAGATAATCCATGGCAGGACACAGAAGATAGAAGCAGAGATGGAAATTCCCACTCGGGGATTCATTACAGAGCTGTCCCAGTCTGCAATACAAACCCACCAGTGCTCCTGGGAGCTTTTTGTCACGAGTCAATAGGGTTACAGAGAGATGCACAAAGGGACTTACAAGGGAATACATGCAATTACGGGACAGTGCCACAAAAGGAGACACTGTCAGCCCCCACGGAACACTGATAAACTTGAAATCATAATCTCAAAACAGCCTTGGCTTGAATTTGCTCATTCTTAGGCATTTGTTTTCTGCTTTTGTTTAGTACCACATACTAATCACAATCCTACCCTTGCTTTGGAAAGTGAAGTCATAGTCACAATCTAAAATATTAGATAGAGAAGGACTTGTTTCTGATCCTCTGAATGCCTAGTAGCTGCTCAGACTATTTGTTGAACAGGTGACAAGTACACTGCAGAGTTAGGAGGTCACAGAGCACTCCTCCTTGATCATCCAGGTTACTCTGGGTGTCACTAAATCTGATCACAGTGAATGTATAAAGTTCAGTGGTGATTCAGAGTTGTCAGAAAGATGTTGGATAAACCTGTAAAATGTCATGGAGATAGGGAGGAGGTAAGTTTCTCTCTTTTAGCCTGTAGTCTGATAACAGCACAACAAGCACAGAGCCATGGTTTAAATCTGGGAAAAGTTCAGCTCCCATTCAAGGTATTAAGGCACCCAAAGACAAATTCCAGGCAACACAGTTCCTCCTAAAGCCATCTGCCAAAACTGGGAAATACACTCCTGTTCAATACATACCAAGCCGTGACAGAAGCTTTAAATCATTCACATCATCTGTAATGTCCTAGTTGAGAGTCAGTGGAGCTTCTAGGGGATGACTAAACCAGTGTCCAAACCTCCTCTCCCCAACCAGTTCATGGAGATGGGGTGAAGGTTCACCATGCCACAGCAGAGGCCAACACTACCATCTGGGCTCTGTCTGGTTAACCCTCAGCACCTTCCTAGGAGAAAGGAGGAGGTATCCCTGGTGAGAAGACAGGAAAAGGCTGTTCATCTCCTGCCCTTTCCCACTTGTGGAATAAAGGTATCACAGCATCATCCTCCGTATCAGGTGGAGCCTGGCTGAAGGGACAAATGTGGGAAGATGGGAGAGAGCAGAGGGTGGATCACAGTACCAGTTTGATGGATGCTACCACCACAGCAAGTATGCATGACTATTAGCCAGAGCCCACATCAGCCCACAGAAACCAGGTGTTTGAACGTGCTTCTGCTTTCCTCCTTCAGAGGAGACAAACCTGAGCCAGCCATCAGCAGTACCATGGCAGGTAAATAACCAAGAGCTGATGGATCTGAAGAGTTCTGCACAGAAAAAGCATTTTAGCTTTCAACTATCTCAACTGATCCTCTGATGTTTAACTAGGAATAACTAATGAAGAAACAAAATGCCCCAATCCTTTCATGAATTGTTCACAGGTATATACTAGTTATTTCAAAAGGGAGCTTGGTTCCAGGGTGGCAGACACCCTTTGCACAGGAGCAGAGGAAAAGCAAACTAATCTGTCAAAGAAACAGAACACAAAGGTGTCAGCTTAATTCCAAAACACAGATATTTTTGACAACAAACTGGTTATTAAGCTTGAACGAGATGACTGATGACAGACAGTGATCCCCTACAATCAGCCTCAAGACACAGGTGTTCTTTAAAATCAACATGTAGCTTTACTGAAGTCTTTAGATACCGTACTGCCTCCCAGACATGGGGAAAGAATAAAGCAGCCTGGGTTTGTCACAGAAAAAGAAAGTTAATTAAGGAATTGAGTTATTCCCAAGCTGTGCTGTTTAAGAAGCCCCAGTATACTTGCTGCACACCAATAGGTGGGATCCATTTTCTTTCAGCAACGCTTATTTCAGACATTATTTCACGACTGTATGGAGTTTCACAAATACTCCCCTAAGACAAACCACCTTCTGCAGAAGGAGAGGTAATAAAGTCATCTCATGGGGAGTGCTGCACGGGGGCAGCTCACAAACCACAGCCTGGGCATGGAAAGCAGGCAGCACGGCAACACGGGCTCAAGCAAGGTGGAAGATGGAACAGCGTTTAAAGCCATACAGGAGGAGAGATGGAAAAGGGTGATGGTGCTCCTCAAAGCACAGCCCTGTTCATCCTACTGCACCTCCCAAATTCTCTCTCCCTCTTGGTACAAACCAGGCTCTGCCCCAGCCTGCAGAATCCCCCTCTGTGCTGCAGCTCACACCCTGGGTGGAGCCTGGGGGCAGCCGCCACCCCTCCCAAGCATTCCCCCGGCATGGATCGTCCTTCCACGGGGGACAGAGAGAGGGAGGATGGGACAGAGTCCCATGGCGTTTGCCCAGCTGCCAGGGCACCAAGCCACACGCCACGGGGAAGGGGGTAGACACGTCGCCTCTTCAGCAGATGTGGGAACAGCCCACGGAGGCCTTTCCTGTGCGAGGGTGCAGCTGGTACCGGGCTGCCCTCGCCTCCTGACCCCGCCATGCCAGCTGCCTGGCCCAGCTGGGCACTGCTCCCCGGGGGGACCGGCACCGGCTGGCACGGGATGGAGGGAGGGAGGGAAGGAGGGAGGAATGGAGAAGGCCAAAAAGCAGCACGAAGAGAGCAGAGACGTGAACAACAGCACCCTCACCACAGCCACGCACGTCTGCTAAGGAAGGCCGTGCCCCAGGAAGCCATGGGGCTCTCCTTGCCCCTCTGCAGTCATAGGAGACTGACGGGTGCACCGAGGGGCAACCCAGGGAGAAGCAGGAGCATCAGTTTCAGCAGGAGGACTAAGAAATGGAGACCATGCCAGTCATCCCCCAGTGGCAGCTTTTGCCTCATTTTAGTTCCAGAGCTCTGCAGATGATCTGAGGGTGCCCCGAGGGGTTCTGAAGGTTAGTCTTGAGTATACATTTGGAAATACAGAGGGTGTGCTGAATGGGGGACAGCAGCTTCCTGACCATGAAAAGGAAGGAGACTCTGCAGCCACATGGGGAAGAACAAAAGCTCTGGAAGAAGTGTTGGTGTAGCACCCCCTTCTTCCTTGCCTCACTTGTCCATTTTGGTTTGAAGCTCTCAGATGCAGGGATTTTCTCTCCCTATTGGTTTTCAAGATACTTCCAGTGGTGGAATCTTGACACCATTTGTGGCTCTACAGAAATTTAAATAGATATAAATAATATTAAGCAAGAAAGAGGAATTTTAGTAATGGGCTGACAATGTAAGAGGAGGTATATAAGTCACCTCTACCTCTAAGCAGTTACCACTCACCATTAATGTTTTCACACTTTTGCATTGCACTTCTTTTTGGCATAGCAGTGCATTGCATTGGCATTGCACATGAATCTTTTGGGCAATTTTTGCTCATCTCCTCATCTCATCTCTCTTGCATCAACAAAAAGGGTATTTCACAGAAAGTAATCCATAGACCTGCTGACTGGATCAATACCTAACTAGAGACAAAAGCACCACAGCTTCATGACAACCCTTTTCCTCTGCATTCCCACAGGCGTAGCGCTCTCCCTGGTTGATGGAGAAACATTTTTGTATTTGGCACTTGCTTCACTTGTAACTAAGCAATCACTAAAAGCCAACCTCCTGAACTGTAATCATAAATAGTGGCAGGAGAGAGTCCACAGGCATCAGTTAATACATATTAGATTAAACCCCACAAACAGCCTGATGCACTGACCACCCTGGACAAAATGAGATCCATTTAGCAGACACCCCTTATAGCAAGCTAGAAGATCTCCCCCTGTGAAGATAAAATGCTGAATTTCCTCTAAGGCTGTAGTCTTGCAGATGTCCCTTCACCTTCTCCCAACCCAGTTGCTATTCTTGCAATTTTCAGATATGCTGGAGGAACCACCACAGCTTTCTGAAGGAAGTTCCTCTGCACAAAGTGAGCAAAGAGAAACAAAACTAAGTGTTGCTCCTCAATTCTATTTCAAGACTACCAACTGTACATTGCTTGAACAAGAAAACCCATCTGCAGAACAAATTACAGTCTGCAGCCCACCAGCAGGCAAGGTCAAATTATTTTTACGGTTAGTTTCCATGGTTAGCCCTTCCTATCTCATTTGGTCTTCCGTGGCTTCAGATAGTGAAATCTGATGTCAGCATGGAGACTTTGAATTCAACAGAAACATGAGAAAGTTTGGGAGTCTAATGTACTGATCTAAACATGGGGTGGGGACCTTAACACCGTCCTGAATTTTAAGGGGTCCAGCTGTTAACAGCCTTAGAAAAGCAAGAAATAGGAGATTATTCTATGATTCCAAGATACAGCTGATATTTATTAAAAGTTTTAATTTAAGAATTAGAATCTTTTGTCAATATTTTATGTAGACAGATTGTCAAGGAATGCTACAGAGTAGCATGAAGGAGAAGCATGTTGAAATAGAAGAAAAGTAACCACAAACTCCTAAACTACCACCTCTCCCCTCAATTACCTCAGTTCTGAAAGGACAGATTTAAAGGCAGAATATTTATAAAGCAGGAAATATACAGGGTTATACAGTTTAATAACTACAACTGGCGGCGGAAGTCATGTTCACACACACATATTTCAGATAAGATTTCAGACCTGAAGAGGAACTTACAGATATAAAATAAGTTTTGGGGGAGTGGAGCTTCACACAAATATGTTATGAAGCAGAACAGTATAGTTCAACGAGAACAATAAAAGAAGAACATCACAATATTACTCAAAATATTCTTGGAGTTTTTATTACATATTCTCACCCATCCACCCTTCAGACTTACTCCAGGGAAACACACACAGCACTAATTTGTGTATGTTTTGCTCTACTCAGCAATCTTCCCTCAAGATAAAAAAAAAACATTTTTTTCTTGAGGTGCTCTTATTAGCTCCTAAAGGAAACATTAATACCAGCAGATTTGATCACAGACAAAGCCTCCCTCGATGGTCAGACAATGTTTATGCTTATAACAAAAAAACAGTAAGAGACTAAGCCCTCCGGGATGACTAAGCAGAAAGAACATCTAGACCAGCACAAGAATCATGCTGAATGAGTCTTCATTAAAACAACTGTGCAATACTGAGTCGAAAAGCTGAACTTAATGCTTCCCCACTAAGCAACGGGTAAGATGACCTTATTTTTCTAGACAGCTGCCCTTTAGCAATACTCTTTTTAAGGACAGCAAACCCCTGGCAAAAGAAGCTATCATCCCCCTAGAATGCTGAAACAGCTTAGCCCTGATAAGAAGTTTTTAATGGCCTCTTCCCAGATGCATGCATATTTTCTCATAAGTATTTACCTAAGAAAAGTGAAGCAATAAAGCACACAAATGCCTGTTTATGTAAGTTCATTCATGTGCAAACATGTGCATGAATACCAGAGGCTGAGACTTGGGATCTTGTTAGAAGGTACTTTGTGTGAAAATGCCACTTTGTGCAAATAACATCTTAAAAAACAGAGGCCCTGGGTGCTGGAATTTAAAACTTCCACGGTAAGAAATCAGTCTTGGTCTTGATGACACACAGTCGCATCAACACCCAGCTTCTGACAGCAGATACCTGGTACCAAGCATTTTGCATGCACAAATGCTGACAATGC
This sequence comes from Heliangelus exortis, assembly GCF_036169615.1. Classification (NCBI taxonomy): domain Eukaryota; kingdom Metazoa; phylum Chordata; class Aves; order Apodiformes; family Trochilidae; genus Heliangelus; species Heliangelus exortis. The sequence continues at coordinate 17,393,836 of NC_092424.1, read as the reverse complement.
AGTTAATTAAATCTCAGGCACAGCTGAAGCTAAATCATACTGGATTCAGTTGCAGGTACACTGTACAGTATGTAAAGCTTGTTGACTTTCAGTTTTATATTTGAAATAAACTGTAAGTACATTTTTTCTTCTCTGTGCTACTCAGTTTTCCTATAGACTCCATAGAAAAGATGCATTTCATGGGTAGAGTGAATTGCTTATGCTTCTTGGAGATGACAAAACACAAATGAACTATGGTCTGGAAACTGAACTCCCTGTGCAATGTCTGATTAAGACAATATGGCCTGTTTGAGCATACTTACAGATGCAAAACTATCCCACTCAGAACATTCTCAAGCATGGTATACAATTCAAGGAAAACAAAAACTCAATACATTTTTCTATCCATAAAGACAAGTTTTCAAAACTGGCTTCTGAATCTATTGGAGAGAACAGAGGGCTAAAGCTCCTTGAAAATATTTCCCTGCACGGTCCACATATCTACGGGAAACTCATAAAATCCTCATTGTGATTGCAAGTGATCATCACCTCAAGTGCTCCCACAATCACCAAGATGCCTTCTGGGCTGCTTATAAGGGAGAGTGAGAGGTATTACACCAGTACACGAGGGTTCAAGAAATATTAGACTCTAGATTACCATGCATTTTCCTTCTCCTGTGCCAGGGGTAAAGTACCTGTGACCTTCTACTCTAACCCTGTATTTCCTTTCCTCAAACATCTTGCTAGCAAAGAAATGCCAAGCACCTGAGAACTGAGTACCTGTGAGGGAAGAAAAGCCTCTAGGTCATATTCCCACAATCCAGAGATAGACTATTTGAAACAAATCCAGATGCCACTCCTAATGGACCTTTTTGATGAGTAGAAATCACTGACTAATGATACCCTGGGGGTATTTTTCTACCCTCTGCAGAGATGCCATAATTTTCAAGATTCTCTATTCTACACTCCGAGGTACATTTCTATCATCATGGCATATTGTTATAGCTTATATTCAAAGTAATTTCCCCTCAATTTTATACCTTCTTTCCCTAGAAAGATGCCAAGAATCACTCCATCATACCATAAAACAACTATCTTTGCCAAGAGGTTGATAGCAGCTGCTAGAAACATCCAGCTCAACCTGTTGCCAGGAGCATTATTATCTCTTGTAACGCTCAGCTGCCTGAGCTGTGTTGGCAAGAGTCACAGTTTCTGGTGTGCTCCATTTTTATCCATATATTGGACAAAAGTTATAACTAGAAACCAGAAAACCCCCTCCCTCCTAGACCTAAGAGCTGTCTTCCCAAGACACGACTTCATATACATTTTGGACACAGTATTCATAAACCTTACCCCCCAAATTTTATTATTTGAATGTCAGTCTTCCTCCAGGTTCACTCTTCTGGCAATGACAAGAGGTAGATTATTACACAGGGCTACTCAAAGCCACCTCTTAACTGGCCTGAGGAAGGGCCTGCCTCTGATCTTGATGGTAAATACAAAGTCCTGATAAAACACACATGGTGATAAGGAAAGAAGATAAAAGATCTTTGTATTAATAAATTTATTGCTAATTGTATCTATTTGGTTCCATGATCTCATCCTTTGCAGATCAGACAAAACCCAGACTGGACTTCCCTGGATAGCTCAAATTTTGCATGCCCCACACAGGATTATGGTGGTAGTCCCATGATTTTTGAGAGCATAGTAGGGCTGATATTCCTCCAAAAATCAGAATCAGTCTTTTCTGTCTAGAGTAGAGTAGTGTGAACTGTTCCCAGCATAATGTTTGATACAGTTTAGATCATCTCCTCAGCTGAAAATAAATTTGCAGCAGAGAAAAAAGACAAGGAGGGCTATGTGAACTTCTAATATTGCTGAGAAACTTCTGGACAGGCAATAACCTTGTGTTGTATGGTTTAACACTTATGGGCAAATAAGCAAGCTGAAAATTATTCCCTTCTTTCACATGGCTTCCTGCCCAGGAAGCAGATTTCTATCCAAGTTCTTCACATCTTTTCTGAAAGTGAGCCCAGGCTCAAATGTCAATCACAATTCATGGCCAAAGGCAGGTCTGTTTTGTACTGAATTCCTGGGGTACCTTGTGTTGGTAAATTGTCTTTGTTTTAATTCATTAGGTCATCTACCTAACCTTGTTTTAGAGGGACAAAAGGATGTAAAAGCCCTGACAGAGCTATTCCTTTACCTCCTCCCCACCCTCTCAGATCAACTCTCCTACATATCTGGAAAAAAACCCCCACACTAATGCAGAGCTGAAACCTACTAGTCCAGCCTTAAAAGTGTTTTCTTTCTTATCAAGTATGAACATTAACTTCAACCTTTTTGCAAGACTGAACTATTTACCTCCTGTGCTTTTGGTTCTGTACAGTTTCTTTCAGGCTTGAAATCATGGACTGTAACCACAGTTTGCTAGGAATGGGCAGAGATCATGCCCCTAGAGTGATCTCCTTCACTCCTATGCCCAATGGTGATTCTTCTATCTTAAAAGGCATTTCAGTGGCATAAACCACATCTGGCTATTCTTCTTTCATTTATTGATCCTAAAATATTTTCATATATAATGTGTTTTGCCAGTATAAATGCCACCAAGGCATTGTGGAGACTGTTAATAGTCATATCTGCTTCACCACAAGTGCGGAAAATTCAAGGCAAGAATTGTTCAGTTCTGGTCAGAGAAGCATTCAAGCAATTTTTTTGTTATATTTAGTTCAGAGTTAAAATATAAGCTTAAGTATAAAATGTAGTGATGAACGTTTGCTTATGAGACCAAAATTTCTCCTTTGCACCAGCATGAAGCTCCAAGGTAGCTCAGAGGAAATTACTCTTTTTTTTTTGCCTTAGTTTCTCTGGAAGAGTAAAGCAAAAATCAGCAGCAGTCATTACTGACTATAACAAGGCATTTAGAGACTAAAAAGCTCAAGGTAATGGTCCTCATTATAAAGTATACAAATGTTCTTTGATATTCACAGTGAACATTTAAAGGCCACAAACTCTTCTCCCAGGTGTCACTTTAATAAGAAAAATACTTTTCAAGCTGTTTTCATTGTGCATACCTACAGGACACAGGTGAATATCTATGTGATCTGCTATTGCTTTAAATACAAAAGAAGGGTGGATGCAAGACTCACACCCAGATTCCAGTTTAGAAGCAGCTCCTGTAACCCCTTTCCAAGTCTGGTATTTCAGCATTGCTCTTGCTTCTTTACCTATTTAGTGGTTTTCTAATTTTTTCCAAATGCACAGCTCATCTCATGGAAGCCTGGAATTATTTTCAATAAAAATTTTTAAAAAATAATAATTTCCAGAATTTAAATATTTTACTGGCCAATGCCAACAAAATAGCAGCTCAACAGGACCAAGGACATCAGATAGTGATCTTGTAAATCTGTGGCTTTCAATTCTGCTCTAAATGGGGAATAGTGTGGACTCAGTAGAGCACAAAGGCATTTTCTTGTGTCAACAGAACCATGGCAATGCTCAAATACTTCTTGTTCTTTGGCTTTAGTATCTTATGATAAATCTGTTGCTTTTAGCAGTCATGTCTCAATCCTGATTCACGTTCAGTGAACCAGGTGATCGCGATTCACGCCTATGCAGATGGCCACATTCAGGCTCACTGTGTGTCTCATGCACCTATGAAATCACCTGTCCCAGGCCCCTTGGTTTACATACGTTGACTAACCAAGATGTATTGTGCACCTTGTAACAAAATATATTTCCTCTTCCAGGAGGCAAAAGTTATTGTCACCCTTTCTTCATTTATATTGACTTTCCTACATCATCACGGTGCTTGTTGGCAAGAGTAACAGGGACCTCAGCTGAGGGTGGCTCAAACTTCCTGCATGGTATTTGGGCAGGAAAGAGCATGGAGGGTTATGCTGGTTCTTAGCCCCTGATCTATCTCCAGGGTGCTTCAGTCATTGTGGGCAGAGAGCTGTGGACAGATCTCCAAAAGCATTTTGCTTGCATTGAAGAGGACAGAACCACAGCTGGCATCTGCCCCGTCTCCACCCTCCCAGGGCTTCCTTTCTCAAGAAGAATGACTTAATACCACTGGTGAGAGGATCCAAGCAGAGAGAAAAAGGAAAGGTACAAAAACTGTATTTTCAGAACATGCTGTTGAGTGCTGAGTTCCTTGGTGAAAAGGGCAGGAATGACAGATTGCATGATACTAAGGGAGGAGAGAGTGGAAAAGAGAATGTGGCAAGTCAAAAAGAGTGCTAGGGTCTGCTACATCCCTGGGGTGTGCTCCAGTCCCATCTGAAAAATACGAATCTTTTTCTTTCAGTCAGATGAATCCTGGATTTCTAATAAACTCCAGAAGTTTGTACTAGGTACCACATTTTATAGAGATCTGTAGTGGGGGGATGGAAATAGAGGATGCAAAGCACCAATGGGCCACACACGGGCTTCCTGTGAATCCTTGAAAGATGGATGCATATTTAGAAATCTTATTTAGAAACATATTTAGAAAGGCTATAGTTTGGTCCTCTGCAACTGAAACACATGTGCTCTTAAATTTCCATATTTTAAATCAAGAGGTCTTTTAGTGGAGCTGTCTTGAGAAAGGTGCAGTGCAATTGTGGCAGATTAGTGTTTTTTGTTATGTCCAACCTCAAACTCCTGACAAGAACTTAGTATTTCTAGGACATGCATAAAGGCTCTGCTACCCATATACCAAAATAAGAGTTCCTGAAGAGGTGCAAAACATTCAAACTCCACACCATACATATTTCTGTAATGGACAAAGTGCTGTGCCTCCTTGGATTAAATTTAATACTATTTCAAGTCTCCCTCTCATCATGCTAGTATTGATGTGGACGGGTCACCCACCTTGTCAGGGTGTGAGTCATCTGAGTCAGGGTGTGAGAAATGGGGTCAATCATGATATTTAGACTGAATCACCAGGCTCAGGTAGTGAAATGTCATCAATACAAGTTTTGAGAAGGATATCCATTTTCTCACTCACACAAGGAGTAGCATGAGAGATAAGAAGCAGTAGTGTTTACCTCCTCTCTAAATTCCCTCCTGAAGGAAGCTGTTTTAAAGCCAATATAAGAACAAAAGACAACACTGAAGTGCAAACAAATGAAACCTTTTTGCTCCCTCGAAGACTCATCTCTAACTAGAGAAGGTGGCTACCTCCTCACCACAGAACAGATTTGATGTCACTGCATCTGTTGTGGCTTTACTGAATACCATGTTGAGTAGCAAAGATTTGGGTTTTTGTAATGCAAATAACTTTTTTTCCACCTCTCATTTGCTTGGATTGGCCCTATTTCAAGCTCGTGATGTATTGTTCTGATAACTGTTTCCAGCCTTATTTTCTGCTACCAAACCCAACATCTGCCATCATTGATTTAAATGTGGTGCAAAGCAGATTATTTTTGCCTTTACTAAAATGCAGAGCCCATATCTTCAGGAATGCTTTCTCTGATCAACCATGGTGACAGCTTTGTGACATGACAGACCATAGAAGAACAAGCTACTGTAGTATTAAGTCACTCTTCTTCCCATTTCTCTACAGTTTCTCCTACAGCTATAATATTAAAATGTATGTGAACAGGAGTGGACAGACCTGGGTGGGTGCTTTGCCACTCCAAGCAAAGACAAGATCACACATAGGATATGCAGAATCCAGAGAGGCAAAAATACTACTCTAGCCTCCAGGGAACATTCAGAAGATACCTACCTAAGATATGTTCTCCACCTCAGGTGAGGTATTTTCCAATCCATTAGACTGGAAAATTAATCTTAAAAATAATTAGGTAATCAAACCAAGTTTATACAGATCTGAGTGTTTAAACAACACAAGGAAGGAAATGTTAAGAACACAAAAATTATTCCTTGCTAAAAGAGTAATACAAAACTTTATACTCTGAAAGCAGTTGTATAATAAAGGGTTATTCCACACACAGATGAGTTCCTGAGATGCCAGTGGGGGATGAACCAGGCAGGAGAAAAAACAGGCTACTTGACTACAAGGCAGGAATTTCTTAGATCATTCTTATATTTTAAGATAGCTTCCCAGCCAAGGAGGATGTGTTCTACAGCCAGAGATTCTAAGCAACATGCTGAAGGCTAGGGAGAAATTTGTAGCAGAACACAGCAAACTCAGTCCTGAATCACTGGATCATCACTCCTTATCAACACTGAGACACTTGAAATCTAAAAACACGTATATGACTGTTTAAAGAAAACCAGATAAGAGTATGAACAGAGGACAGATATCTGCAGTGTTACTGTGCTTGGGATTGTACACCAAGGGAAATAGTTTATAATGAAAGATGTCTCTGGGACACTACAGAAAGCATGTTTCTACCTTGCAAGCATCAGGTAAAAGAATGAAAGCCTACAGATTTAGCATTTAAGTCTAGCTTTCATATTTTCCAACTAATTTTACCTCACTCCCAACTTTTGACCTTAATACTGAAAGCACTAAGACAGTCACAATCCTAAGGGAAACACCCACCAAGTTCTATCTGCTGCACAGCTTCAAAGGTGTGGACAGGAGCACAAGCTGACTGACTAACTGAGAGGCTTCGGTACCGAGACCCAAGGGTGCCCTGTGGACCAGTTTGTTCATCAGCAGGCAGAGGCCTGACAGGGATGAAGTCTCCTCACCACCTCAGAAGGCATCTGGAAAAACAAAATCTTGTTCTGTGTGTTACCTTGCCCTGCTCAGGGAAAGACATGATCAGCACAGTAAGAGGCATTCTAACCAGATGATGCACTTATCTTTTTCCTTTTGCAGGGCAGACTCACCTACATCTTATTTGCTGCTGAAAGACTGGATTTTCTACACAGGCACAGTGGAACTATCCTCTGAGAAGCACTGCTGCCTTTGCTGTTGTTTGCCAAGCAGATGTTCTTCCTGTCCTGGAAAGGATAGATGCTAGAGACAGCTATTTTGTCTTTTTCCTTAAACATCTTTAGGAGGTAGATTTCAAATAGAAACGCCACCATGCTCAGTCCCTGATGAGTTACATGCTCCACAAACATGATCTGATGAATCACAGCTAGGTACAGTAGCAAGATGGCACCAACCAGCTTCAAAGCTAGTTATCTCATCTAGAAGTCATAACCAGAAAAAAAAAAAATGTGGGGAAAAAAAAAAAAGTAAAATGGTAACCTGGACACTGAACATTCAGCCAGCAAGCAAATCAGTATCAACACTGTGAAATGCTTTGGATCACAACTAAGGATGAATCAATCACCAGGGTTCCCCTGCCTACAGAAATCTGTGATGCAGCAAGACAGCAGATTTTCACTCAGCCACTAAAGAGCTTTGAGATGGGCTGTATACACACCTAAGTGCCCAGACCTGATAGAATCAGTAATATAGAAGAGGGTCCCTCCTTTTTAAAGCTGAGAGGTACTCCAAAGATATTTTTTGTGCATGTGTATGCTTTCTCCTTACAATGAGGAAGAAAAGTCCTAGCCCTAAAAAAAAAAATAATAATTAAACATCCCCCCCCCCAAATCAGAATAGTACCTTACACAAGGCCTTTAGAGCCAGAAGCAATCTAAGCAATAACAGACAATAAGTTCAGATTTTTCACAATACATTTTCAGGAACTTCATTTCAGCAGTGTGCACAAAGCATTCAGAAGATGAAACCTGAAAGAGCACGAAAGTTCATAATGAATGCTGACATCTACTTAACCTCACACCTCTATTTCTGTTCCCGTTACAGCTACGACTGTCACCGATTTTAATCAGTGTCACAACCTTTTATACTAACTCTAGAATACAGAAAACTTCAACTTCCAACTGTGAGTATGGGTAGTATCCAGAAAAACTGGGGGGAGGCGAGGGGGAAAAGAAAAAAAAAAGAAAAAAGATTTAGCAAAAAAATTGGCTTTCTGCATTTAATTATTAGTGTGACCTGTCTTCAACCCAAACACTATGGTTAATAGGTTTCCTGTAACCATCATGAGATCAGACAGCTCTTGCACCTGTTAGCATATTTAGACAAACATTTTTGTATTAACGGCCAGTGTCTCTTTCTAAATAAGCCACTACTGCATTTGAAATTGCTTAAGTCAACTTCCTCAAGCAACCACAAAGTGAGAGGTTCTCGTGGGAAAAAAAAAATAGAAAAAAGTGCTAAGCATCAGTTTTCAGTTCAAAAAACCTCAATTAAACCTACAAATTATTTTAGCGGAAGAAGGGAAAATAAACTAGAAACTACTAGTCAAAATACAGAATAATAGAGTCAAATAATAGGATCACAGGTGGAAAGATATTTTTATCTATGTTTTATCTTCACTTTGAAGTGCTGGTTCTTTACCCAGATTATCACAGATAACTTCTCCAAGAGTAAACATTGTAGTATTCATCTGCAACCACTCAGAACAATGTAACAAGTTCCCATGCAGGGAGAGGGCAGAAGGCTTCTGGAGCAGGGCACTAAGTGATCTCTTAAATTTTTCACCTGGAAAATAATCTCAGTAAAAAAAAAAAATGCAAGGGATTTATTTTTTAAGAAACAGCAGAGTGGTTTACCCTCTTCCTCCTTTCTCTTGCATCTTCCCACCAAAGGTGTAGGGGGGGGGGATGACTGTGTCTGGGGTGGGTTTCACTGAAAGGCTTTGTGAGCACTGATGCACACACACACTGTGCAATGTGCCTTCAGGATGAGGTCCTGCCCAGTTACCAGGCAGCCACTGTGCCAGTACATTTGTGTGAGGCCAGTAGTACAGGGACAAGGAAACAGCTCTCTGAGTATCTTTCACCAGAATCATTCCTGGTTTCATAGATGGGAATGAATGGGAAAGACACCCCAATAGATACCACCACACTAGCAGTACTGGCTCAACTGTATTCGTGCACTGCATAAAACAGAGCTCTCTGGAATATTTAAGGCTGTGCCATTATTTATTTATTTATTTTAGTGTGGACAAGACCTAAGATACTGCCCAATTATCTGGTTCAGGCTTGCAGTCAACTAATCCCCTTGTCTGTCTGCACTGAGTTCTTGCGTGACCCCTGGCCAGCTCAGCCCACTCAGATCAGAGTAAGCACTTCATAAAAGACTGCTCTGTGCTCAGCAGGCAACCCCCACCCAGCATCACACAGAAGAGAAAGACTCGCAATTTGTGCCTTTCTTCCAGTTTGCTTTTTTATTTACCAAAGCCATTTCTGCAAAAACTGGGAGTGGAGAGGAGACTTGTTTTCAGGTCTGACGCTTGCCCAGGCTGACAAGAAGGTGGGCAGCTGATAGGAGAATTTGCTAACTAGGTGACACAGGAGTAGAAGAGGGAACCTGATAGCTTTGCCATTGCTACAGACAACAGCTTGACAAATAACCAGCAGCCTAACTCCCCATAAGGGCAAAACTAAGAGTTTGTTACCAACATCATCATCATCAGATAAAGCCCTTCAATTTTGTGCAGAAATTGTGTTAACCTTCATAAATGCCTCCTATCTCATCTTCCCATGAAGCCATACACTTCCATACATCATTATTACCCCTGCAACACGCTAGTGACAACCAAGATGTGGTTATGTTGCCTCAGGGCCTATTGCTTGATTTCTGGTTTTGAAGTTACTGTATCTGCTCTGCATACTAATTATGGTTTTGTACTTATGGTTTGAAGAATGATGGTTAAAAAAACAGCAAGCAAGATATGAATTGCTAATATGGAAAAGTAGCTATGTTGTTTTGCCTTAGGTTTCACTATATGGTTTTGTCAAGGATTATGCATGCACTTCTCAGGTGCTAAGCCTATTGGGTGGCCACGAATTAGCCAGCTACAGATTTGGGTTTTCTTGCTTAGCCACATTTTCCTCATCCATTTGAGAGTCTAAAAGAAAACCTCAGGAGTGTTAGGTTACATGGTAAAAAACTTACCTGCATATGCCTAAATGAGCACAGAGGGGCAGAGGCAGGAGGGGAAGCCAAATAATAAAGAAACCCTGGTCTGGCTATCTCCAAGCCTGTCACAGGGGCCATCAGCCCACTGCAGCCTGATCTTTTAATTGCAGAGGAGCACAGAAGAACAAGGACAGGGCTGGAAGCCAAATTAAGGACCTGGAAGAAGGACACTCTGCCTAGGCATCTCCTTGGGTTGTCCCAGCAGGTCCTAAGCTCCAGTGTCCAGGTGTGAAATGCATCAAGATGGGTCATGGTCATCACTAGAGCAGGAGAAGGTTTGCTGCCTGGGGGTATGGGACATGCTATGGGATGTGAGGGAAAAGCAATTTGGGATTGCACAATATGATAATTAGGGAAGGCATCAGGTGCTAGAAGGGGGGGATTTTGATGATTTGGGAATGAAAAAAGTGTAGGGAAAAAAAAGAGAGAAAATGGGATAGATGTAACAGGTTGGTCACATATAACCTGTTGGCTGTTTGGTACACTCCTCTGGCTTCACCCTGCCCTATCTTCTTCTTAAACTGATTTCTGACTCTTTTCACTGCATGAGGGACTGCCCATTCACTATGCATGTATGTATGTATGCATACCTGAGTGCAACTACTGAAGTCAGACCACACGGTGGTCTGGCCCATGTGTCCATGGGGTGAGAGCAGGTGTGTGAGGGCAAGCAAAGAGTGAGCTGAACTACCCAGTGAGGTCTACTGGCCTGAAAGCTAAGGGTGCCTCTATGGACAAGAAAAAAGTTTAAAAAAAAAGATTTTTTTTTCCACGATCCCCATTAGGGGGCTCAGCCAGAGAGGGGAGCAGAGTGCAGTCCTTACTAATGCCTGGCATCCTGGCCCTCATTCCTCATTGGGAATGCAGCCATTTCACCTATCTCATAGCACTGGTGATGTATTTTCCCCCCAAAAAAGTACTCTTTTCTGAATTATTATTACCTGCACATAAATTGTTGTCACTACATACCACAAGTATGTTTTGTAAATGTACTATAACAGTCAAGAGAGACCTATATGCAAGAAACTATTGTTTCAGCATCCTAACTTCTCAAGTCCATTCTGACCTTTAAAAAAGAAAGTGCAGGGACTACTACATTAATAATTATCCGGAACTTCAATCAAGATGACTTAACTTGGAAGAACTGACTTAACAGTCATGACAGAAAGAAACATCTACCTTTCACAGGAAAAAGCAGATGTGTTTGCTGCTCACAGACAAATTCCTGACTGTGATCATAATGGGCATCCCCTTCTCATAATTTATGTACCCTCGGATGTTAAGGGCCATAGTCCTTCAGAAATGAGATGTAGACATTCAACACTGAGCACAGAGAAAACTCTGCCTGAGGTATGTGCAGGCTGTATAAACAGGAAAGGAAACACAGGCAGTGAGAGGCAGAGTGCCTTTCCCCAGGTCATATGCCAGGTCCTTGACAAAGCCAGAAATAGATCTCTGGCTTCCTGAGCCCCCCTCCATCCCACAGCACACCTGGTCTCCCACACAGTGAGGATGCAGACATTGCTCTCGTGTAGAGACACCTCTGCAGACACGGGTACATGTGGAGAACAGAGCAGAAGCAACTTCACAGGAGCAGCATCTTTACTCTTTTCAGGAACTGAAGTTTCAGCAAAAAGAAATTGGGCCAGGAGGTGTCACACAGCAATGATGATATTTTAGTATTCTCCACTCCAAATCAGCTGCCTATCCTTTTTGGATAGCATTTAAGGGATCTGTTTTGCACTATAAGTTCATAGTTTCTCCTCCCACGCAAGAGGCTTTTTTTATCACTGGGCAACATCATGGCAGAGTCTGCTTATACTGCTGCCAAGGAAACCTCCTGTTTTAAACACTGATAAAACAAAAACATAGTGCAAAAAGAAATCTTTCTGCTAAACAAACATGAAACCAAATTTACAGCACTATTTTATACCCTTAGCCTCTGAACAGGGCTGAGGCATTTTCACCTTGGAAGTGATTCTTAGTTAAGCAACCGATTTGACATTCAGAAATGTTCATTCTTTACGGCCTCTGCATGGGGACAACTGAGTGTCTGAAGTGAAGGTGAGGACCCAAGCTTGTTCATCCACACGTAAATTAATCACGTGAGAATCAGATCTGAATTTGCTCTTCCTGCCCCATTTCCACCACATTCAGGGCAGAGTTTGGGCTCATTAAGTCACTCACAAAATGGGAGCTGTAAGGTGACAGTGTCACATTCAAGAGCAGCATCTGCATCATTGCCCCCAGCAGCATCCATGCTCAGTGCTCTGCTTCACACCCCGAAGCCTGTTGGGCTGTGTAAATGCAATAGTAGTAGGTGGTTTGGTTTCGATTTTCTCATTTTTACTATAGCAGAAGGACTTGGAGGAGGGTTTGAATTGTAAGCCAAGGAAATTTATATTTACAGTTTGCTCTTAATCCTCTGGGTTTCTTCCTCTTCCCGAAAGAGCACACCTCAGCTAAACGAAATGTTCCCTCCCTGCCTCCCAAGCCTGAGCTAGTTACATGTGTGTTATTCAGCAGTCACACGTTGTTACCTCTCTTTGCAGGAACAATCACCCCAGTACCAGGAAATCCAGCGTTAGTGACCATGCAGCATCTGGGTATGTACAGACAGACACCCCCACCACATCAGAGTTGCCAGGAGCATGTCCTCCCTCATGTCCTCTGTCACTTGGCTCCTGCCCCTGCCTCCACCCCTGCCCATTCCCGGCCCATGCCTGAAGTGAATCCACCGATAAAGCCCCCAAGCCCTGGAGAAGGGAGGCTTAGGAGCAGACCGTGCTCCTGCCTGCCTCCCGTGCACTTCAGCCGCTTCGTCCTCCAGGTTTAATCATCCAAGTTGAAGCTTCCGCACGGCGCGTAGTGGTGTCTCAGCCCAGACCCCATCTCCTGAGGCCAGGGGGCGATGCCAGCAGAGCTCAGCCCGATGCCCAGCCGGGTGCCCAGCCGCAGCCCCGCATCAGCCGGCGGAGCCAGGCTCCTCTCACCCCATCTCTGACCCCGCTCCCCTCGCATCGCTGGGGAGCCAACTGGAACAAGTCCCTGTTTGGAGATGCTTTACTTGGCAAAACCTTGCCCTTCTCCTCAGCCGAAGGGCCGAGTGTTTGGCTGCTGCAGAGGGAGCGCGAAGCGGAGCAGAGGAGGGAATCGGGGCGGCTACACCTGGGCAGCCCCGCACACGCTGCCTGTTACCGGGAGGCTGCGAGCCGAGGGCCATTAAACCTCCCAGGCAGATGGTGATCAGACCATAACACCCAACCTGTCATGTCTCATTGTTTCATTAACACAGTTCTGGAAAGCCTCTAATAAAGTCAGGGGAACTGTTGCCTCAAAATTAGCAGAGATTACAAGATTTTACTGAAGAGAAAAAAAGGGAGATTATTACAATAATTTCAAGGGCATTAGAGATAACTCTGATAATTTTGCTTCTGATCTAAAGCCCACTGAGGGCAGTAAACAGGCTCCTAGTCTTTTCTTCTGAAACAGTGATTTTATTATCATAAATATGATTCTCCTCCACTCATTTCTTAAATTAAATTAGAAGTTGCCCAGCCCAGAAGAAACCTGTAATGCATGTACCAAAATATTTGCATGGCTGACAAGCTCTGTCTTTGAATCTTCATGAAAGGCGTATAATTGTGCTTAATGCAATTTATTTGTCATTAAAGAAATAAGCTTTGATCCAAACATCTTTGCAACAGAGATCCAAAGAAACAAAAACTCCAGGTCTATTTTAAAGCAATGTGCATTTAACATTCATTCTTTTCCTTATCTGATTAGGAAATTTACTCCCTGGTAGATCATAGAAATATAACACAAAGAAAAAAAAATGATGTAACTTAATTAATGCCTCATAACTTATAGCTGGCTAGTTTGCTGATGGATTTATTTTTTTATTATTATTATTAAAGAAGGGACATTCTAGCCTAATTTAAATAAAAAATCTTTGGACAAAACTTACCGATCATTCCACCACCCTGGAAAGCTTAGATAGCACCTAACCAAGTAGGTTTCCAGTGTTTCAATGGGTATCAAATGCCAGGTGACAAAAGTAAACAGAAATTTAACTGGGAAAGAAAGAAAAGTTTTGAAGAACTTTATTAGAAACACTTTCATGACTTGTATTTATCACGGTTTCAGCTCATCTGCATTTAAGTAACTTTCTGCAATGTGTGCAGATGCTTCAGAATGTGATCAGTTAAAAAAGAAATAAATAAAAGAAGAAGAAAACTAGAAAGTGAAAAAAACCCTCACTAATAGAAAAAAAATATGGTTTTTTTCCTCTGCCAAATACCTCCAGGAATCTTTCTGTGGGAGCAGGGACATTTATCTCCCAGAATCTGGCCCCTAGTGAGAAACTGCTGAGTGCCAAGCATGAAGAGGAGGATGGGAAAAAAGGAGGAGCAAGTTCTACACCAATTGTGAAATAATCTGGATCATCTAATCTCCTATAATGCATGTGAAATGCTTCTTTAAAAGGAGAGTTGCTTAGAAGTTGTGATTACTTAAAAATAAAGAGAACTTTAATGACCATACAAATTTGGCTTTCAAACTGATTCTTGTCCACATGAATCTCAGTCACTCCAGCATTCAAAAATCACAGCCTGCTTCCAACACTGGCAGATACCAAAAACTTGGAGAAAAATGTAAGACCAGAGCAAGCACGTGGTAACCCCTCACCAGATTATTCTGCTGGGGTCAACACAATTCAGTGTCCTGAGAGACTCCTTGAGTGTAGAACTCTTGCACCCAGGTTCAAGCACCTCTAGCCTTGGCTCAACATCTTAGATGATGTTACAGTCAACCACCCCCTGCTTTAAATCCCAAACCCACTGAGATTTTTCACATTCCCTGGATGTCATGTTATAACCAGCAGCAAACACTTAATCCCCTTTCCATCTTATCCTTTCCTGTGGCATCAAAAGATTTTTGTGCATCCTTTCTCAGCCACTTCTTTGCCAAGAAAGGAAGGCCCAAGTCGATCTGCCACAGTACAGAAGCTGTTCAGGGCCTTTAACAATTACTGCTGCTCTGATCTGAGTCTTCTCTAGCTCTTATTTTTCTTCTAGGATGGATCCTGCAGTCACCAGTACCTCAAGGTCTGGCAGACAAATATATTCTCTAAAAAAAGCCAAACACCCCCCAAACAAAACCACCAAATAAAATCCAGTAATGCAGCTTTTGGGTGAAGGTAAGCCAGATTTGTTAACCAATTAGTATTTTTTTAAAAAGAGAAGACAGTGCTGGAACAGACTCACTGATATAAACAGCTTGGTTAAATGAAATTCCTAATGGTATTGTACAAGTTTGAATTATTATTCATTTGAAGATCCCTTTCTTCCAACCAAACTGAGAAGAACATTGACATGTCTAAAGCTACTCTAGAGAGCCTGCACAGTAGAAACAGCTCAGTCCCAGTGAATTTGTCTGTAGAATAGCTTTGTTAATTTACCCATGCCTCAAAAAGGGCCTGAAATATAACTGTCAGGCTCCTAAGTTCAAAAGATCCGTTCTGGAAAGTCTGTTTTTCCATTTGTTTTTAAGCAACAACCAGCACATGCCTTTGAGTGTCCCAAGAGGTAAACTTGGGTTTCTGTCCCCACATGCAAGGACAGAATTAGCTGTTTTTTCAGACATTTTCAAGTCCTTTCCTTAGATTCATTGAGCTCTCTAGGGAGCAGAGTACAGAAAGCAGATGAGGAAATCATGTGTACAAGGATGTGATGGGGGTGGGGGGTGAAAACATCAGGGTTTGAACTGCATTCCCCCTGATCCCATGATGACCACTGGCCAGATCTTGCAGGAGGATCCACAGGCTTGTTGCTTGCATTGGACTCAGCAGTGGTGCAGGAAAAACTGTGCCTGTGGAGCTGTAGGGTCCAGGCAGGGAAGTAAAATACAGCTCCACCAGATAAACAACAGTCAGCAAAGAATGCCAACTTCACAAGGTCTGAATTATGATGTATGGATGGCTTCAGGTCTGACCCCAAACTGAGCAAACATTGAAGAAGTCAAAAAGCTTTCCTTGTAACAGGTCC
Source organism: Heliangelus exortis (assembly GCF_036169615.1). Taxonomy (NCBI): domain Eukaryota; kingdom Metazoa; phylum Chordata; class Aves; order Apodiformes; family Trochilidae; genus Heliangelus; species Heliangelus exortis. The sequence goes on along the minus strand of NC_092424.1, from coordinate 17,377,912 downwards.
TTGTACAGGTCCGGGCTTTGGCATGGTTTTTAGGGAACAGTAGTATCTGTGATGATGTTTTAAAAAGCTGAGGAAGCCCAGCCACGGATGCTGAGATGAAGCAGTCAGAGCATGCATTCTAATAATTTATGTTTATACAGCTTTGGAAAAAAAACAGAAACAAAAACAAAAAACCCCACAACTAAAATAAATTCCTTTTTGTGTGGGAATCTGCTCTGGTTTAACTCAAAGGTCATTTTTAAGTGTGTGCATTTACAGTGCTAGGCAAATATTTGTCAAATATACAGGCTGCCGGTCTCGTTTGGAAGATAAAGGTTATGGGGGGAGGGAAAAAACCCAACCAATGCAGAACAGAACGGAATGAACCTTTAGGAAAAGCACACATTTTCCAGAAAGAGATACATTCCTGCTAGCAGAGACTGCCACCTTTTGGGGAACGGCTTCAGAAACCAAGCAAAGAGGATGCTCCACCTTCCCTAGAAAATGCCAGGCTTGGTTCTGTATTTGCATGTATGTCAGGGTCAAATGGTTTTAATTTCTCAGCTGACTTCCAGTAGAAGAAAGAAGAATATTTGCAAGAGGATCCCAGAGCTCTACTAGGTTTTTTCCCCTCCATTTCTAAAAAAAAAACAAACAAGGTGTATTTTTTACAGCCTGTTCATCTTATCTGCTGCTATTACTTTTGAATCCATTAACCAATTTCAGTCAAATCTGACACAGGGGAAATACCTCAGCTAACTTATCCTGACTCGTTTCCTGAGCATTAGCAGCTGAAAAGATGAGCTACACTGAAATCCATGTCCCATCAGGGGACAGCAGTGTAGCTCAGACACACATGTTGGCTGGTAGCAGCCAGACAGCCACTATGGATGTGTCTCTCCACTAGACACTGAAAATGCTCTCTCTTACCTCAGTGCTGACCCCAAACACACAAGGACAGGACAAAGGGGGAGTCACTGGGGTCTGTAAGCCAGTAGCAAAACAGATGACAGATTAATTGGATTAAAACACCATTGGCTCTGCTACTCTTTTGTTGGATTGTCTTGCTGATACACAGGCACCGAGCCCACAGGGAGAAAACCAAATGCTTTCTGCTCTTTGGATGTGTTTTGGATGGATGCTTTTATTTCATCTGTGAAACATGATTTTTAAAGCTTAGGCTTAGGATTTTCAGATACGTTTTATCTGAATATCCAGATATGTTTCATCTTCAGTCTGACATCAAAATAGGTCATCGGGTTTAAAAAAAAAAAAAAAAAAAAAGGTCAATACCACAAAAAACTGAGGTGTTGTAAGAAAAATAGCCTTAACACATCTGTTGAAGTAGAAAACACAAATTTAGTAATTTCTGCTGTCTTTCTTGCCCCTCTTGCCATAGGGGGGTTGGATTTTATTTTCTCTTTTTAAAACTAGCTGCCCAGTTTCAATTCCATTGAGAGGCCTCAGGGGTAGCAGGATCATTTAAAGAGCACTAGCAATAGGTAGGGAAAGGAAAGGAAAAGCAGCCTCAGTACCTCATGGATGGACAGGCTGGATCCAGAGCTCAGCCTCACCCTTAGACACAAGGGGCTGTGTAGGAAACCAGACATCACATTTTATCTCACAGCACCATCTGTAGCCACATCTCATTGAAGTATGTCTCCTGATCTGCTTTTTTTCCTGTTTCTACAGAAAATGGTCTCTGCACTGACACTGAATCTCCCTCAGTTTCTCTCTTGGAGAGGGAACCTGCACTTTCACATCACAGCAGAAACCTCCTGTACAGCCCCTGGGGGAAGTGATGCCAAGTAGCACATGCCACAGGAACCTGGTCACTGCTAAAATAAATTACCTTCCAACCCTGTAAAATGCTCTGTTCTATTAGTATAAAGGAGACAGCAAGGATACTGCCTTTCAAAACCACCTACATGTTGGCATTGTGCTGCAAAAGGGAATAAGGCAAACAGCTCTCATCTCGTGTCTCTCCAAACAATCCTTCCCAGCAAGTCTTTTGCTCCATCCAGCTGCTGTCCCTATGATGCTGCTACCTCCTTGTCCTCTTCCTCTTGCTTCTTGTTTCCATCTGCATTAATGTGAAACCTGATCTTGATGCTGAGGAACAGGGGAGACCAAGACATTAATAAAAAAAATTAAAAAGAGTTATTTGGGCTATGAATGAAAAATGATACTGAGAGGGGGGAGCAACTTCCAACACAAGAGTGTTGGAAGGGCAAGAGGAAAAGAAGTTATTTGGACAACATGAGAAATTTTGCTTGTAGGGGGCTATGCCTCCTCCTTCCTTCTCAGCTTATTTGAAAAGCAAGAGCAGCAGCATATCAAGCTGCAGAGGGCAATGGAGAAAGAAGGACTTTGACACAGACATATCAGACCCAGGACCTCAGCAGAGCAGATGATAAAAGACTCACTGGTATTCCTGTGCTGCTGATTTTCCTCTCCAGCAAGATGGGAAGACAAGAGGAGACAAGACAATAAGTTTAAGTTCGTGCCTCAGCTGAAACATGCTGAGACCTCACTGATTAGAAGCCACAGCTCTAGGATCTAAAAACATCAGAACACCAGATACCTCTAAACAAACAACTACAGGATGTCCTAAGTCTTTAAAACAGGTAAGATATGTTAAACAGTGAAGATAACTAGATAATTATTTTGATTTTCTATGCTGAAACACCGTGGTGGTTACAAGCAACTGAAGCCCACATAAATTCAAACCCAAGCCAAACCTTACACCAGCTGTTATAGATTGGATCCAATCAGAACAGCACTCATTACAATTCTGATGGTAGCCTGGGGCCACAAGAGCAACTGATCTTAAAATATTTATTTCACCACAGCTTAAAGTCTAAAGTATCTTAGGGAAGAATGCTCCTAAAACTCCTGCTATTAGAGTGGCTACATATTCAGCACCTCTGAATTAAGTTTTGAGGCCAAATAATTTTCCACACTCTACTAGCTGGGGAAAAAACATGCTCTCACTGCCACAGGACAATGTTCTCAGACATCTGCTTGAGCAGAAAAAAACAAAGCTAGGAATTTTCTAATTTTCTAGTTTAATAGACAGAGGGATTTTCCACTGCACAGGAAGAACACAGAAGACAGCTTACTTCACCCTTAAGAAGCTAGTCTTGTCAGAGTGGAAAATTCAGAATACTCTTTTTTTAAGTTGGACATCTTTGAAGAATGCTACAACTTTGGTAGTCATACCAACAAGAGTTAATCAGTTGATTTCCTTGTTCTCCTGGGAAAATAAAAAGCTTTTTCTCCACTGGAAATGCTGGAGCAGAACCACCAACAGATACCAATTCAATGAGCTGAAGAACTCTCTAGGGAATACGTGTAAGCTAAAGGCTTGACAATCCTTGTCCAGCACAGACAAGGACACAATATCATGCTGGGGTGATCACAAGTTTCCAGTATTCCATTAAGGGGTGACAAGCTGAAAAGTAATGTAGCCAGTTGCAGTTCTCAGCCCAAAGGCAGGAAAACTCACTCTGAGAAGACGTTCCTGAAAACAAGTTAGGCAAAAACAATTTAAGGGTTCATGGTCTGACTGAGCTGCCTAGAGAGTGGTTCTGGATTGCCTCCCTCCTGCAAACCTTACTGGCTTCTGTCTGATGGTTACTCCCAGTGACAAGGGCCAGGCCAGGAACATGAATCAGGGCAAGAATCTCTCCTCTGGCCTCAGGATATCCCCTGAAATGGAGCAATCCAGGGGAGTGTTGCAGTGAAATAACATGGATAAGCTCCTAGGCCAAAAGAAAGGTTAAAAATGTTCACTCCTTACAGCAAACAATAAGCTACTCACCCAAATACATCAATGCCAAGGCTTCAATGGCAAGACAGGAGTGTTCCACAAACAGGCCACACCAAGTTTGTGTCCCCTTAAATCACCCAAGAGAAATCTATATATATATTTTTAACCTTGACAGATGAATAAACCAAGCATTTTTCTGTTCTAGGCACCAGAATGAGGCTGGATAAACAGGTCTGCCAGCCTACCTTGCCAGTCTAAGTAAAGCTAAACAAATAATTTCAGCATTACTTAGGCCAAATACAACTTTTACTCCATCTACCTTCTTGTTGCCCTGGTTATATTACTAAAGAGATGTTACTTGATACATTTAACAAGAATTCAATTCCAGATCATGTATGATCAGCTAGGAGATTTAGGAGACTGAATACTAACACAGGACAAGATTTCTTACAGCATTGAGGTACTTGTTGAAAATCCAAAATGTCAGCAAGGCTTGGTCATACATTCTTTAAGGTCCTTGGAACTTTACCCTTGCTACATTAAAGCAAGTGGTTTGAAAGGTGTTCCTCTTGTCTTCTACCAACCTCCCTTGCTTTTAAAAGGAGGGAAAAATAAAAAGAAGAAAAAAAATCACCATTGTCTATCCTGGTGGAAACACAGCAGCAAGTGTCTTGAATTACTTTAAAACTTTCTAGCGTTTTTGTTTGTTTGCTTGTGTCTTTAAAAAAAAAAAAAAAATGGTTCTCCTTTTGGAGGAAAAGTGTAAAAGCAAGGTGTAAAAGCTAAGTTGAGTTACAAAGCAAGGATGACTCCTGAGTGAGCACCCATCCGATCCTGCTGCAGCAACTGGTAATGTCCAAGAGAGGGCAGTCTTAGACCAAGGATGAATCTCAGAGGGGGTTGTTCCGTGTTCTCTGCCCCGCTTTACCGAGTGTACCGAAGAAACTGGATGTTTAAACAGCACCGCTCATCAAAAAATCTCGGATGTATGTCAGCACTTACAAGTTAGCCTGTTGCAGTCTTCAAAGGGGTGGGAAATATTCCCCTTTTACAGATGCTGTAACGTAAGAACAGTGTTCTCCACATGCATTTAGTCCCATGAAAAAGTATTCGCTTAAGTATTTGTTCATCTTTAAACACACCATCAATTTTACAGCAGTCAACAATATTTTTCCTTGCTTCTGAGTTCAGCAGCAGCAAGATCATGGAGGGAGGCAATCACACAGATTCTGCAAGACCAAACACTAGCACAACAACAAAGTAATTTTTTGTAGCAGTTTTCCTCAAAGACAAAACAAACAAACAAACAAACAAAAAAACACAAACAAACAAAAACAAAAAAAAACCAAAAAACCAAACCAAACCAACCAAAAAAACCCCACCAAACACCCAGAAGGACTTTTAAGTCACTATCAGCCACCTATACATATCTAGACTATTTCAGCTCAGCTGTCTGCTTTTGCTTCTGAGGGGAGGCTTTACTGTCTAAACAATTAGGGAGAAAAAACTATACCAGACCAGAAACTTTTCTACCTGTCTTAGAATCCTTAGTGAAGAATCCTGGAAAAGTCAGACCCCAAATAGAGTCCAGTATCTTCTTTTTCATCAGCAAATACACTGGCTTATAGGAAGTGGCAAACCTTTCCACTCATTTCCACTGCTACCAACCCCTCCTTGCTTTAGACTCATTATTTTGACAGTGGTACTTCCAAGCTTAAGCCCTTGTTGATCGATGGGTTCCCAGCCCCTAGACACACATTTTGGGTGGTCACCCTCAGTGCTCAGAAAACAGCCTGGCAGGAAATCCCCCAAGTCCTATAAGCCATTTATCTCTACTTACACCAATGGTGAAGGCAGAGCTGGCAGGTGATGTGCAGGAAGCAGCACCCAGAGCTCTGGGGTCCAGGGGCAGCAGTAGCTGTGTCAGAACCATGCAGAGCAGCAGTGCATGGGGAGATACATGGGGAGATACTTGAGGCTGTCCTTCAAGAGCACTGGAGGAATGCTTACCAAACTAGGGATGGGGAAACAGCTGTGAGCATGGCTTTACTTCAAATCAATTAAGAAACAAGGTCCTAATTCATGTGGCTGAATGTCCTGCTAAGGCCCTTTGTCCAGCTGCACACCATCACGCTCCACACTGGGGACTTTCATCTGCTCTTGCCTTACAGGTGGTAAAGCCCACAGACACGTTCACTCCACTCAGAGAAACTGGAGTCCAGTGAATTCCATTACTTTAAGCAGAATCTTCTTCAGCATCTTAGAGGTACACTTCACCTTTTTCTCTATCTCTCACAAACATTCACATGAAGGCATCCTTGTTCACGCTAGCATCCAGTTTAATTATCCAATTTCTTTAATTTCACTAAACTCATGAAAGAGGTCAGACTCCAGTAATGCCCACAAGGACATCAGAAATTTCACAACAATGAGACTTCTGGGGATAGAACTACTAAGTGCTAAGCAACTACCATTCCCAGTCTCCACACAAGAAAAAAGGAATCCCAAAAGTGCAGAGTTAATTAACCCAGCCACACTACAAACACCTTATTTTTAGAGAAAAGCCCAACCCACAAGTGTTTATGCAGACACAGTGACTCTCTGAAGAGAGGTAAAGTGTCTTGCTTTTAAACATGCAACACATGTCAAAGCTAGCCCTTACACAACCAAGCACTGAAAAAGGGGTAAGTCAAGAACATTATTGTAATTTAGGTTTGGGTCTTTGGAATGTCATACAGGGCACTGAGAAGCTCCTCTAAGGAGGCTGAGCCCACACCCAGGGAGCATCAGTGGCATCCAGGGAGCAAGCACCTACCCAGTCAGGCCTCACCTCCCACCATCAAAGGGAAGGGCCAGCCACCTGCATACACAGACACACACTTTTGTTCACCAGGGAGTCATCCCCACAACTGTAAGGCAACTGGGAGCCTAACTCATTCTGTAAGACTCACTCTGTAAGAAGAGATTTATAAAACTGAAAACAGAAGGCGGGACCCAAAACATTTTTGTCCAGCAGATAATCTAAATCCCAATCTAAAGAGGTATATCAGAAGTTCTGAAAGTTTCTTCTCCCCACTTCCTCCAAACCCAGAGTATATACAATATATTTAGCAGCTGGCTGCTCATAACTGTGTGAGGTGAACTTTAAGCCAGTCACAAAATGACTTGGAGCAAAAGCATCCAAGCTAGAACAACAGGAACCCTTTCTACAACCAGCAGAACTGCACCTAACTCTTTGACACAGGAAAATTGCTCCTTAAAACCATCCTTTTCTGACACCCTCTTTCACCATGCCTGCCTGCCAGGCTGGGGGGGGCAGGGAGCACACCTGAGCACACAGGTACCACCAAGCCATGAGGACACAGCTGTAGTCCAGCAATTTCTTGTCCTCCTCCAATCTCACCACTGCAACTTGCAAAAAATTCTTCATAAACTACTAGGGCTTTTTTTATCAGCACAACACCTTTTCTTCAGGGGTCACACAAGTGAAAATAAGTAAAATCAACATCAATAAGTAAAATTAACATGTTGCCCACCCACAACACCCCCCTTCCTCTCACAGCAGGGCTCGTATCACTCACCCCTGCCTTGTCCTGAGGATCTCCAAGGTTTCTTTGTCCTTTGCTCCCAAGACCAGCCAGGGATTTCCCTTCGGTTGTCACTCCCCAAGCTCTCAACCTGTCCCTAAGAGCAGCCTGCCCTTGCCCTGCCCTGCCTTGTCCTGCGGTGCCGGGGCGGGGCTCCCGCTGCCGCTGCTCCCGCGGCTCTCCCACGGCTCTCCTCTCCTCCTGGGGCTGTCCCGGAGCACCGGGGGCTCGCTGGCAAGCTGAGGGAGCTGCCCACCCGGGGGCAGGTTGAAAATGGGGTGCTGGCCGGGTTCCGGCAGCGCGGAGGGGCTCTGGGTTCCCCATGGGGTGAGTCTGGCTCCGCCAGTGAAGGTCTCACGGATGCTCTGACCCGCTCGCAGCTGAGGCTCGTTTGACCTGCGGAGCTTTGCAGCGCCAGGGATTGAAAAGAATGGCCCGGGTTCTGGCAAGATCTTCCTTTCTGCTGCACTGCCCTTTTTCTCGACTCATCTCCTTAGCCTCCTGTAGAAAGAAAAACAAAACAAACAAATAACAAACAAAACAAACAAAACAAAAACCAAAACAAAAAACAAAAAACAAAACAAACTAGAAGAGATCAGTTTTCAATCAGGTTTTCTAAACCTGTGTCTATGTAGAAGCTTGTCTTGGGCTCAAAATTAACTGACAGGATCCTGTGAAAACTTCTTTACAACAAAGCTTCCTTCGAGTTTAGAAAAATATCTGGCTTGAGCGTCCCAAAATGTCACTAAAGATGAAACAAGTTTTGGTTACCTAGTGGGTTGGTGCCTTCCTTTCACTTCCAAGTTTGCCCCTCAGTCTGGTGCAGCCATGCTCCTCCCGGGAGAATGCTAAATAAATGCTGTGCAAGGCAGCCTTGACTAGTGGGTAAATTAGTAAACACAAGATCAGAGATGCCCAACTCAGGTAATAACAGATCAGAGATTAGCTGCCAAAACCTATGCAAATTATGGCATAACTATTTTTAATCATTAATTGGGGCTCTTTATAGTGGCTTCTGAAACTTGAGTAACTTTATGCTACAAGCCTGAGGGTTAAAAAGCTCTTTTTTGCTTGCTGTGGTTCTCTTTAAATCAAACCAACTGTAAAACACTGCCTACTTTTAGGCTTAAAATAGCTGAAACCACCAAGTTTCCTGTGGTTTCACATGAAACCATAAGCTTCAAGATGAGCATGCCTACTATTATAAGGGCATAGGGTGCAGCCAGGCAACTCAAAATGTGCATTTGTCACCCCCATGAAGGGCAAGAGCTGGTCTAAGGAAAGAAGGACCTGAAACAGTTAAGGAGGAGCCTGGGTTTTTCTGATCTGTGCCATATTGCTACTTCTCATGACTTTAGCAACAATTATTTTCAACCATTTTTTGAGCTGCATCTTGCAGAAGCTTTGCAGCTTCACAGAAATTGCCACTTAAAAGAAATCTAGTTCTCATCAATGTAGGAATAAGTTTAAAAGTTTAGGATGGGTACCCACAACGGCTCCAAGAGCATCAATCAAGGGAAGGCAAACATTTTCATCCTTGGTGTTATGATTTGGGGATATGTGTGTGTAATAATGTGTGTGCTGAGGCAGCTGTCTTAAGACTATTTAGTCTTGCCTCCTGTGTGCAGTAAATAAGAAACAAAAGACTACCACCTCCTTCTGCATCTCCCCAAAAGTTGGTGTTGAATAAGTTTTAAAAATGATGCTTCTGTGCAGGCTCTGTATTCTGGAACTAGTAGTGGTCTCACATCTGTGAGTAATTCTAGCTGTTGTTCAAATTTACAACGCTAAATGCAGGCTTATATGGTCCCTCCTCCTGTTGACTAAAACCCAAGAGTTACCAAGAATTAAGAAAAGCATTCAAAGATGCTTGTGCTAATGGAAACTGTATTTGTGTACAGGTTATCTACAGGATGTGTTTTCACATCCAGCAGAAAAGCTTCTCTCAGTTGCCTGGGTGATATTCTATTTATTTCAGTGAGAGGAAAAACACAGATTTGCGAGCAGTTTGTTTACAGGTCTTACTCTTCAGTCATGTAAAAAATAAAGTTGAATCACTGCCTTCCACAGAAATTCTAAAGCAGAGAGGGGGCCCAGGATTTCAATGAGAGCTAATGGTCACTTTTGATGGAAAAAGAGAAAGTGCAGCTGAAATAAAGTTTTTATTCTCTCTTTTTTTTTTATCAATATGGTTCTTTAAAACTGTAGATATAGGCCACACCTATAATAAACAACCTCACTTTGCCTGATTACATTTCCTTTCAGGAAGAGTGTGTCATCATTTATTTCAGTCTTCTGCAGACTTTCCCATGTTTGTAAAGCAGACCCTCCTTATAACCTTACACCAGGGCTGTGGTGTGAGAAGACCCTGCACTCTGCACTTCTGCGCTCTCAGAAAACTACCCAGTCACTACACCTGGATCTCAGGTATTCTTTTCTCTACTGCCTTGATTCAGGCAGCTTGTATACAGCTTTGGTCTCGTAAACACCTCACCACTGGCATGCCCAGAGAACAGCATCTTGACTGAGGTCAAACTCAGCATGGTTACACAATAACCTGAGTAGTGTTAGACAACACCCATTTCACCACTACCTGAATGGTTTTTTGCTTATTCAGCCTGATTATCAAATACTAGCTTGTTTTCCTATTAAGAGAATTCAGACTGAGACCAGGCTTATTTAAATAAATCAGAGTAAGGCATGTGCATAAGGACATATGGGTGAACTATGATCTGATTCTAGCAACACAGGAAGGGTGTTAAGATTGTATGTACTCTAACCTTACATACCTTTTGGAAGATGACTCTTCACCTTTCCCCAGCTGGTAAAATCCTCTGTGCATGACTGAAGCATTATTCAAAGGGTCTAGTCACAGTCCTTCTAGACAAAATACTTTTTTTGATACCTTTCATTATCATTGTGTTAACTATAGAAATCATGATACCTCAGTTATAAAGAATGAATGCACACACCAGTGCTTGTTGGTCTATTGCTGACAGAAACTGCAGGTAACTACAGAGGATGGCACAACACAGAGGGAACACTCCTGTCCAAGTAGAGATAGCCCTAATGCAAAGCAAACACATAAAAGAATGTTAAATTTCCCTGAACGCCCCCCTCCAGGCTTATAAACTCAACTCTGAAACCTTTCTGCAATAATTTATTGTAGGTAAGCCCAAATCACTGCATTAATCCAAGGAGGTGAGCTAAAATACAAAGAACACATTCCAAAATAATTTCTTATTGCATGTTACTTTATTTGTAGAGATGAGTGCCCTTGAATGATGGTAAATGTTGGTGAGACAGCATGATGTCAAATGATGTCACCAAGTCACAGTTTCCTTGAGGAAATCAGTTAGTTTCCCATAATTAAGTTACTGTGCATAAACGAATAGCTGAAATCCTCTGTGTATGATTGGTATAATGAGGAAAAGATAATAAAGCAGCAAAACCAGGGGCAAACAGAGTATAACATGCTGCCATTTTAAAAAGAATTATTCCTATTTTTGCAGTCCTGGAAAATCTTTTTGAGAATGTACAAGAACACAATAGCAAAACAGAACAGGTAATGGTTTTGGAAAATGTAGAAGACCAGTTCCTTTGTTGAATAAATAACGTGGATGATGGCGAAGCAGTAGAGGAACAAGTCATAGTGGTTCAAGGGCCGGAGTAGGTCTTGGGGTCCTTGGCTAAACTGTTGAAAAATTAAAAGATACACATTATGTCACATAACTGTCTTCCACTCGTGCCCAGTCCACGAGCTGTCTGAGTAGATCTGTCCCTCTGGCACACCTAGCTCACAAGAAATTGCTGTGAGATAAGCCAGCACGTGAGCTGGCAGCAAATCATCTACACTCTGATAAGTGATAGGTGTCACATTCCCACTTATATCCATAACACGAGTTATGGGTTTTCTCTCTCTGAAGTGAGGGTAAGTGACCTCATTTTTACTGTGAGAACAAGCATGCAGAGACAAAAAGCAGTTCATGTGAACTAAGTGCACACCCAAGGGAAGGCTTTTGTGTATCCATCTCTATATTCATGGCACAAAATGTTTGTTTAAACTGCATGGTCATTTTCATACATTTACACATGTTCATGAGCAAACTTTTGGGGATTAATTTAATAATAAATAAAAATCAGTAATTATTTCTTTAAGTTCAGAAGCATGTCAGTAATTTAGCCAAATGTATGTCAGAGCTGATCCTTTTCTGTTTTTCTCTGATATGACTTCATTGATTTCACTGGAACTTACTTCACATAATTGTGAAGTCCTATCCAGGCCTATGGACTATGAAAAACAAAGGTAAATAAATGCATATAGAAAACTTCAGGGATTATATGGTGCTCAGCAAAGAGCCATTCTTGTGCATGATTTGAGCTCATATGCATGATCACAACACAAATGCTGCAAATACTGTGTAAAGCATATCCCTATATTCTGTATCCTGTCCTAATTTAGAGTACAGAACATGCAAGAGAAGACAAACATGCAAGTGTCTCTGAAACACTGATTATTTAGAGTCAGATACTCTGCTCACTCTCTAAGTCCAATAACAAATTGTGTTAAATTGGAGCAGAGTCAGGACCACTGACAGCCAATGCTATCAGGAAGAGCCCAGACAACCAAGACTTGGAGCTGTCTCATTTGCTAAACTCTCAAATACAATGATCTCTTCTGAACTGGGCTACAGGCTGATATGCCTGAACATACAATAATTCCAACTAATCAGGCTTGCAAAATCTAACTAATTGCCTAGAAAATCTGCAATACTTTGGTAGATTCTTTCATCATCTACTGATTTATTCATGCATTTATTATCTGAGTCATCTAACTGTAATCCAGGAAACTGACTTCACTGTAGAGGCAGAAAACTGATCAAAGGGGTGTTCAGAGCAATTCCTCTGATGTTCAGGGGGAAAAAAAGGGAAAAACAGTTCTTGGATCCTTACATTATGAACTTAATGCTTGAGTTTACTCTTCTTTAACATATTTCATAGCAATGATTGTTACCATAGTTGATATTCTAGGGATCAGGATAATTCTCTTTTCCTTAAGTATGTGTTCAAGCTGTAATGATCACTGAAGCCAAGTATAACTTTAAAAGAAGCTACAGTACTACTCAATACACAAAAGAATAAAATGTTATAAATTGCTTAAGATATAATGTGAATGTTTCAGTGTCTGTTGTGTTCACCCTTTTTTCTTTCCCTACTTACTGATCTTTTTTCTTGACGCATCTTCTCCATTTTCTCTTCATGAAGCCTTTGCTTTTCGTTCTCTTCATGTTCGTATTTCTGTTTAGCAAGCAAAAAATCCCACTTCATCCTCTCAAGCTCAGCATCAGATGCTGTGTCCAGCTTGCCACAGAGCTGTTCCAGTTCATCTACATTGGTGGATGCTTCTGACTGCAAAACACTGGTTCTTCCCTTCATGTCCAAATGTCCCATAGGACACTTAGCATTAATGGTCTCTGTTTCATTGTCTGGGATTAAAGATGTTGTCATGTCTCTGGTGGCTCTCTGCTACAAATTGGAGAGAAGGGGATACATTCATATTTAAATTGATAGATTAAAATATAACATGTACATCTAAGTCAACCTGTAAGTTTAAGTGATTATCCACATACCTGCATAATGACTCACTAGATCTCTACTATCATCTTGCAAAATATGAAATATCCACCATACAAAAATTTTCTGATTTGAAAATGTAAAGAAATTAAAAAAAAAAAAAAAAAAAAAAAAAAAAAAAAAAAAAAGTAATTAGGACCTAGTTGATCTAGACCAAACACTATGGATCTTTTGACCAGTTGCAAGAACTTCACATGTCGTCAGTTTGATGGTAACCCATGAAGATGGGAGCCACTGAGGTTCTTTATCTCTGAGAAGTAACATAAATGTCTCACAATCCTCACTTTCCCTTGCAGACTTAAATTCCTGGCTGATCTACATCTTCCATGATGCATTGTAGTTTTACATCTGGAGGAACCATATTTTTCACTTACTATCTTTTCATCCTGATGCTTCTTGTTAGCATTATTATGGGCTTCCTGTAAAAAGTAAGTTGAAAAACTTCCTGATTTTCCTCATGCTTTGCCATATTTGTTTAGAGTGAATATTCTGACCTGAGTTCTTCCAGATCAATTTGTATTTCCTGGTCTTTAGCTAACAGAGTCCCTTTCTCAACACTGGAGTCCACTGATGTTACAGCATCTCCAGGTATCCTCTGTAACAGAAGGGGGGTATCTATGTGCTGTCAATGAAGCAGGTGACCCATAAATGAGAAAATAAATTACTTTGAGAATAAAGTAGGCACATAGACATAGGGCATACTGGAGCCTATACAACAGTGATGAGGAGCTTAACTCCCATTTATGTCCCAACATGTTCCTTGCCTAGATATGAATTTAAAATAAAATAATCTCTGGATTATATATAAATAATCACCGGTATGTAGGTAGATCTTCTATAAATCTCATTTGTAGGCCTTTTAAGATGAGGATTTTTCAGAAATTCCCTTTACAGTAACCTGTGGAGCTGGCAAGCTCCCCTGAGAAGTAAGAATAGTGTATTACATTTCTTTTAAACGTAACATAATCAATATTGTTCTGCAGTTCAAAGAAGGATGTTTTTTCTTTCATGGAGATGAACTTGACTGAAAATATGCCTTAAACTGAGGAGTTTCTTAGTACCTCCACTACTGTTAGACCACAACTTTTAGGGTATGTCTAGTTATTAGCTAGCAGGCAATAATATCCTTTTAAAAGACTGGAGCTAGGTTCACATGTCAGCATGTGAACTAAGAGTTTAGCAACCTCTTCTTTACAGGCTCATAGTAATTGATGCATTTTATGCATATGAGATGTAGTTTTCACATCTGAGAAAAGATTTAGGCAAGTAAGACAGTTTGTTCTTGAGTTTGATGAACAGGAACAGAAGAGCAAGAAAGTAAAGCAGGATGATTACCATGGGTAACTGATGTTCAAAGACAGGGCAGGCAGCAGGCTAGCAGTAAGGCAACAATGTTCCCAAGATTTCCAGAAAGCAACTCCCAGTTCAGAGGCCAGCACACGATGGCCACAGAGACTCTGCCTTTGGCTGACTTAATAAGTGGCCAGTTGCCACAACAAGGTGATGCTTGCTGTTGCCACGGTCACATTCTGTAACATTCCTTTTTAGACCACTTGGGCAGTAACCAGGTTCTTAAAGGGGTTCTATAATGGTATAGGAATTTAAAGATATTCAGAGTTTCAGTAAGGAGTTGGTGGTTTGGCTTTTCCATAGACCCCTTAAGAACCAGAGATTATAAAAAGGGCTTTTCCAAAAACTAGACAGGAACTTGTGCAATTATTCCAGGTAGTATTAGAAATAAACTTTGAATAAACAAAATTAATTGTAAAAGTTGAGCTACTTTTTATGATGGTTTCACAGCAATCAGCATAACAATCACTGAAAAATTAATGAAGTTTTTGCTTCCAAGTGAATTGTTGTAACTTCCACACCAAAAGTTTTGGTTAGGTTCTGGATCATTGATGGATTCCAAGTGAAGGTAAAGAAAGTCCTGAAAGATAAATGCAGTCATTTTTATGTTTGCTTTGGGTTATCACTATAGAAGATAATTTCTCCAATTGCTTATCCCTACATGAGTTTCAAAACTGCCTGCAGACTTGTTGGAATATAGGATCCCTTCAAGAGAATGACAGACAACTGTCAAAATGTCATTTTTTCCTATGTAGATGTTGGTTGGGTAGTGTCTCACGTTCAAGGAAGTTCTAGTTTCCTCTTTAAAACCACAAATTCTGCATTTATTGCAAGGATATCTACATGAGTTTCAAAACTGCCTGCAGACCTGTTGGAATATAGGATCCCTTCAAGAGAATGACAGACATCTGTCAAAATGTCATTTTTTCCTATGTAGATGTTGGTTGGGTAGTGTCTCACGTTCAAGGAAGTTCTAGTTTCCTCTTTAAAACCACAAATTCTGCATTTATTGCAAGGATATGAGCACTTTCAATAACTGGCAAATCTCACTTTTTTTGAATATTCAGGATATCTGTGCTCAGATGAGATGATTCACCAAAATGACTAAATACTTAGAAAACTTAGGAGATACACTGAGAAAGGGAAGAGACTGGAATATAGCTACTCCAGTGTTCTGAGAGCAGAGTGGTACCGTGCATGCTGTTAGCAACCAGCCCCATGCTCAAGCCTCAGGCACCATCAGAGCTGACACCAGAATTTATTTGGATACCTGCTCTTATTCCCCTACCCTGGAAACTGGCTCAGGATGGCAGCTGTACTTAGAAGTATCCCCACACTAATACCAAACACATTAAATGTCAGCCTAGTTACTCAGCTGGCTCCATCTCATACTACATGGTCAGAATCATCTCAGTATGACATTAGCATTTGAAATGTGTTTCTCAGTTATTAGCAATCCTCCTCCACAAGAAGATAGTTCTTACTGCAAAGAGAAAAAAAATCAGTTCTCAAGCCATCAAGACTACATTTCTTTTTTTGTTTTGTTTTTCTTTTAATACACATCTGACATTTCTATAAACTTTTTGGGGTGGTTCTTTCATCTTCATGACTAACTTTACTGAAAACCAATAATATGTCTGTCTTGATAAAAATACGTAGATGAGTCCCTTTTCCCATGATATTACCATATAAACCAAGGTCAAATGATTCATTTAAAAGCCCAAGTTGTTCCTGGCACAGCTCTACTTCTGCAAATGGAGAACATTACTTATTTATACTAGATGGCTTTTTTTTTTTCCTCAAAAAGTAGAATTATAGTAAAAGCAGTGGAAGCAAAACAGTGTTTCATAGTCTGGTGGGTGGAAGTTGACAATTCAGGACACATATAAAGAGCAATCTGGGAGATGAAGCTTGCTGGTTTTGAGAAGTGAAGCAAAAAAGAAGGCAAGAAAATCCTTAAAGAACAAAGATAATAAAGAAGAAACAAGTCAAATACATGGACTGAATAAAGAAAGGAAGCTAACAAATAGCTTTAATTGGCAATTGCTCCTGAAAAACAAAGAAGATTAATATCACCAAGACTGAACTCCCTCATGGAGAAGCTTGAGGGACAAAGAACAATAGATGACTCAGAGAGGAGCAGAAGAGCAACAAAATATTAACTGAACATAGACACACTTGACATGAAAAGCAGTCTCTGTCTTCAATCTGCATTTGTGTGTACTGAATGGGGAGGAAGCCAACAAGGCACCATCCCAGCTATGCATCCCCTTGGCACCTGTATCCCCTGTGAACACCATGTATCTCAGCTTCACATTTTCACAGCAAGGCAGATGAGTCCAAGAGAACATTTCCCTTTTGGGGATCTGCACTTACTAAAAAACTTTCCAAGCAACACAGGAATATCCATCCAACTTTCCCAGCTGGACCCATGTCTTCATACTTAAGTCCTCAATTTAACTCCTGCTGAGGTTTTCTGCCTGCATGACTCATATTCATCATCCACACCATCAGCCTCCTGTTCCCTGGGGACAAATACAGATTCTTTGTCAGCTAAGATCTAGAGAAACTGCCCAAGCACACCCTTCTTCCCAGCAGCAACTCCAAGGGCTTCTCCTTCAACATTTCTCTGAGGCACCCAAAGCTGTTCTTCTAATGCCAACCAGGAGGCCCATAGCTGATAAGCACAACATTGGCATTGGGTGACAGCTTTAAGCAGCCACCTCTTCAAATGTCAACATTATGGAGTAGAGAGAAGATGGGGAAGATGGGGAAGATTATATCATAGCCCATACAGAACAATTCAGGATTGATGCTGACCATCATAGCACAGGAAAACCTCCTTTACCCCTCAGTTCTAGAGACAATGCTATAAGGAATGACAGTCTTATATAATGAAGAAGAAAAGTGCTGTATCACCCTAAAGTGACTTCCTGTAGTTGTCATACTTGCTGCCAGATAAACTACTGTGGCAACATAATAATGGCAAAGAAAACTTAGCATTCTGACATGAGGCTTACCAAAAGATTCTGGAATGAGTCCAGGAATGGTGAACAGGCTTGAACATCCAGATGTAACAGCATGAAGAAACTGGGCTTTATGGATAAAGAGGTAACAAACTTCAGGGAAGGGTCCATCACCAATACAGTCACAAGTATTTGGAGTACTTGGGCATTGAGCGCATGCAACACTGAATAGTCTTATGCTCTGTGTCTCCAGTTAAATGCCAAGTAGACTGCTCTGAAGAGGATATGTAAGTGAATGTACAACCTATAGGAGACTTTTCTCCACTACTAAGCTATCTGCAAAAGCATTCTGCATTCAAAACTGTGTGTCTGGGGCTCTGTGTGTGAATGGCATGCCTAAGTACAGCCTGTATTGTCTAGATGGATACATAATATATTATTAATACCCAGAACCAGGCAACACCACTAGATGTGGAAAGCTTGTAAACTTAATCCTATTCACAATTTAGTCGTGTCCCCCCCCCTTGCCCTACCCTCAGCAGAGAAGCTAAGGGAAAAGTATCTCATCTAAAACACAGAAAGGAAATGGAACCCCCAAAAAACTGTCTTGGTGAGAAAGCAGAGAATATTTGCTGCAGCACTGGGCTGCATAGCTACCAGCTGACTAGAACAGGATATTTGGTGTTTGCAGACATACTGAACATGAGTCAGCAATGAACCTTAATGGGGAATGAGCCTCAACAGCCCACCAGGCTGCATCAGCAGAAGTGTAGACAGAATGTCTAAGGGAAGTTCATATTGTCCCTGTCCAGCACTTTTGAGATGATACCTGGAGTACTGTACCGAGCTTCAGCTCCCCAGTAGACAAAGGACATGGTCAAACTGAAGGAAGTCCCACAGAGATACCCTAAAATGACTCGGGGACTGCAATACATCAATGAGAGACCTGAGTTTGTTCAACCTACTGAAGAAGAGTCTGTGGGAGGATCTACCTGTTGTATAAATTACCTGATGGGCAGTGGTAAAAAAGACTGAGCCAGATTCTTCTCAGAGGTACAGAGGGAAGTGTTGAGAGGCAAGGGGCATGGGCCATAGCCAGAGAAGCTCTGGTGAGACACTAGGCAAAAATTCTTCACAGTGAGAATGGCTTGGCACTGGAGCTGTTGCCCAGAGAGACCAAATGACCCTTTTGAACATGGGAACTTTCAGGTGGGAAGAGCAATTTCTAGATCCTTGTATGGGGAAGCACTTAACTGAGCTGAACTTTAACCATCAATCTATGAAAAGAATTATCCTCACCCCACCTGTTAATAACAGCTTATTTCTGTCTGTGTCTGTGGCTGACATGATGCTTCACTTGAAGTGCTTGCTGCAGGGATTCAGAGTCTGCTGGGAGCTGCACTTCTGGCTCAGGACATGGGAGGATGTGGGTTGCTGATGTGTGAACAAGATGGGGGAGAGAGGTGTGAGATTTGGGGGTGGTGCAGGTTCGCATACTGAGCTGAGATGCCAGTTTGTAGGAGTGAAGAAATACAGTAGGAGGCTATAAAAGTGGTCTGTCCTTTTTTGTGCATACACATTTTCTCCCATGGAAGGAGTCAAACATACCCAGAAACTCATTGTCTCCTAAGTCAAATTTGAAAATTTCATGTTTTATAATCACCTACCATGGAGAAAGGGGAATAAGAAAGTATATTATGTTATTGTGACAATCAGAGACCTGAAGACTATTTTGTAAATGTTAGAAAAATGTCTTTATCAGTAGTACTGTGGCCATCAGTGTTGCACTTCCTTCCTTTCATGGTATTCCCCAGAAATCAGCCAGCTGCGGGTGAGAAGAAATCTTTTCCACCCATAACAGCTCTTGATTATAGTGCCAATTTGGTGACAAATTCCAGTTCAAGACACAGACATAACACTATACTTGAGTTTTCAGAAAGTAGAAATGAGGTTAAAGGTTTTGAATCAATACATGCCAGAAAAAGGAGATGAAACAGCGTATGGCTGGTAGGTTCTATGGTGGCAGTTGTAACAGGACTTAAAAAAGAAAATAGAGATTTTGAAGCAGAGTCACAGCTGGTTTATACTCAATAGCTGAAGGAAGCTGAAAGAGCAAAGAAGTGAGGCTCAGAAAGAAATCCCTACTAAAGCAAAGGGAACCTGTGACAGCTTTTGAGAATGGATGATGGATTCTCTGTGATCTCAGATAAGCTTGTCCTATGTTGTCCTTACAGTTTTAAGCTTTATTGTCTGATATTTTCCAAAAAGAGGAAAAAGCAATGTGACTAGATAATTGGATTTACCTGTAGATAGCCCATTAGGGTAACTTATGGAAAAATATTACTTGAATGAACATTTGCCAAAGCTGATTAGGGAGCTTTTGCTGGCAAACAATCTGGAAGACCTGGAATAGCTTTGAAGTATGAATATCACAAAAGATCATACACAGCTGGCAAGGATGTGGTGGAATTCAAAAACAAAATAAATAAAATAAATAAATAAATAAATAAATTTTAAATAAAAAAGACAACCAAATGAAAAAGGTGTTTGAAAAAGGAAATGGAGGAGTTATGTCACCACTAGCCCAGGAATTGGTAAGCAGAGATGGGAAAAGGAAGGTTTGGCAGGACACAGCAGGAAGTATCATACCCAGCTCAGTTGTTAAATGCTTCTGCAATTTGCTAATGTCTCCTTGCTTCAGAAAACACTCTTCAGAAATCCTCTTTGCCTGTTTTAAATTAGATCAGAGTGTGCCAGATGTTCAAAAGTATTCACAGACAATGCCAAAACACTTCTTCTTGGAAAGCTCAAGTAGATGAGGTCTGCCCTGAAGAAGGAAGTTCAGGAGAAAAATAAATTAAAACTGAAAAAATATATTCAAACTGATTCACTTGATGGATAACTTCAGAGCTTTTTCCTACCTCCTAAGGAAAACTAACTCACCAAAGAGATTAATTGACACCTGACATGGACTGTTCCAGACCTTATGCCATCAGGTACTCAGCTCCTCGTTCCCCGTTGCCTGACATAGCATCCAGACTCTATCTCTGCTTGACATAGGCCTTATGCATATTTTCCCTATTCTGCATAAAACAGAGCCATAAGAGCTGCCTTCCTCTTAGACAGTCCTAATACCTATTAGTCCAGTGATGAGATGGCTCGCTTGATGAGATGTGGAGGACTAAATCCCTATCTCCACTTGAAATCAAATGAAGGAATCAAATTCAAATTATGATTTTCAATTTTCTGAAAAATCTCACAGCCTGAAGACCCTATCTCCAGCAATTGTGGATCCCCAGGGGAGAGGGAAAAGCTGCCTCTGAAGAAACACAAGTCTGTTCTTTAGCATTTCCTTGTGGCTATCCTGAAGCATTAGGTCACTGATCAGCAACTTTTAGATTCTATTGAGTTACTGTTGCATGCATTGAGTTAATGTTGAATGTTCCTAAGTCTCTTTCTGGGTTTTGTCCTCATAGAGCTCTCTCGAAAACTTAGAGGACACAATTCTAAAAGTATTAGGGCATCTAATGACATCTCCATGGTCACATGGAGGTTTAGTCAGTATAATTTTTTCAGAGCAAATAACCAGCATAGGTGTTTGGCACTCGTTAGCTAAAAAAATATAGACGTGCCAAAGTCATTAACTGGGTATTTGCATCACCATGACAAAAAAACATGGATCCTGTTTATAGGCAAGCTTATAGGCAAGATTAAAAAGAAATACTATTAACTCAGTGTTTAGCAGATGCAAATCTGACACAAGGCTCTCAGATTTTTGTGGGTGGTTAAAGCTGACCTTAGGCTGTCCAAGCTGAAGAGAAAGTCTGTGGAGGTCTGAACAATAAAACCAGAACAACTGAGTC
Source organism: Heliangelus exortis (assembly GCF_036169615.1). Lineage (NCBI taxonomy): Eukaryota > Metazoa > Chordata > Aves > Apodiformes > Trochilidae > Heliangelus > Heliangelus exortis. The sequence continues at coordinate 17,356,761 of NC_092424.1, read as the reverse complement.
TATTCTGGTTTCTAGGCACATGATCATCTAATGAGATCCACTATGGAGCTGACACTTAGGTCAATTTTTAAAAGTTAAAGAAACCCCAATAATACCACTGCTCTATTTAGTATCCCTATGTAATTTACTGTCAGTCAAAAATGTAACGCATGGTGAAGAGGCAAATAAGATCTATTTTTAAATCTTTTGAGAATGATTCATTTATAGTAGGTCATTCCCCTCCACCTTCTTTCTCCACAGTGAATCCTGTAGAAACTGCTTTGAAATGCTTTTATGCGATTTGTCAGATTATCTGCTGCCCTTTTTTTTCAGGTAGTGAATATTATTAGGCATTTTCTTGCTCTTCCAATATAGTATTGCATGACTTTTATATATACACTTTGAGAAATTGTATCTGGGCTTCCTTTTATCATTGCTCATGATGTTTTCATAGGAATGAAAATGGTTCATAGCACCATTGTTAAAAATGGGAGATGTCTGTAATCCCTTGTTTTATTTTGTATTAGTCACACAAAGTCAAAGGAAATCAGCTCTTTCCAATTTAAATTTTTCTTGCCTAGCATTTGGACATTCTAAAAAGCACTAGCAGTGTTTTCTGAATACTGAGGTACTTTTCCACAAAGACTGATACACAGTGCTTCAAAGAGAAAGAGTCAGAAGTTCAAAGCCTGACCTGGTGACCACTGAAGTAAAGAGAAAGTTTTCCACCAAAAGCTGTGTATTTTAGCAGATGATCACTTAAGTATTTGTCCTAATTTTGTCCATATTACACAAGCTTTGTCCTGCTAGCTCTGCTGATGTCTACAAGTAAGTTAAGTCCTGGTTAAGTTCTGGTAAGACTTCACATTCTTGTTCTGCAGAGCTTTAATTTAGGTGACAGAACAATGGGACAGTCCCTGGAAACACTGGGTTCCATCTGAGTCCTGAAAACAGACTCTTTGTCCAGCTTGGCACAGCAGTCATCTCCACTGAGCACCAAGCACCTGCTGTGTACAGTGGGCAAACCAGAGTCATCAAAACTGAACAGGCAGCAGCAACCCTGCATGATTGTTTCTGTCTTCTGCTCTGGGCACTTCCCACACACAAGCTTTTCTAGTATCTGCTTCTTATAGTAAACTGGCAGTATAAAGGATCTCTCCCTTTCAATTTATTTTGATTCCTGTAAGTCTGGCCTACAGGCTTCACCTATGGATAAAAAAGTTGGCCTGCTTTGCCCTGCAATGCTTCCTTCATATTTTCTTTAATTCTGAAATATGCCAGATAATCTAATTTATACCTCCCCAGGTTTCTTCCTCAATAGGGATTACTTCAGTGCATGCAAGGCAGGCTCTGCATTTAGAGATTTCAGTGATGTAATGTAACAGGAAGTACACCTATGGGAATGTTCCAAAAATGTCTTCCAATGTGGGATCCTTCAAACAACTTAACTGCCACGGGGTCCTTACCATCTTTGCAGACTCAAGGGGTTTCCATATCATGATTTTTTGCTAGCACACATTCAGTACATAGAAACCTAACTTCTGGTGTTGTTACCTTGGCATATCCCAGCTATATGGAATAAATATATTCTGTATCCTGTGAGTCTTGCTGATAATGCTTATGTTAATCTTTTAGGAAGGGCCATGCTTCCTTAAATGGTATCTCACTTTTGTTGTGCCTTACGATGGGATTTTTTTCAGCATCCATGAGAAAAATTCCACATGGTCACCACTTGATAAAAATATGACAGCATCACCATTGCTGAGATGTTACCCCCTGAGCTGCTCTCCAGTTATACACACTGTTTTTCTGCATACTTGTGAGATGTATTGGGAAATAGTGGAAAACATTTTGCACTACATACATTTTTTTCCATACTTTCTCTTGTACTTGATATTTTTGGTGCTGTGCACGAGGCAACTCACGTCTACAGTAAACCTTCTTTTTCTATGACCTTACATGATTTTTATCCTATTATGATGGATATGAAGGCACCTACCAGTTGTTTCCTTATTCCTTTCTTCATGTTCAGTCTGCTGGTTAATATTCACACTTTTATTATATGTATATTATGATGATGCTACTGAGCACTTTCATATTTTTTCTGTATTTCTTTTAGGCATCCATGAAGTGAGTCAAAAATTTTATCAGTCTAAGTCCAAACTTTTATAGTTTTCCTGTGGAAAACCAAAAAATAGGCTTGAAGTAGTTTGACAACCCTTATCATTTCTTTATATCTGCTTCTGTGCACTTACCAGTGTAGACTGATGCTCTTCCAGGATTTCTTTTTTCCCAACATCTACGATAAGAGAAAATTGCCTGCCTGTTAGATATTTTCCTGCCTTAGTTCCTGTGAAGATCAGTTCTCATAATTACTTCCTCTTTGTTCAACTGTCAAAGTCTGCTTCACTTCATATTCTGCAGAAGGGATCACAACTCATCTTTTACCCTTCTGTCATTCTCTGTTCTCTTTATTAAAACTGTTCATAAGAAATGGAGACTCAAGGATGGGTCAAAATAACCAAATATTTCAAAAGTACATTTGTGCTTAGGTATTCTGTTCACAAGAAGGATAGAAAAGGTATGAAAGAATCAATACCTTAGAAGCACTTTGTGAAACTCACTTAAAAACATTCCCCATCTATCTAACCATGACAACTCTTCAGTGTTTGCTGCAGGTCTGTTATTTTAATCTGACTAAGACTCAAACTTCTTCCTGTTTTCCCTTTTCTCTCCATTCATCAGGGATGACAGCATAATCTTCCTACTCACTAAGCACAAGCAGGGCAGTGTCTTTCCTTATCCCCCCTCTCAGATTGCCTTAGATTTTGGCTCTGTTTAAATCTTTCTCCACAGTTTTGCAAAGACCATCATGTCTTGCCAGAGAGATTGCCAAAGTGTTTGTCAATGGGTTGATAATCTCACTGCTTATCTACCCTCATCTCCACTTTTCCAGCTCTCCTGCTTCCAGCCCTTTTGCCACTCACATAAACACCAAACACTACTGCTATTTACTATTTTGTCTTTTGTCTATGTCTCTAGCTCCACCTTGGTTTTTTTTTTTTAACCTTCTTACTACTTTAAATGTTCTTAATGGTTTAAAAACTGTTACAAAGTAACACCAGTAGGATATTTAGATATCCTTTGATACAAAAATGACAATACCTGTTCATGTTACTCTGTTAACACCTCTGTGAATAACTTTCCTGATCTTTCACGATCCATATGTGACATGATGTGAAAAAACCTGTCAGAATCCAGGAAAACTTCACCAGCAGGTTCTTTTACTTCCTTCTTACGTCTTTTCTTCTCTGGGTCTTCTGGTTAATCACAAGCATTTTGGAGGGTGAACTGACACCACTCTGCATCACACAGAATCTCATGGATGAAACTGCAGCTCCTCCACCACAGAAGCCAGGAAACAGGAAGCAGGCAGAAGACAAAATAGGGAATATGGCTTAGTAAGCATTGCTTTAAAACATGTCTCAGATAAATGGTGTCATGCCCTGGCTCTTCTCCAGACTGCTTTTACTGGGGAAAATCAGCATCCTCCAGTTTTCCAGGCTGGAGAGACACAGGGCTCTGCAGCCCCGTGGGGACATCCCTGATGCAGGTGGCACAGTGGCAGTGAGGGCAGCCTGGCTGCTCCCTGGGCACCAGGCACCCATCTGACCTCAGGCGGGCTCTGGGGAGTGCTCTCCAGGGAGAATGAGAGGCTTGAGAGACAGAGCCTGTAATTTATAAGCCCAGCATTAGCTTCTATGATTTTGTATCTAACTTCTCAGTGGTAAGAATAATACTGTCTAGTTTCACGTTCACTCACTCTTTTATATGTAGGCTTTGAACTGTAACAGAATTTAACACTTGTAGCAGGGCAAGTTTAGCTTTTCTGCTTGATCTTTTTAAAATTAAAGCTCTTGTCCAGATTTCCTGCACTTGCTAAACAAACAGATTTTCAGAAAACATCCATCAGCTTACCTCAACTGACATCACCTGGAAAAGGCACAGAATTATGCAAATTTACACCTGATGATGAAACTACCCAACAGTCCTTTCTTTAAAACTTTATACACAGCTCTTCCCAGATACCTCTAGTATTAGCTAATATAAAATTGTTCTCTTCCAAAACCAAGAAAGACTTTAAAGGTTTTGTGAGGAGGATACAGGGCCTGGAAGACGGAAGAAGATCCAAAGCAGAGGAATCCATTTTATATAACAGGACTCAGAAGTGAGATAAGATTCAAAAAACTCACTCAGAGAGAAAACAGCTAATTTTCTCTGGCCTTTTTTCTGAGTATGAGTACAAGTGACTTTCAATTAGAGAAAGGGAAGGTAAGCATGCCAGAGTCATCCTGACAGACATCTATAGACACTCAGAGTTTGGCACTTGGCACAAATAACAGAGGAAGACATTTCAATCACAGAACAGGACAAGAGCCCCTTAGATAATAGATAATCAACTTTGTGAAAATCATAGTCAACAAACTGGTTAACATTTACAGTATCTACTCCACACAGCTTGGAAATGCTTAAATAATCAGAAAAATGAAAAAAACCTGCAAAGTAAGAATATAAAATACATGGTAACTCCAGTTAAAAAATGTTGTAGCATTAATCAGCCAATTTCTTTTTATATTGAGAGGGCACACATATTAATGACTCTGACTTCTGCTGTACCAGAAGAGAAGGCATGGGGTTAAATCTGCATCCTTTGTCACAGATTTGTACTGATGACAAATTTGAATTTCAACTAATTCTGTTTCATTCATTGTGACCCCTCTGGCAGGGGTCTCAGTTTTCAGTACAGTAATCCTTATCTTTATCTGTACAGAATGGATGAAAGACAAAGCATCAGAGAATCTATCAGGAACTCCTTTCCCACCCCTCAGCGTGGCTTCCTCCTGTGACTCCCTTTTCCCTCTAGCCCAACAGAACTGGAGGAATCTTCCTCTTACCCATCACAGTCTTCAGCTCTGAGATTTGACTAAAGGAAGGAAATCCCTTTATCCTTCCTCACACATAACTGTCCCTGTAACCAGGTGCCTGCTGGCTCATCAGTGTCCTCCAACAGAGAGCTCCACTGCACAAAAATCCATTTTCCTTTCCAGCTAACTTGCTGAGCAGTTACCTTGAAGTTACTGCCCTACCCTCTGCAAGGAGGAGCAGAGGGTCACAGACCATTCCTTCCTAAACTCCCTCTGGAGTGCTTATATGCAGCCACTCATCTTTCCAGAATTCCTTGCTGTAATGGCCTGTCTGGAGAGTGCATAGCCACAAATTTCTTAGGTTGGATGTGTATATAAGCAAGCCATAGCTGAAGTTGGAACCACTTTTTTTTTTTTTTTTTTTTTTTTTTTTTCCTGGGTGCAAGGGAATACTCATTCAGTCAGTTCAAAAAAATACTCTGTGACTGAATAAATTCTGAAGAAACTGAAGAGGAGATTAGAGGACCAAATCCCAGGCAAGGGAAAACAAGCAGTTGTGATGGTTAATAGACACAAGGACAGCTCATAGGAAAAGAATAATGAGACATGGAGCATGATGTAAAAGAAACAGGCCAGATGGCAGTACAGCTGTGGGGAAGCTCAGCTAGCTCTGAAATGAGCCTTCAGTTATTCAGATGGCTGACTGCAGATACAAGTCACTGACTGAAAAAAAAAGCAAAAAAGAAAAAAAAGCTCTGGTTGTCTCAAGGAAGTGGCAGCTTGTTAACAATTGTCCGATTGAGAGCAAAATGGAGCAGGTGATGCTAAGAAATCTACTACAGCACAGCTGGTTATGAGCTGTACAAGATTGTCCACAGGCTCTCTTTCTTCCAATAGCATAGATTTAGGGATACTTTAGAAAGCAACGTTATAACTTAAACCTTAAATAACAGGACAGCTATTAACTTCACTCTGTACAGGATTATGCAATTGACACCAGTTCCAGGAAGCTTTTTGAGGTAATGCAACACCTTCATGGATGACTCAGTGTGAAAAAAGGAAAATGAATCTATAAAGTAGTGTTGTGAAATAGTCTGAATATGGAGTAGTATGGAAATTCTTTGGTATCATGTATTTCATAAGCACTTGTAGTCTAACAGTAGCAAAGATCACAAAGGAAAAAACTTTATTCTAGTCTAATTCTCAGGTGAATCAGAATAATTCTTCAGGGACACCACAGTTCTCATGTTAGATGCCCAGCTGTGAAGCTAGATTTTAAATCAGCTACTAGCTACATAATATACAGCATGATGCTGTTTCTACAATAGTTACATGGAGCATCATTCCAGCCTTGAAGCACTGTGGTGAATGGAAGTCCAGAGATCTCTTTTGGGTGACTGGGGCTAGGAACCAAAAACCAATCTCCAAAGGAGTAAAAAATGGGTAGCAGCAATGACCTCAAAGGACTCTGTAGCAAAATTTCTAGAAACTGTATATTATTTGACTCATCATCTGGGATTTAGGGAAAAATTCTGCATCTGATATAAAGATGTCCAAAATATTGCTGTTCCTGACTATGCTACTAGAGCAGAAAAACAGCTCCAAGTATATAAAAGGCAGAATTCAGTGTCAGAGTATTCAGAAAAAACAGAGAAATTCTAGTGGACACCATCAAACATTAGCTGAATAGTTTGCCTAACTAAACAATGTCACAAGTCTGCAATTAATTGTACATATCTCTCTCCATACTTATAAACCATCACCCAGGAAAGAGAAGGCCATTACTTTTAGCACTGACCAGACAGACTCTAAACTAAAGAGATTGCTGTCACACTCCTTGGTTCTAGATGATTGCTAAGCAGCAGAAAAAAAGCAACCACTAAGCAAAACAATCAGAGAAAGATAAATCAACAGAAAATCAGGGAAGCAAATAATAGACCAGGGAAGATAATACTAAAAAAGTTTTATTTAAAGGAAGACTGAAGTTTCCAGTTCTCAGATAAAGCCTTAATGCACTGCTGGGATCAAGAAAGCATGTCAAGAAGTTATTCTGGGAGCCAAATCAGTTCACTGAGTTCACTCCTCATTAATTGTGTACTGTTTAAAGGCAACTGAAGGGTATAATTTTATAATTTTTATATATAGAAACATATATATTATATGGCATGGCTGCCTATAATAGCTGAGAACAAAACCAAGGAAGTCAGTTCTAGTCTTGTCTTTCTAATTCAGTCTGCACTAGACAAAAGTCCCACTGTGAGCCTAGAAACCATTTAGAAAGAGAATATTCATACTTCCCTCTAGTCATAAGTCATGTTGCTCATTTTTAAAGGTTCTCTGTATGCCTCAGCTTGGCACCACTGTAAACCTATTTAAGACTATGCAAGCTTAGTCTTTGACTCAAAATGAGCAAGCAAAAAGAAGAAACACATATCAAAACCTCATTCCCCACTCCCAAACTCAATTTGGTAAATAGTACCATCCATAAATCCTGAAAATATTCTTGACTGGTTCTTTTTTATTAAACTTTATCACCCATGCAAGTGTGGGTTATCAGCTAGACACAGACGCTAATGAAGAGGAGGAACTCTTACAGCAGTCAGAATGTGAATCAGACTTGACTTATGAGTTTGAGTTAAAAGAAAGATATTTTACATTTGCATTGCTGACTGGATCTTTTTCCTTTACAGCTAGGTTGGCATTCTTCACTTCAAGAAGAAAGTAGTTATCGTGCTGTAGTTCCAGTCCACTAATTTGCTACCGCAGGGTGAAACCTAAATACCCACTGCTCAAGTGTATTATTCCTTTGCACTTTAGTCTCTGTCACTCCCCTTGTGAGAGTCTTTGTGGCTTCTAATAACTCTACAGTATCTCTGTCCTTCCACTCCATGACTTTCACTGTCTGCTAAAATCTCTCTCTCCTGGGAATAAGTGAGGATAAAGATAAATATTTCACAATCTGCGGATTTGTTAAAGTCCTAGAAGAAGAGGACTGGTAGATATGGTTTCCTTGGCACACTCTGGTCACCCCTCACAGAACCAAACAGATTATTTGTTTTATTGAGAGAATAACCCTGATTTCAACAGAAGGCCACAAAGATTCCTAATTGTGTTAAAGGTGTGGTAGTATTTTGAAGTATTTCTTGCTACGTGTAAGAAGTAACGCTAGTTGATGTACAAGACCATGGATGGCAGCAAAAGTTGCCATTATTTAGAGTGAAGAAATATGCTGCCAGTTGTTGGCATGGCCTGTGGCCTTGTCTCCATCTTAGTCCTTTTTATGAATGTATTGTCATGAAGACTTCTCATGGAACTATACACGTGGGGGCACAGTGCAGTGAATACACTGACAAAAGCTTAAACATTTTGCCATAATTGAAAGCCACATTCATTTCTGGACTAACACCAGGCTGCTACCAAGCAAATTATCATTTAGAGTGAGCTATGAGATGATTATTTGTACAATATCAATCCATTAAAAGCTAAACTTACATGCTGCAATAAACACTAGTTGCAGGACCAGGGTTAGGCACAGGTCATTCTGTGCCTTCCTGTATTCTTCAAGCCATGGGGGCAGAAAGGACCCATTCTGGTCTCCAACATGACTCAGAGCAGCCAGATCTGCTTAAAACTAGACCCTGCTTCAATGAGTTAGTGGTCTTTGTGGGACTGTCTTCTGTCCTACTTCCTTACTCTAAGGAACATCACCTTTAATGGGAAAATAAGATTAGATTCTCTCCTCTCAGTAGAGAACTGGTTTTATTTAATTTTTTTTCAGGGAAGCCTGTTAATTATCCAACTTCTATAGCTGCAGAATGATGGAAGCTGAAGCAGACCCAAGAGTCAGGTCCAACACATGTTATTAAAGATTCCTTTCAGGAAAGAAAACCAGCTTGCTACTCCTCCATTGTTAATTCACTTCCCTGGGTGCTGAAATGAGCTAAACGGCAGGTGTGGGCATGTGTAGTGAAAGTGTTTGTAGTAACAGGAAAAGGGGATGAGAGCTCCTAAAATAAAGGAGAGAAGAAATCAAAGAGGGAGCAGTGCTATGACAGGAAATAATTAAGCCCCAGATTTAGGGTGACAGGCATGATGATGCTATAAGAAAAGAGGAAATGACATGTTATTCAGCATACATTAAGTAATATAATGTGACTGAAACAGCTTTCATTGAAATGTCTATGAGGAGAAGCAATCCCTATGGGATATAAGGATAACAAAACAGGCAAAGTAACTGGCAAATGTTTTAAAATACTTTTCACCATTTAAAGTCAAATGATTTTGTATTTTCCAAATGCCACCTTCTTGAGCACTTACTTGATACAAGGAGACACAGGGACCTGTATAAAAACCCCATGTAATGGCTACTTATTAAATGTATCTGATATGGAGTCAATTTTTTGGAACCTACTTTTATATCAGGATGCACTAGAAACGGGGTTTACTCTCTTTCAAAATGTTTCTCTGGAGTATAGCAACTTCTGGGCGAAAATCGTCCGTTCTGATGTGAAATTCCTACGTGTTTTCTACGGATATTAGTTAATAACAGGCAGAAACTTTTCAGCCACGACGCCAGTTTCCCGGAGAAATCCAAAGACAGGTTTTTCCTCCTCCCGGGGGCTGAGGGACCGGTTGGACACAGGAGGCAGGCGGCGGCGTGGGGGTCACAGCGGGGGCATCTCCCACCTGCAGCCGCTACCCCCAAAGCAGATGGGGCGGGCGGAAGGCGCAGGCAGCCGGAACGAAAGGAGGGGACACTCCGAGCCACACAGAGACCCATTTAACCCCACCGACCGCCCCCCAGGCGCCTCCGGGGGCCCGGGGTGGGGGTGAGCGGGCGGTGTGGGAGGGGGACGGGCCCGGCCCGGCCCTGCCGACGTGACCCGCTCTGCGGCGCTGCCCCGCGGGCGGCCCCGCTACGTGCGGCCGCTGCCGCCGCTTCCTGGGGCCGCCGCGCCGCCCCACGGCCTACGTGAGCGCAGGCAGCCGCCCGGGCCGCGCCGCCGCGGGGGGAGCTGAGAGCGGGCCCGGGGGCTCAGCCGCGCCCCGGCGGCCCCTGACTTCGCTTCGCTCCCCCTGGCTACCGGGAGGGAGCGGGGGGAAAAAGGAGGAAGCGGCCGCGGTCCCCGGTGCTCCTTAGCGGCCTTGGCACAAGCGGTCGGACCCGGCGGACGTAAAGTGGCTCCGGTGCAAAGCTGGGATGCGCGGTCCGTACGCAGGGAGATGAGGGACCTGCGGAGGTCCAGATAGCAGAAATGGGGTCCCGAGTCCAAGCACGTACGTTTAGGGATGAATAATCGTAGGTCATGCTATAAAGTGCAGCATTATCAATTTGGAAGCCACCGAGAAGGAAGGATGCAGGCTATGAGCTGTCACTCGGATGCAGCTGAGAGAAAAGGAAATGTGATCCCAGGTATTTCCAGTCTGAAATGCTGGAAGTAGCAGTGCACTCAGGCTGCCACGGCTGAGGTTCTACGGGCAGTTCAGGTTCAGTGAAGCGGTTCTCGCCGTTCAAACACGGATGAACCGGGACAAGCAGACCTTCTGAGAGGACTTAAAAGGGAGATAAAGAGAATGGACAACCTGTAAGCCTTTGCAAAACAAGGACTGAGAGCAGATAGGATCACTTTGCTTAAATACCCGGGGTGACTTAAGCCTGAGAAAGAACAAGAACTATGTAAACTAAAGATGAAGTGTTTGCACAAAACCAACCAAGGCGTCAATGGGTTGCAAACGTTTTAGTTGAAACTCGGGAGATTTTTTTTTTCTCCCCTGTGGAGAGTGATAGCCGGCAACAGCCTTCTTATGGAAGTGGGAGAGGGAAGAATTCTGAATACTTAGCTAGAGCTCTAGCAGTTCATGAGAGAAATTATACACATATTTGCAGAAGTCGGGGAACTGGACTTGAGCAGGACATCCTTTCCAGTCTTCTTTGCTGAAATGGGTCAGGAATGTCTAAATACCACAGTGATAAATCATTCAGCTGAGTAAATACATACACAGTAATTACATTTCTAGTGCACTTTTCCAGGGATCTCCAATGGCTATGCAAATGTGAATGTCAGGTACGTATCTATCACTCAGGATAAATCTAGGCAGGTATTATTGGCTTTATGTCGAGTGGGAAAGACTGAAGTATAGAGAGGTTGAGTTATCTGGCATGAGTCTTTTCCAAGGGTTTTATTTTCAGTGACCGCAGTGCTCCATTGAGCTGAACTGCAGCAGCATGCAGAAGCCCTGGAGTGCAAACACGATGTAGCAAAACTTTCCTAGAGCAATACACAAGGGGTCTGTACCTGCCTGCTGTAAGTACTGTGCTGCTTGACACTGACTGAGGACCCAGCCAAAGTTTCTGGGGAGTGGCTTCTGTCATGCTGTAATACAGTGTTCTTTGTATCCTGGGGATAACAGAAAATAATTATCAGCAGCTATGACAAGTAGAGCAGCCTTGAAGTGACACTATTTCACTTGAGAACATCACAGTAATGGAAGGGTTCTCCCTCTGAGTGAAAGAACAGTGTGACTGAAGAACAGACCATGCGAATGAGCGACGGAACTGGAAGACAACAAAGTAACCCAAAATTCTGTTCTAACCAGGGTGAATGAACCAAGACTTCATTTACATTCAAAGAGTTGCAAAAATGAAAAAACCTATTACTTTACATCAGCCCTTGTTCACTGGCGCTTGTTCACCATATTTCCCAGATATTTGTCCGTGCTCTCAGAACAAGCCTGTAAATGTTGGCAATCTAGAGAAAAAGCAGACTCTTGTTTGCTAAAATTGTCCCAGAAAAAAAGAAACAAAACCAAAAAAACGACTGGCAATACTCAGTGGCACACTTTTAGGGATTTATCCAAGAAAACGTGTTGGTCTACCCGTGCTGGCACATACCTCATAACAAAGGTCAGCTATAAGAATGCTGAACTGCAGCAAGGTAAAAGATGAAATCTATCCTTGCTCTTGCACAATCCTTTCTATTCCACTCCCCAGCCCTGTGGTTTATGGGCAAATGTAAGACACTGAGAAATCTTCTCACCTAGAAAGCATCACTCTCCTATTATATCTGAGTTGAAAACCTTTGGATACATCAAGCAATACCTCTGTCTATAATGGCTTCTCTGCTGCCTTCACTTTCACCTCTCAGGTTGTTTTTCAGTTGCTTACATACCCAGCTTCTTCCCTTAATCATTAGATGGGCCCAGCAGACTCCTAGCATCTTGTAGCACTTCCCATTCCACTTAGTAGTAAGCTGAACCAGACCTTGTCTATGATGCTGAGTAAATCTTGGGATTTTATCCCAGTTCTTTCAGTGATGTGCTACAGGGTTTGCATGAGTGAGTTCTTTTGTGTCAGCTTTCCCCAGTGGAAAAAGAATAGTTCAGCTTAGTCTCATGATTTATGAGTGCCTCTTGAGTCATGAAAGGCTGTAAATCTACCTTAGAGAAGAATTCCCATGGAATGGCATCTGTTTAGATGCAGTTTTGTTACAGGTGTCTTATTTGATACTTTCACCTCACATTCCCTTACCTGGGAAATTAAATTAATTTTAAAAGTGGCTTTAAGCAACTTGCTTTCTACAGCAGATATCAACGTGGCTTTTCTTTTTTACCATTTGTGCCTTTCTTTGAGGCATTCATCATGTTGACACACAACATATGGAAGAAAAAAGTTCTGGGCTAGTCTCCATCCCATTGATGTTGAGTCATTTACACCATTGCTAGCAGCTACCAAGTAAAATGATTGTGTAAACCTCACTGGACTTTTATAAATTATGCCAAATGCAAAGCACTCAAGCATCATCTGTGGTGTACTTCTTCACATATTGTAGGCTTCACAATTTTGGCACATACAGTGTGATTTTATCACATATTCTGGGCAGTGCTCATTTTTGTATTTAGGCCTGCATCAAACAATGCCATAAACTCATAAGGCCAAGTATTAAGTAACTTAGTCTTAAGTCTTAAGTCTTAAGTAACTAAGAATAACATGTAGGAAAATCCATTTATTTGACATTTATGAATGCTGGGTGAATTTATAAAATTGCTGTATAATGGAAAAAGTGTTAATGAATCAGCAGTTTGCTACTGTGGATAGATTCCTATAAATCCCTATAAAAGGAAAAAAATCGAAGTGAGCCATGAGATTAATAGTCTTCCATTTAAATAGGGCTGTCTTGGAAGAAATGTATGGCTGCCCTTGCACCCAGTGGTCTGTAAGAGCTGGGGGTGTGTCATGGAAAAATCCCAGCAGAGTAGAAAGAACAAAGAGCAGGAAGTGGCTTTTGAAAACACGGATGTTAAGAGTTCAGGGGACTCAAGGGAGCACACTTTACCCAAGGGAAGTCTTTTGACCATTGTACTGGGAGAAGGAAAAGATAACTTGTTCTGGGAGAAGGAGAGAGTTTGGGAGCATACAGTCTGTGGCAGACTCCCTCTTGGGAGGGAGGGGGGCAGGAGAGAAAAACATGAAGTTAAGCAGATTTTCCATGTCACAAAGGAAGTAGGAGTGTGAAAAAGATGGGGCACAGGAATATGGCTCTTACAGAGAGATGTGATAACTCTGAATGTCTGCAGTGAAATATTTCCACAGAAAGTAAAAGGCATGTGTCTCCCTCATCAGTGTAATTGTTCTTTTAGCAAGACAGTGGAAAAGTTGTGGGTCTTTGGTTTGTTGTTTTAATTTCAGAAGCATACTTTCTTCTGTCTTCTAGTTTCTGATATCTTCAGTCTCACTGTATTAGAATGGCTGTTCTAAATTACTCAGTCTTGGTCAGCAGCCCTAAGTGCAAAGTCCTTTCCAAACACTGTAACAGCAGAGATAAGCTACAGTCATCACGTGTCTGAATAACCAACTAGAAAGCAGAGTAAGTGCTGTGACAGGAACCCAGACAGCAAGGTAAAATAATAATAGGGAAAGAAACATTTGCACATTAATTTATTTCAGCTGATGATTTCCTGGTGTCATGAATGTGCAGTGAAGCAAAACAGGGTACAGTTTAGGAGGCTGTTTCTTCAGTGTTGCCATGAGGCTGGAATGACTATAACTACACCTCTTAGCAATGGAAACTTGTTTTATCTCGACCTTGTGAGGAAAACTGATCCCAAGTGCAGCCAGAATCAGTGACTGGGAAATGCAACTTTGCTTGCAGAGAGCAAGCAGAGGAAGCAGATGGCTCTGCTCTGTTTTTCCTGGGCAAGCCTCAGCCACAGCGAAGACTCACCAAGCATCATCTCAAGTTTTCAGTTCTGACACAGTGGGGACTGGTGGGCAGTTCAGTGCCCTGTTCTCTGAGCAGTGGCAACAGGAAGGAAGGAGAGGAACTACCTGGAGGAGTGGTTAGCTACTCAGTTTTTATGGATTGGCAGGGCTGTACCTTCTGTCAGTGGTCAGAGGGATCAAAGTATCTCAGAGATTTAGGGACAGGATGCTACCACTGAAGACTTATACAAATGTCTTGGGGTGGGAGATGGGGAAGGGAGGAGCAGTGGGGCTGAAAACAACAAAAGCAACAATTTATTTACAGTTGTGTAGATGTCTGGGTCTGGGATACAAGGTTGAAAAAAGATGACAGGAATGGCCTGTGTTGATGGCACCTGTGTCAGAGCCCTGACACATATACATGCACAACTTCTCAGAACACAAATGTTGAGAGGCAAAGGACAGTAAATCCTTGTTACTCACAGAGGTGGAACAGGATGGTCAGACTGTTAGCTCCAAAAGCATATGAAAAGGCATATGCAAAAAAAAAAAAAAAAAAAGCCAACAAAACACATGGTTACCACCTTGCAAAGGACACAGGTGTGAGGAGGACTCAGTAGCCAATGCCCTTGTCCTCTACATCATTGCAAGGAATCATGGCCAGACTGCCTGAATACGTGTGGGTTCTGTTCCAGAGTTCTGGACAGACTGCTTGAACACTTGGCATGCACCCCCAGTGCCTGACTGCTTGGCAGATTGCTTGGATGCACACATCCTGGTGCTTGTATGTGGTGAGAGTGCATATATGAATGAATGGCATCTGGTTTGTTTCAGGTTTTGATTTTACAATCAAATCACCTTCCCCTCCTATTGGGTCTGGCATTGAGATTTCCTACACAGTTAATACAGTGTTGGAAAAATTCCTACAATGAGTATTTCTGAAATACACCATATGGATTTATGGTCTTAAGTGACCTTCAGAATGTAATTTTTTTTCTGTTTGTGTTCACAGAGTTAGATCATTAGTTTCATTTACAGCCACTGGTTTAGACAATTCTTAAGCAATCCCCATGGGTGATGCCAAGTACGATGTCTGTCCAATCGGATAATAAGAATGAATGCAAATTGAGTCACTGAGCCTGAGTGGTTTTAATAAAGCAGAGAAAAAAATGTGTATCTACCAAGATGCTGCAGAATCCAGCCAGCCTGGCCTTGAACACTTCCAGGGAGGGGGAATCCACAGATTCTCTGGGCAGTCTGTTCCAGTGTCTCACCACCCTCACACTAAAGAACTTTTTCCTAGTATCTGATCTGAATCTACACCCTTTCAGTTTAAAACCATTACCCCTTTTCCTATCACTGCACTTATAAAAAATCCCTCCCCAGAGGGACTGTTTTGGAATTCATGTTTTAGATTCACTACTATTTTTTTAAGCAAAAGATGAAGTAATTCTATAGACCTTGTGCATATGCATGTGTGTGTGAAACATTTATATGTGATGAAAAAAATGACCTCTTGTATGGAAGATTTAAAATAAAACATTCTTTCAGCAATGTTTTTTTCACTTTTATAATAACTTCTGGGTTTTTTGTTGGTTTTTTTGGGTTGTTTTTTTTTTTTTTTGTTTGTTTTGTTTTGTTTTTTCCTATTTCTATTTCAAAAAGGAACTTGCATTAGAAAATATATTAATAAAATAAAATAAAATAAAATAAAAGCAAACTAATTGGCATATTTCATCCAGCTCATCTGAGAACAGTGCAGATTTTATCTGGTTATTTTCTGCCTTGAAATCTGTCCTGGCATCATCACGCAGAGATAAATAATCTGTTGAGAGTACCTTCTGCTCCAAAGGCCCCTCTGGGCTCTGAAGAACTGGTTTAGGGGCTCCACATCGGATTTTTACCCAGCTCCACCATAAGGGGAAGATCAGGAGCACACCTGGTAGGCTCTAATCCCTGGGTAGTCTTCACAGGACCCTGAGAGGCACAGCACAAACCACACTGGCCCTGGGGAGGCTCCGGCTCAATGCAGGAGTTGTTGCGGCCCCTGCAGGACTCCGGAGTACGAATCCAAAGGTAACCAGATAATTATCCTTCCCTGCCTGCAGGCATTCAACTCCTGCCTGAACTGAACGAACTGTGAAACACCGTAAGATCGGTTAGGTCCCTCTTCAGCACTATGTTCTAAAAGTCAATTTTTTTTTAATTTTTTTTTTCCCCCACTGGGAAAGCTGCATATACAAATAAAACCCAGCATTTGTTGTAAATCACAGCCACTCGTCATCTGATTGCACCATTGCACAATGAACACTTTCTTTTCAAGATTTCAGCTTTCATAATTATGAAAACTTCAGAACAAGACTTGAAGCCCAGAAACCAGAAGACAAAGAGCTAAGGGCTCTCATTTGCTTAAAGAGAAAATTCTTACATGTTTTCAGCCACTCGTTTTGAAATCTGCATAACTTCTGAATACTTGAGCTTAGCAAAGGAGGGGAAAGTACTAATTTTCTAGCACTAAAATGTTGTGGGTCCTGTCCTGAATACAGTTTTGGTGCATACAACTGTTCTTTGAGAAGCACCTCGCATAAGGGAAAAGAAGAAGAAACATTGTGCAGTGATTTTTATGGCAGCTGCTCTTTTTTAAGCTAAGTTAAACTAAGTAGAACTTGTTATAACCGTAGCACTTCTCACTGTAAAACTTGAAGCTGTCTCAGGGAGGCACTAATTCTTAAATGCTATCTTTGTATGAGAGTTTGCCAAAGTCTATTCTTTTTTTAAAATTTACTAGATAATTCTTTATGACTCAGTTCTTGCTTGGCTTCCTGCTTCTGTCCTACTACTTCTCCAGCACTGCAGAGCCTCAGGAGTGTCACAGAGAGGACACCACTTCCATTCGAAATAAAGTAGTTCAATAAATCTTGAGTCACAGCTGACCAAAAATATCCGGTTTCCCTTCTGTGGGTATATTCACAAACTGTCCATAGCTTCTAAAACTCTTTAACTCAACTTGCTTCAAACCTTAGGGTAAGGGACATCTCTTGACAATCACAGAAGTGATATCACAGAAGCTCATTGGGGCTGTGTTTTTTGACAAAGATGAAACTGGAGAAATCATATAAATGTTGCCCAACAGACTGCTACTACCAATGGTGTGGTTAAAGTCACTATTATCTCTCTAACACTGTTATACCTATCATCAGCCAGTATTCCCCAGAAATAGAGACATTATTGAAATTGACATACTACAGACTATCTCCTGTCTGTGATCTTCCTATATGGTTTTTGCTTGTTTGTTTGTTTGTTTCCTAGCATGTACTTTTCAAATACAGTTACTTGCTACAATTTTATCAAGGGCAAAAATTTAACTACTTTGTGGCTTTCTGTCAGTGGCTGGCTCTAAGGTAAGATACTAGATATGACAAACAGCTTCTAGTAAAAAAAATTATAGTTTCTGACAAGAATGGCATTTTCTATAACCAGTTTTTGTTTTGAATACTTTTCAAGGTTTTCAGTATTCAGAAAGCAAAAATCCTTGAATTGCAAACAGAACGATTGAAAGTTTCCAAAAGAACCTTTGGAAGAAATGTGCATCTTTTTTTCAAGAAAGTATTTCCACCTCAATCTATGAATAATTGCATCAGCTTTTGAAATTTCAGGATCATCTCCTTCCTTTTGTGACAAAGCATTGAGTAGGGCATAAGTAGGTAACCATTTCCCACAGAGTTAATATTTCTCTTCCAGAGATTATAGAGCACAGGGCTGAAGCCTACTGTGATGCCTAAAAAAGAAGCTGATAAATACTTTGAGCACTACCTGGAGGAACTCCTGGACCTTGATAAAGAGCACTAACATGATCCTCTTGTAGCTCCTGAGTTCTTTGTGAACTCCATTTCTTGACCTTTGGTCATCCCTGCAGCAGCTTTAGCTTTGTGCTTTTCCTCACTGTTTACAGACTCCAGTGAAGTTCATCTGTGAGACCTATAAAGCATGGACTTCATGTAATGAATGCATCTGCCAGCAGCTGTTTTCAGTGCTGAGCCTTGGTGGCCACAAGCAACTTCAAGTCACAGTGTAGAGGCTCTGGCTCTGTTTCACATTCACCCTGTTACGCTGTATAGCACAGAGGGCAAAGCCAGTTTGGTCCTTTACACTCAAACAGAACAGCATCCTATGCAGTACCTCTGCACTTCCAGGTATATTAGGGGGGACAAGCTGATGGTTTATTTATGTGACACAATGTGCACAGGAAGTGACATTGATGAAGTTACAACTACAGCAGCATTCCTCTGCTTCATTGCCAACATATATATATATATATATATATGATATATATATATATCATATATATATATATATACACACACACATATACCATAAACATAGATGCTTTATCATTTCTTTTTGGCCAAGCTTCACAGCTGTGTTAGGTCCAGAGCCTAGGAATCTGTGTTTCTATCAGGGAGAAAGTCTGCTCACATACAAGTGAAGCCACCTGCCTTTTGTGAAACTGAAGTGCGAACTCGAGTTTGTAAGTTGCATTATTAAAGTTATGCAAGTTGCTAATGCAGCCTTGATGTGTTGCTCTGAGATATTTAGCTTGCTCATCAATGTTCTTTCAAGTCAGAATGGAGAACAGTGTGAACACTGCAGTAAAAGGAAACGATGTGAGGAAAACTGCCTAGATTTTTGAAGGAACCCACTGCAGTATTAGGAAAACACTGTAAGGATAATGACTTTTCTGTCCTTTGGCGTGATTTAAGAGCATAAACACTCTGGGTTTAAAGGCACATTGGTAGCTCAGATGTTCTGGTATTTGAAGCTGCAGGATATATGTCAGTTTAAATCCAGATAGCCAGGGATTAGTATCAAGGCTTATTTTAATACAGAAGCCACACAGGATTAAAGGAACTACTTTCTTTTCTTCTCATACAGAGAGGGTGAAAATAACTTGTGGAGAGCTCAGATTTATGCATTATTTAAGTTCTGTTCTGATGCTGCTACAGAGCACTGTGATTTCTCTTTGCATAAAGATGACCTTAACCCAGCAGGAGTATCCCAAGGTGTTTATCTGGCCCCTGTCAAGACCTGTAATGGAACTGAAAGTGTTTCTAAGGGCAGATTTATACCACCAGAATTAAACTGTCCAAGAATTCTCAAAGGGTTCTGTGGCAAAACATTCAAGTATTTTATTTAACTGTTTCTTTCATAAAAGGTATTTGTATTACGTAAATGTCTTCCAAGTGACTATTTATAAAACTTGCTTTTAATCTAACCCTTTTAATCATGCTTTGTTTAAAATTAAAACTCTACAGTTTATTGCTGGTTTATATCCTAAATCACTCCCTTTCTACAGTCTTTCAGAATATGATCCAGCCCACAGGAGGCTGGCATGATGGAGTTTTTGCTGGAGCCTACAGACCAGCAGATTTACAGCCGTCTACACACACACACAGGTTAAAATCCCAGTAAGGTAAATAGCACTGTCCCCATTTTGTTATTAGCAAAACAAAATCTGTGTCTCAAGGAGCTTAAATTCAGCTTTATCAATTATGATTCCCTAGTTTGAATTATTCTCTGTTCTGACCAGGCACTGAATAAATAAAATAACACAGGTATTCCTATTAAAAGACCATAGCTCTCCTTTGAGAAGTAGTCAGACTTCTAGGAAGGCATCCCCTCTTGACACAAACTATGGGCAACAGGGAATTCAGTACACCCAATACCAAACTATCTTTCACTTAAAAACATGCAGCTACAGCCTGAATTGTAGCAAGAATTTCAGAGAATCATAACAAGATAGCTTTCTAATTTCTGTTTTGTTTTGGGTTTTTTTTGAGTCTTCCTTCTTGCCTTAGTATGGGGATTGCCAGTCTAATGCCTACAGACAGACAAGCTCCTCTGTTTGGTTTTTTTTCCTTTTCCTTTTTTTTTTTTTTTTTTATTTGGTTTTGTTGTTGTTGTTTCTTTGCTTGGTTTTGTTTCTTTTTGTTTTGTTTTGGGGGTTCTGGGGGTTTGTTTTTATGTTTTGTTTTGTTTTACCCCTTAAAGAAAGTTTATTTTGACCAGCAACCATGATATTGAATTAAGGCACAGAGTTAGGAGCTCTGGATAGCTGTGACTCCTGGAATTCTGTGGGAGCAGAAAGAGTACATTGGTGGCTATGAATGATAACACCTGTCATTCAATCTACCTTTCCAGTGACCACTGCCCTCTCCTTCTGTGGATCCAGAAAACCCAGGGTCTGTAGGGAAGCAGTCAGGAAACAAGACACCATGCATGTTCAATCCCCAGCCCTTTGTATCAGCACAGAAAAAAGTAACAGACTAGATCCAGAGATAAAAAAACAAACAAACAAAAAACCCAAAACCAACCAACCAACCAAAAACCCACCACAAAAACCCCAGGATCAGTGTTTGCTGTGGGTCTGAGGAATAGGTAAATGCCAAGCCTAAATATTCATTGAAGAGTTCTAATGATTCAGCTAAAAATATGGCATCACACTGCTTTGCTTTAGTTCAACCAGTCCAGCTGTGTGTTCACGCATACTTTGTATTCAGCTTGGGAAAACTGTGCCAGGATAAGCAAGGCTTGAAGGGATACACAGTTAAACTGATTTTTAGACCCTGCTGCCTTGTCTGCATCATCACTTATACCTACAAGAAAAGAATACCTTACCAAATCAGCAGAGGGGATACTTCTTATCAAAGTTCCCAAGGCAACTGTGCAAAATCAAGGCTAATCTAATAACACCTTAATGCCTTTCCTGGTAGGTTTCTTATTTTTAAAGCAATTCAGGAAACAGCAGGGACTACAGGTCAGTATGATTGATCTCTGTAAGCCTCTGAGTATGAGGGTAATTGCTTATTTGACATGTTTGTGTTTCCATTCAGGTTTCTTAGCTAAGCAGGTTCCTCTGTGGAAATAATCTCAAGTGACACAGGGCCAGCCTGTACTCTATCTGCAAGGTGCCAGCAGTTCTAGGGCACTCTATCTGTGGATCCCAGTGAAATGAAATCCTGTCCATGAGTCCACGACTACTACCAGGTGGTAGACAGAGCACAGTGAAAGTCCTTGCTGCTTCCTCCAGTGTAACAGCACTGGAGGGACTCTGGGAAGCTGCAGTATCCTGGTATCCTGCCTACCAGAACAGTTGACTCAGTGAGCTACAGCCATCAAATTCTGTCAGCCTGAAAGACAGAGAGCACTTAGAGGACACAGTATTTTATGGATTCAGCCCTGAAACATGGCAGGGATCAGGCTCCAGCTGTGATACATGTACAGGCTCTGCAGTTACTCTGTGGTTCTGTATTATGGGAAGTGTCAAGCTACGGGAAACAGAAGGCAGGAAGGGGTCAAAGTAGACTGGAGGCCTATTTTATTTCTCCTACCAGATCCCATGGCAAACATACTATGTCAGAAAGGTCTAATTACTGTTCTTTACTCCTTCAGCATCTCCTATTTGTGGCATGGGCTGTATGTGCTTCACAGATAGCTGTGAATAAGCAGAGATTGTATTTATCTACAAAATCCCCTTCCCAAATAGCTCCAATGGCCTGTCCACAATGGAGCAAAAATTCTTGCCCTGCTGTCTCTATCTTCAGAAGCAAGGGGTCCAGCACACCTCTATGTTTTGAG
Source organism: Heliangelus exortis (assembly GCF_036169615.1). Lineage (NCBI taxonomy): Eukaryota > Metazoa > Chordata > Aves > Apodiformes > Trochilidae > Heliangelus > Heliangelus exortis. The sequence goes on along the minus strand of NC_092424.1, from coordinate 17,335,023 downwards.
GTGAACAGAGACCACAATGCTACTCACAGGCATATGACAGAAGTTAGGATCTGTCACAGTCGATTTGGTTGTCAACTATATTCTGATATCTAAGGGAAACAATATCCCTTGCTTTGTAAGACCAAGCTTATTTGCTCAAGCTTTTCACATAAGGGATGACTCTAATGCTGTCTGCTTTAGTTATTCTGCAAGGCAGGAAGTCTGGAAGTCTGCAGTCTCTCACTGAAATCATAGCAAGTCCAATATTTACTGTGTATATGTTACGTAAGAGTTACTATTCTGAGTTGTGCTAAATTTAAAAGAGAAATCTATCAGGGACTCCTACCAGCAATTTTGGCACTGAAATGTTCTGGAGGATCTCCTTCTTTGATTAGGAAGATTGTGAGCAGAAAAGCAGAATTTAGAAGATAAGCCCTAGAAGAATTGTCAATTGTCATTTAATCTGCTCCCAGAATAAGAATGTAGTTACAATGACACGTAACATTTGTAAGGGGGCATATCCTGAGGGCCTTCACCAATACGTTCCTCACCCAGATTGGCAATAGGGAGTCTTGTGTGTTTTTCAAAACCATGGATGGTCTATGCTCCAGCCACATAGGCTTACTGGAAACTTTTAAAAATAACCTTTCTTCACTCCTCAATGTTCATGCCTTAGGCAGGGCACACACACAGATCTTGTATTGCTTTACCTCATAAAAATGATTTTTAACTACTTCTCAGTGGCTAAAAGTCTCAAGTGAATACAACAGGGTATGTGTTGGATTGTTTGATGTTTTCACCCTAGCAGCCTTTTACTAAATAACAACAGTAATTTGATATGTACTTAATTTTCAAGTACTAAGAAAATTAAGGAAAAAATGAGCTAAACAATAAAAGCTAGATTTTCAAATGTTTACAGGCACCTAAATGTACAGCATAAATCTGTAGAAACTGAGATGTTTTGACAACATTCTTAACACCGTGAGTACAGACTGTCTGAAAACTTCTTGTTCAATGATATAGGACAGTGGATTAGAAAAAAGGGCCTAAATAACACTTTTTGGAAAGCTTTAGCAAGAAGTTAGATAAAGTGAGACTCCCCAAGGGATGATGCTGGGACAAACAGGTCAATACCTGAAACTGTTACTGATCCCACTTTGCTATTTGTCCTTCTCTAGGCCAACCTCATTCAGTTAAAATCCAGCTCCAAGGGCTTCATAAGCCCTCAGAAGGTGTGGGAGCTTTCTCTCCAGTGTTACCTGAGCTGCTTTGTGCCTGCTGTTTGTGAGCGTAGGCCAGCAGAGGGGGCGGTCCAGTAAGAACTGGGGATAAATCAGCTTTCTCCACCAGCCTCAGGGTGACACCATCATGCATAAGCATTAGTTCAAGAATGGTAGGGGTGGTTAACAGATAATTTTTCCTGAATTGCAATTCAGAGTTATACCAGAAAACATGTTATCATAAGCCAGGCTATAAACGAAAAAAAGGTCCCTGTGGGTTTTAAATCTTGGTGAAATGCTGAGATCTATATTTTCAGCTTTTCTATATTTTCAGAGATTTATATTTTTCAGCTTTAATTTTTGCACTTAAAAGGAGTTAGATTTAGACTCACCCTGAATAGAAATAATGCATATTTATCACCACGGTATTTTACCTCTTTAGCAACCAGTGCTGTAGTGTGCTTGGTGCTGATGTGGCTTCTATCGGGAAAGTGCCTTCTGATACCCTGGGAAGATGCTGGGGATCGCTGAGCCACCCAAAATCCCCACACTGAGGGGCCAGCTCTGGTGCGGCTCTCCACCCAGATGCACACCCAGCACAGGGAGGCATCGCAAGGAGCCGCTCGTTTACTCTGCAGGCAGCCCTACAACACTTTGAAATGCTTTAATTTCCCTCCATGACAGAAAAGACAACGGCTTCGTCAGCGGCCCCCAGCTCCAGGGGATGGCGGCGCCGCGTCCCTCCCGCCTGTCTCCGGCACCAGCCCTCAGCGACCACAAGATGGCGCCGTGCCGGACCCGCGGCTCCCGACATGGCTGCCGGGCCAGGGGCGCATCGCGGGCGGTGGGAGCTGGGCTAACCCCTCAGGTGTTGCCAAACATGCACATTTTTCTACGGGCAGGCTTCCTCTCTGCCTCGTAACGACCTCCTGACTGAAAGTGCTGTCTGAAAGCATCCCAGAACACCGGAGGTGAAGGACTGGGTATTTCACAGAATCATCCGGGTTGGAAGGGACCTCTGAGATCATGAAGTCCAACCCTTGATCCACTGCCACTGTGGTTACCAGACCATGGCACTAAGTGCCACATCAGTCTCTTCTTAAAAACCTCCAGGGATGGGGAATCCACTACTTCCCTGGGCAGCCCATTCCAGTGCTGGATCACCCTCTCTGTAAAGAATTTTTTCCTAATATCCAAGCTAAACCTCCCCTGACAGAGCTTAAGCCCATGCCCTCTTGTCTTACTGATGGATGCTTGGGAGAAGGGCCCGACCCCCCCCTGGCTCCAACCTTCTTTCAGGGAGTTGTAGAGTGATGGACTCCTATGAGCCTCCTCTTCTCCAGACTAAACACCCCCAGTTCCCTCAGCCCTTCCTCACAGGACTTGTGCTGGATCCCTTCACAGCCTCCTTGCTCTTCTCTGGACCCGCTCCAGGACCTCAATCTCCTTCCTGAACTGAGGGGCCCAGAACTGGACACAGGACTCAAGCTGGGTTGAGTACAGGGGAAGAATCACTTCCCTGGCCTTGTTGTCCACACTGTTCCTGATACAGCCCAGGATGCCATTGGCCTTCTTGGCTACCTGGGCACACTGCTGGCTCATGTTCAGCTTCCTGTCAATCCAGACTCCCAGGTCCCTCTCTGCCTGGCTGCTCTCAGCCACTCTGTGCCCAGCCTGGAGCTCCCCATGGGGTTGTTGTGGCCAAAGTGCAGGACCTGGCACTTGGCTGTGTTGAACCTCATCCCATGAGGTCCAGGTCCCTCTGCAGAGCCCTTCTGCCTTCCAGCTGAAACACCCCCCCACCCCAGCTTAGTGTCATCTGTGAACTGTGTCATCTGTGGATTTGCTAATGAGCCTTTTGTCAGGGCTGGGCCACCACAGTCAGTGCCCTTGTCCGTGGCGAGGGCCCCACCTCAGGGGGATCTCCCTGGGCGCTGAGAGGTGCTCACAGTTACGGACTGCAGAGGCTTTTCGGGTCCCTGGGGAAAACGCGAGGCCAAACACAGCCTCCCACTTTCCCTTCCACCTGCTGCCTTTCCAGCAGCACCTGTTGCTTACCCAGCACAGAAAAAAGCAAGAAATGAGAACGTTTTTTGCCCTGGAAGTTTAGGAAGGGGAAAAGGACCAAGCAAGTAAACCCAAAATGTGCTGATGATTTCCTGCAGCTCTGCAGAGCCTGAAGCCCTTGAGGGAGCCTCAAGTGCCACTGAGGAGAGGCATAACACTTGCTGGGGTAGCAGTGCAGTCACCCAGGTGTGCACCAAAGGATGGGGAGACCTTTGCTTATGGCCAAACAATAAGACCTCACACACACGCAAAGAACTCTTCTTGTTCCCAAACTTCCAGCTTTCTTTTTCTTCCATTTAAAAAACTGAATAATGATACGAAGGTCTGCAGCAAAACATCAGGTCAGCAGCAAAGCAGGGCACAGGCAGCAGGCCACTGAGCTGCTGGCTTTTTTGGGAAAACTCAGGGCTTTTTTGGGGAAAACTTCAGCTGAGATGATAAAAATAATGGTTGCTGTATCTAGTTTGAGCTTTTCAAATGAAAGCTTTCTTGGAGCTGAAACTCAAACATGACTGCAGCCCTGTGTATCAAAAACAAAGAAATCCCCTCCTGTTCTGCATGTTGTCAATATTAACAAGGCTAACTGTGATTTTAGTGCTCATGAACATTATCACTGGAACTGGTACATTAGAATAGCTGTGCTGTTTTTCAATCCAAAAAACAAGCAGTATCAGGCAAAACAATGCTTAGACAAAAGCAGTTGTACACAAAAGTCTTCATTTTTATCTTTTGAACAACACTGAAGCTGTAGTGAAAAGTTCCAGGTCTGTAGTCTACAAATAGCTGCAAATTGCAGACGAGTTACTGAGAAAACTCTAAATTTACCAAGGGGATCAATGCCAAAGCTAGGATTTTAATTTAGAACTTTTAACTCTCAGCTGGGCTCTGCTATGGTCCCTGTGTAACAATGCCACGATAGAAGGGGCCAATTGCACCTTTGGAAAATTTTAAAGTGGGGTTCCCCATCATGCTGAAGTGGTGTTCAGCTGTCTTCCTTCCAGGACCCTCCTGCAACTTGCATGATCCAAATGTAGGCAAAGAGGACTGGGCAGATTTAGGAGGACAGAAATCTCCAGAAAAAAATAAAATCCAGAAAATTAAGTACTGCTCCAGGCAGTTCCATTCTGAGGCAGTGTCAGAGCAGAGATGACCTCCTCATTGCTGCAGCATCCTCCCGCAGATCCCTGGAGGACATCTGAGCTTGCAGCATCCCCATTGTCTGCAGAATAATCCTGTGAATGAATCACGAAGGCATTTCTTTCCTCTACCACCAGTACTGAAGATTTTCCTTGGGACAGGATGATCTAAGCCCACATGACTTGGGATTCAATATTTTTACCTTAGTATCAATTGTAGTGCGCATCCCAAGTGGAAAAAGAGTTTTTTCCTCAATGCCACTGATGAGCAGCTACTTCATAGTCCATACTTTATCCCTGTGTCCAAATTCAGGCTTCTCCTTTAAGTAACTTACAAACTAGCTTTCTGTAAATGCCTCCTGCTTATTTAAGGGCCAGCGCTGCTCTCATCACTGGGGAGGAGGGGAGAAAGCTGAAATATGAGGTCATGATCTGCTCACGTGACTGCTGCAGCATCTGTCAACTGTGATACAATTACTAAGCCATAACTGTGCATTTATGACATTCAAACCTGCTCAGAAAAACCTCTCCTCTGCCTCTGGTGCCTTTGCCCTTTCTGTACTTGGAGATGATCTTAAACATTGTCTGTACAAACCCGTACCATGAATCACAAAGCATTTATTTTGGCAGACATCTGTTATAGCAAATATTGCAATGTAGCGGGAAAATCACATTCTAATTAAATCCTTTCCTCATAAAAAGCTTCAGGGCAGTCTCTTGGGTGGGTTTGTTTGGGAGCTGAAAATTTAACCTCTGTGTTTCAGGAGAGCTCTGAGCCTTCTAGACTGAGTAATAGTGAAAGGAATCTCCGGCCCTGGGGAGCTGGGGTTTGAGACTTTTTCTGAACTATCTGAATGCATGAGTCTCACCTCAGATGCAGTGTGGATGTGTAGGATATGCAATCACTGGATAAAGGAAGGCTGTTGTTTGGGTTTTTTTTTTCAGTGACAGTTTTATGACTACGAGAATAGCCAGATCTCTAGTGTGTTACATCAGGAGGTGCAGCAGTACACCAGTGTTTTCTTTCTCTTTGTAGCCTACCTTCTATATTGCAGACTCAGAAGCACTGCGAGCACAGTGTGGACTGGTTCCCATTGTTCATGAGTTTCAATTTTTACTTAATGAGCAGAGAAGAATATATACTAGGTATACTTGTATACTAGGTAAACTACCAATAATTAGAAACATATATAAATTTAATTGCATGGAGTCCAGCAGTATCATATTAGTTGCAAGTTATAAATTCACCAGAAATGGAAAAGTCTTTACAGGTGAGCCCCTCTATGACACAGATTAAACATTCTAGCAAAATGCAGAATTTTGGGGAAAACATACGAGAACATTCATGCCATACTAGAGTTCAACTAAATCAACATTTTGTCAACAGGGGCCAAGGTCAATGTACAGAGAATGTTTCTCTCTGCATAGTGTTTCTTCTCCTAGAACACCACAGCTCCTTTTGGCAAGGCTGAGAAATTTTCTGAGTCAGAGGTTGCATTTGGATCGTTATATTTAATAGCCAAGGATGAAATCATTCTCCACAAATCTTTCCAATCTTTTTAAGCCTGTTTATCCATTTTCACTGTACCAACAGCTGATGGCTGTGTGTCCCACAGCACTATTAAGCACTGTGTTACAGCAATTGTTTTCTTTTTGGTTAAAACCTGCTGCCTGGTAATTTCCTTACATTTCAGTCCCATATCAGCTCTCGTTTATCTCATGTATTAAGCACCATAGCAGTATTAGTCACATTTGATGAGTTATAAGCTGATGCATACACTCAACTTGCAGAGAGTCAGAAAGGAAAGGAAACAAAGCTTTTAAATTGGTGATGAGAATTAGGATCTTTGCTGGCAGCATTTGGGCTGTATCTGACACTAGTACTAGTGATGTGGGTGATGTGGGGTAGCTACCCCACAGTGCCAACCACACACTCTCAAAGGACAGAAGAAACCCCATAGAGGGGGACTGACTGAAGAAATCCACTGAAGGGGAAATGACCGAAAAAACCCAATAGAGGAGTGCAGAACTTCTGAAGCTCTTGTAGCTGTTGATTGGAAAGGGTGAACAAAGAACAAAAAAAGATGACCAATGATTCCACTCAAAGCTCTGAGTCCCTTCTACTTCTGAGGGCACACTGGATAGAAACTAAAGATAATCAGCTCAAAGCTCCTTTCTGTATTTCTCTAGCTTGAAGGAGAATGCTTGCTCAGGTGGCAGTGAGCTGAAAGTTAGGCCAAACTAAAGCTCACAAGCAGATGAGTATGCTAAAGTGTCCAGAGAATGTTTTGGCCATTAATGCTTCAGGATAGAAATTGCCATCACTGGGAAGTTTGTGATTCCTGAATAATTTTTACAGAGCCTAGAAAAATTGGCAGAGGCTAATTAATTAAGGTAATATATAACAGACAGATGTCTGTGAGTGCTGGCAAGGGAGAAGTTGAACAGAGCTTGAACACAATTTGCTAGCAAAATCCTTAGCGACTAACACAGCTCTGATACAAGTATCAATAACAGCAAGAATGAGACCATCCTTTACATAGCCAAATTTGAATCAGTCTCATCCAATGCTGAATTTAATTAGAATGTGTGGTATGAATGTGATGTCTGCAACCAACAGGGAACAGAAATTACATCACATGCTTGGGAGAAAATGTAATTTTATGACTGTGGGCACTTGATATATGAGAAAATTAAACAAATAGAACAGCAGAAAACAAGAAAGGCCCTCATTTTCACTCCTAGGTATAAATGTCTACTATGGGGCACGAAAGGTGAAATCATCCCTGCCATAATTAGTGAATTAAGAAGTGGTGTCAGGTCCATCTTCTCTCTTTGGATTGCTGAGTGTGATTCAGGCTGCAGGCTGAGTGTTGTGATTGAGTCAGCTGCAACAGTTTGGTGTGTGCTTTTCTTGTCCTCTGCTTTATTCTTGTTGCTTCTGATTCTATTCTTGCATTCTGCATTCCTGCAGCACCTGGGTTTTTCTCAGACTGAAATATCCATGAAAGAGGCAACATCTTACTGTAGGCTGTAATACAATAGAGCTTCCAACTACAGCAAGGTCTCCAGGAGCTGTATTACTATGAGTGCCTTCATTTGTATATGTCTTTTTTTTTTTTGCATCTGCTAAATATGATGTGCAATGAGAGAGATTTCCAGATGTAAGAAATTCTCTGAGAACTTCCTTAATAGAAAATGCATTTGGTGCTTGAAAGAGCATAGTAACAAGTTGGCACTGCATCTAAGCCTTTTTTAACAGTTTAATTCACACCCTCTCTCCAAATGTAAATTAATCCAGATTGGGAAATGTTGGAAATCTGAAGACATCTATGTAATTTAGAACTAGTTTGGGGTCAGGAAGGAAGAATAAAAGACAATATCCTGCTTAAACCTTTATATGAGTGTTAAGTAATTATTTTTAAGCCTTCAGTGCTGCTAGCCACAACAATCAGAAACTGAAAGTTGGACCTCAAACTTCCATCCCCAGACCTGCTGAAATTCCTCTAGTGTTTGAAACTTTACAGTTCACCTTTCCACCTTTTCTTCACAATCAGAAGGGCAAAAATTTTAATGAAAACTGTTAGGACTTATAAAATTGTGACTCCAGAACGCAGATTTTTACGAAAAATACCTCTGTAAACTCTTAATAAAAACAATATGGCAGAAAAAATATGATTCTTGCAAAACCACATACCTGCACACTGAGTTACATTTGGAAATGCAGATATTCTCTCACGCGGTGTGGGTTTTTTGTTTTTTGGGTTTTTTTGACCAACACTTTGCATTCTAAAGATGGGCCACTTACCATTAAAATGTTTCTAGGTACACCCTACCAGAGCTCAAAGGATGTTGGCATCCTGCAGTCAGCCCTTCAGGTGGCAAGGCACTTGCATAAAAGCTGCTATTATCATAAGCTCTCCTCTTCTGGCTCTGCTTCTGCTTTTTGCACTTAGCTCTTTTCAAACCTCTGTTGAAAGGATGGATCAGGCCTGGAAGCTTTCAGGGAGGTGAGTCCCTGTTTGTATAGATGATGCAAATGAGATGGGAGGTGTCTTGGTTGCTGCAGATTTGTGACATGCAGGATGAGACTAAGAGCTCTGCTTCACCATGGCTGCATGAGAGGTAAAGCAATGAAGACAGCCCTGATTTTACAGTCCTTGTGCACACGTAGCACCATTGTATACAAACATACAAAACTGCCTTCTACATAACTGTGCTACATCCATCTCTGGTGCCAGGAAACGATTTGAGGTTTTTAACTCAGTCAAAACTGTCTATGATTTTGGAGTACTCTGTAAGGTCGTTCGTAATTATGCAGTGTTACTATCTTAGGGGGAAGGTGACCTATATTACTTTCCTCTGATGTCTTTTACTATGAGCACTGTTATTTCTGCAAATGCTTAAGACCCTGTCTGTCTCTTTGGGTTTCTTGTGGTCAGTAAGGTACTACAGATCTACACACAGCAAGCAGCAACTTCTTTACCTTTTCCAACTACAGGGCAACAGAGAGAGGGCAGTTGCCTGTCTGAAAACTTCTAGTAGAATTTTCTACTGGCTTTGTGGATAATGGACCAGGTTGCATGACCAGTAAGGGAACTGGGATTTGTCTGAAGACAACAGGCAAATCTAGAACAAATAACCAAGCTTGAAAGATTTACAACCATTACTCCCCAGCAATTTGGCAGTTTTCTAATGAATTAATGATGATAATACTTATTTCAGGGAGAGGCAGGGGGTACAAATTAGAACACAGGAGAAGATGTCCAGTTTCATTTCAGAATTTGTGAATTCAAAACCAAGCCCGTTTTGACTTGGCAAGAAACAGAGCTCTGAAAATATTTTGCCTGGTTCCAATCACACTTAATCACTGGTTGCCACAGAAATCTTCCCCATAGGGAGTGTTGGAGTTGTCTGTGCCTCGAATTGTTTTGTTCCTCATTTATACAGCTCAACAACACAAAAGCCATGTAAAATTTATTTCTAAAGCAAGATCTGCTTTGTTTGGATTCATCCACTGATGAAATTCAGACATCATAGAAGCTGATGAAACTGGGCTGACTTCATGCCACCAATGAATTACTTTCATTCCATTAGTATGAGGTAAAGGCTACATCATTTGTATCTCCTTGAGCTCTTGTCATTGCCCAGCATCCACTGTCACTTTCTGATGATGGTTTAGTGGGTGGAGGGAGCAGTGAATTTGGTAGCAGTGCACTCATGCATATTCACAAGCTGCTAAGATGTTTTGTCATTCCTGCATTGGCATGATAATACTAGTTTTTCAATGGGAAATATTTCTTCATGTTTTTTTTTTTTTTTTTAATTCATTTTGGATGCTTGAGCTGATCTTTGAAACATTTTTTCTTTGCCTTAGTCCCGCAGCTTTTTCCAGTCATCCTGAGAGGAGGTTTTTCAGGTTATAGAAATGGAAGGTCAAGAAGGTTGGAGCTACCTTTAAGAGATGGCTGTGTTATGTATGCAGTTTACATCAGAAGATGGAGGGTGTGAGATGTGTGCATCCCCTGTTTCCACTGACACCACTGATCCTTCATCCCCATTATCCTGTAAAGATTACTGACATGCCACAGCATTTCCATCCTATTTTAGTGATGTAGAACTGCAAAATTAAGTGATAAGTTCCTGGCTGGGTTTTGATAGACTTTGGACCAAAGGGTTAGATTAAGAGTAGTACGAGATCAAAACTTCAGGTTCACTCTTTCATCCATTTGCAGATGGGATTAGAGTTTTAAAAGGTGGTCATGCACCAAAGAGCCAACTCAGGTACTTCTGAAAATTAAGCTGTAAAAAGTGACAAAGAGATCCACTGAGTATTTTGGGATAACTATCCTTTCTATTACTATCATTACTATTACTGGTGGTGGTTTGGGGTTTTTTTTTTTGTTGGTTTTTTTTTTCCAAAGAGATAAGAGCTGAGCTCTGTTGAAAACTGGTGCAGTGTTTGTGACTTCAGTCATGCATACATTTTCAAAAGCTAGAAGAAACCTGCTCATTCTTAACTCAGTGCTTTCTCACTGCCAGTAAAAACAGAGCCCATTAAAACAATGAAGAAAACAGCAAAATGGTCAGTGAACCCCACCACTGATCCAGTCAGCAGGAAAATGTTCAAACCCAAACCACCACACCCCACACAATTAAAAAAAGAGCACCAAAACCCTGCCTCCCATTCTCACGTGCATCTGGTCCTTATTAGAAAATTCAGGACTCCAGTAACTTTAGAATTTTTCTTCTCCTGAATCACAGACCAGCACATTGCAAAGATACTCTCTCTCAAGCTATATTTTGAGGAGATAAGAGTGAATTTCAGGTCCTCAAAGCATCTTCCCTTCTTACTGACTGCCAAACTCCTTTAATTAGTGCAGAGTTGGGATTTCCTGGCAGTAGCTGGAGCCCTTATAAAATACAATCTTCAGCAAAATTCAGTCTTTTGGAAGCTAGGAAATATAGAGCTTAGGTCAATATTCAGGCAAACTTTACTTTTCTCTCCTGAGAGCTGGGAATAGGAACAGGGGACTGGTGGTGTGTGCTGAATGGAGTTGTTGCTGTGCCAAATGGTAGAAAACTATGGTAGTAGAAAACATGATAAGCCTTACCTACCAGATTGGGCCTCAGCCCCCAGTTTTCGAAGAGAAATTGTGCCTGTGCTATAATAGTTACATACTATGTTCTCTGAAAAACACATATTAAAAAGGTGAATTATTTCCATTACAGATATATTGAGGCATTGTTATAAAGGCTGGAGTGAATATTGCTTTATTTTCTGAATTTCTTGGTATCTCAGGGGTTTCAATTATGCTGAGCTTGACTTTATGGAAGCAAGTGAGCAATCTTAACCATACATTAGAAAAACTTTTCAGCAATATTCTCAGTAGACACAAATTTTTGTAGAACTTAGAAGCTATTTAGGTGCTTATAGCTACTGTTTCAACAATGGCACTACTGCAAGGAAGGGAACCCTGTAACTGTGAAGCCCTGTTCTCTTCATCTTTGTATTGAAGGGAGTTGTCACCTCTCGCTGAAATATTTGGAAAGTGAAGTTACTGACAACGTGATGAGAGAATCCTCATGAATTATGGTTCTGTGTTGATTACCATAAACACCTAAGGAGAAAATTACAGGTCTCTTCTCCCTCCCCTCCATTTCCTAGCAGGATATACATAGCCCTGCCTGAGAAAATTTCCAGCACACTCTTCTCTTCCACCACAATTAAGCCATTAGCTTTTTAAAAGCTATTAGCACTTGAAGAGTTCCTCTTGCTTCACAGAGAGCTGCTTATAGCCCATGCTCCCTTGCCTATGTCAGATTCTGCTTGCCTGGATTTCTGTCCTCAGGTCTGTATTTTAATCCCTTCCAGCATTCTTCAGGTGCCAAATTACATGACAAATAGTCGAAGAAACCAAAAAAGGTCTTATACTTCCCCTCCTTGTGCAGGGTGGGTTCAGGTCCCAGAAGAGGACTGAGTGGGACTATTGCAGGGGTCTCCCACCCATCAGTATTCTTCACCTCCACCTGACACCAGACATTTCTTCACTAGGAAGCTGATAACTGGCATGGGTTAAAACATGGCTACATTTTTCTGAATGAAACATCCTTAAATCAAGAAAGACTTTTGTTACATCATCTGGCTTTACAGTTGAATCTTACTGGTGTACAGAAGACTAACTAGTTTAGGGGCTTGCTTCTGTCAATTAGGCAGATCAAGAATCAACTTCAAAGAAGTCCAGACTTCATGAAAATTCAAACCCAAATACAGACTTCATCAAAGGCTGGGTAAAATCTAGAAGCCATCTTAAGCACAGATTAATTTGTAGTAAGTGGAATTAAAAAAGACATTTTTTCATGTATATATGTTTAGAGCCGGAGTATTTGTTGGTTGGTTAGTTGTTTTTTTGCACAAAGGGAAATATTATACCAGGTTTGCCAGAATTAATAAGTAATAAATACTGGTAAGAACCAAGGACAGTAATATGCATTAGAATTAATACAGCTTAGTAAAAATGAGATTTGGAACACATAGACCTTGCAATTAAACAAAGCCAGGGTATAATCTTGAATGCTGAGGCTCAGCTGTCAGCACTGTGACAGCCCTAGAACATTTTTTGGGGTAGTTTTGGGTGGAGCAACACTAGGACCCTCCCAGGGAATGCACCAATGCCATGCAGGAGTCAGCTTTGCCAAGGCACCATTCCCAACAGGGTATGAGACATCAGTGTCATGGACATATGGACAGAATGTGCCTGCTGGTTCCAGAGCCATGGAATAGGCTCAGTTTAGTTGTAGGGTTGTAGGCTGTGGCCTTTTTGGCTCCTCAAAGATTGTTTTCATTTAGCTAAAAGGAAAGATGGCTAACCTTCCAGAACGAGCTGTTTCTGGGGATTATCTTTCATCCCAAAATACAGGGTGTCAGGAAGGAATCAGTATTCCTTATGCAAATCCTGCCTCTTTTTTGTAGAAGTTGCCTCTTCTGCTCTCTGGTAGCGAGCCAAGATTCAAGATTTTATTTCATTCTCCTTTTGGTACCCTATGGTACACAACAGCCATGCCAGACTATAAAGTCCTGAGTGCTGGCATGAGTCAGAGGTGTTTACTTCTCAGCAGCCACGAAAGGGATGTTCTCTTACTATGGTGATGTATGGAGGCACAGAGGTTACATCAACAGAAGATCTTAAATGTCTAGAGGAAATGTTTGCTTGCTTTGTCCTCGCTTCTGTGCCTGGGAATGGTGGTGACTCCAGCTGCACAAAATGCCCTGTCATGGTGCAGAGTTTAGTTCCAACAAAACGGCTGGTTAACTGCAAGTAGTTGTCACAATGTTGGCCTGAGGAAGAGAATTGCTCCTTTTTGACACTTAGCCCAGTGCTAAATAGCTGAGTAGAGATTTATTCTGTTCAGGCTCTTTCATTGCATAGGGAATAGCACCAAAAGGGCTCTAGCATAATTTATTTTATAGTTTAATACTGCATCTTGAAAGCACAGACTTTTCAATAAACCTGTGTTAGGTAGGTGCCTGAATCTCACCAAGTTTCCATGGGATTTACTCTCTTTGGTGCTTTAAATCCTTGTATAGAAAACTGCAGTTTATTTTGGCCTGAATAATATATAAGCTTAATTTTAGGCATGGGCCTAGGTCTGTGGACTCCTTATATTTGAAATTAAGTACTCCCTCAGAGGCTAACACTTTTGTTCCTTTTTTGGTTGCTGGTATTTTATGTTATGTTATAATCTTTTTTTCCCCCTGCTTTCTTGTCTTTCTTTTTCTCTTCTTCCATCTCACTCCATTTCCTGCAGCATTCTTCACCCTGCTTTGGCTTTGCCTCTCTTTTTTCCTTCCTTTCTTCTTACAGAATCTTCTTTTCCAACTGTACTAAAGTCCTGTTATACTTAATTTCTCCTTTATTTTCCTACAAGGGGCTGCTAAATAGCATGCTAATGAATTTGGCAGCAAATACTCATTTGGGAGATAGTAATAGTGGTCAGCATGGGAAAAGTAACCCTAGAGAAATAAAGAAACAGATTAAGTAAGATCTTAAAAAATGTATTTGGGGAAAACCAATCAAATTCACAGCCATTTCTTGAGCCAGAGAAACATGGAAAGCAGGGCGTGTACTCATGGTTTATCCAGCTTGATCCTGTCAATTTTAATCCTGACTTCACTCACTTCCTCTCCTTTTTATGTGTTGTGCACTGTTTGAATTTCTTCAGGAAATTTGAGATGAAAATTCTTCAGCAATTGCAGATAAACTGTTTTCCACTCTATATTTGAGTGTTCCTATTGAAATCCAGCACTCGCCTTAATTAAGGACACAAGACTCTATTGTGATTCAGTATAATAATTATTAATAGTAGTGTGGCCATGGAGTATAGCTGCAAAATTGTATGTATTCTTGGCATGTATTTCTAAAAGTATCACAGCTCAGAAGGAGGCAGCACTTGTCGAGTGATTATACTTGGACAACGATGTTGAAAACTGGGCACTTCATTACTGGAAACATTGACAAACGAAGACAAAACACACTGTCTTACCATGGCTTAGCATGCATGAGCATGAAGCAGGACATAAGCTGTGTGGGGGATGAAAATTCACTTTTATGAACATTTTTTTGGATTTGTCTTTGCCCTGATTTGTAATGCAACCTGAAAATGTTGCAATTCCTTAAAAACAAACCAAAAAACTTCTTGATGAAAAACAAAGCTGACTGAAATGTTTCGTGATGTCACCTTTTCATTTATGTTACACTGTAGTCTAACGTTGTGCTCACTTAAATTTAAACTCTAATGTTTTAGATATGAAAATGTTTTGCTCTAAAATATAAAAATTGGATTCTTTGAAGCTGCCAGGACATTTTTTCTGCCTTTCTTAAAGCATTTTCATGGAATTCACGTGATTTCAAAAAGGATTCACCTCAAAGGAGCTACCTTTTCAAAGGCAGCAGCCACTGATGCATTTTCTATGACCATTTTTAAAGCTGCTGCACTGCATTTATTAAAAGCACACAGAATAGTGATTGTGACACTTTCCCGTGGCTAGTGGCAAGTTTATTTTTAAGACATTGTATCTCATTATCAGCAGTGGATTCTAGTTTTGGTTCTGGTGCCAGTGTTTCACTTTAGTCAAATAAAGACTCCCATCTCAGTTACAGGCATGCAAAAAGGAAGGAAATTATTTAGGGCGTTTAATAAATTATCACAAGCTGCAATAGCACAACAGAATAAGATGAGGCATTTCAAGAGACCTGTGCAGGATTTTTCCATAGAGTGGACCACACTAGGTTGCTCTCTGAAGAGAACAAGTGATGTTTCCCTTGCTTGTGACATTCAGCCCCATTCTGAAAAGAGGACCACTCCAAGCATGGTGAAGAGCCAGTGCACTCTGGCAATCAGATGACTACAGCAGATGACCTAAAATGTGTCATTCTGTTTTATTCTGACTTTATATACTGCATGCTTTTGCTTGGAGACATCACCATGTTCATGAAGCACACTATGAGGGAAGCAAGCACACAGTCAGGACTCTTTAAGTAGAGAAGAAATTAGTACAAGTGCTCTTTAAATGATAAAAAATTTTGGGGGGGATAGAATAGAAACTGACATTCAGAAGGAATTGGATCTGCAGCTATAGAAGTGCCTATCCATTTTTGGCACATTAGAAAGATATGATTTGTTTCCTCCACATTAGCTGGGATACATGAACACTCCCTGCATTACCTAATCTTGGGTAAAGAAGAAAAACTGTAGTGAAGGGATTCATAAATTGTAAAAATGGCATTCTCACTATTTATGACAAGAATAAATCATTCTGACTGAAAGCCAGGCTTGAGCTATGTCCATTTGGGTCTTACCTTCTGCTGCTTATGGACAGCTCTGCTCGAAAATGGGAGATTGATTGGCCTGAAAGATGATAGGCTGCAAACAGGGCATTCAGATGACATTGCCCTTTTCACTGACTTTCATGAATGTTCCTTGCAAGTCTGAAAGGTTTTTTTAGACAATCATAAACCACGGCTCCAGTCTTCCACAGACAAGGATGCCTAAAAAATTGAATCCTCTGGTAGACTTTTGTGAGACTTCAGAGTGTTTTTCACACATGACTGAGCTTTGTCTGGGGACTTGGCATTTTTAGGGGTGTTCTCTTAAATACTGGATATTCGGATGAAGTCATTTCAGCCAGCATGAGACAGTGTCCACCTCTGTAGTGAGATGCACAGCCATGAGCAGTGAGCATCAATTGGGTGACAAAGTGAGGGACATCTGGCAGGGACAGCAAGAGGATTTGGACAGAGAAACACTGGAGTGTACTCCCAACACAGAGTGGCAGCACAACTGATGAAAATAACCATATTGTGTAAATTTTGAGGCTGAATTTACAGAGATGTTAATAATTGCAAGGCACAGAATTATCTTTTAAAAATGTGTTGAATTTGGAGGATTAACAACACTTACCGCCTGGTTTCATAGACTGCACGTCTTTTGCTGCTCTCACTAAGGCCTGGCTCTATGCTTTCTCTTCTATTTTTCCTGCTGCTGGTAAGTCACATAGACACATAGACTTTGGGATTCTACTTCATGGTCCCACTCCATGTTCTCACTTGCAGAAGTCTGTATACTCCAAAAATTGCTTCCAGTAAGTGTTTCTCTTCTGTCACCCAGCTGCATGGTCATCTACAGGGTTTCATTAGGCTTGTGTCCTCATAGGCTTGCTATCATTCAATAGACCTTCTCCTCTACATGCTTTCCTCCATTACTGACCAGAGTTCTTTGGAACAGGCCTTATTTCTAGGGGTAATCTAGACGTGATTCTTCCTCCTACTGAGGGCTCAGCATTACATGTAGAGAGGTCTCCCAGAAGTCTTACAAGGGAAAATTTTTAATTCCTAAAATGAGAAAAAACAGACTGTTTAGCACTCATACATAATGCAGAAGTAACTGTTCAGTGCACAAGGTAGAATTAGTCACAATCTGTCCTTAAAAATTATTTTTTGTGAGAAATTAGATTTCTCCGAGCTGTTTTTAATTTCTTAACAATTTTATAGTAAATAATGAGAAATTAAAATACATTTTAAACATCACTAAGGTGATAAAGACTTCCTTTTAACATTAAATACTAGCTTGTTTTACTATTTTATGAAAAAAGTTAGGGAAAAATTGTTAGATTTAGTGTCTTTAAAAAAGATACTTAAAATAATATGTGTCACAGATAGGCAATTATTTTAACACATTTTTTATCTCTGTGCTGCTGAAAAATTGAAGTGTATTACACAGAACAGATTATTAATCTTCAAGAAGAGTGTGATTCCTGGTTAGGTATTTGTTATGCCAAGACAGAGGCTGAGTTAGTTCCTCCACAAAGATGTCTCAGTTGACACCAGCAAAGACTCTAACGCATGCTTAAAGAGCTGAAAGTCAGAAAAGTTTAAGAGAAGAAATTAATTTCCAGGAATTCTTAGTGACTATATTCTTACTGTAGTTCTGTGGGTTCTTGCTGGAAAACAACGCCTGCAAAGGGTGAAAATCAAGTAGAAAAAATACCCTGTGGATGAGCCCGATCACTTGCAGTCCTATGCCCCTGTGGGTGATTCCACAGAGCTGTCTGAGCTCGTGTGAGGCTTCATGAGGTCCCACTCCTGCAGCGAGGGGACTCCCGAGGCGACTGTGGGACCAGCCAGGCTGCTGGGGAGAGCCAGGGTGCGAGTTTCAGTTTAGTTCTCTATCTTCATTTTCTCTAAATATTTAGTGCAGACTTATTGTTCATCCACTGTCTGAGTGAGATAAGGGACTGGATGAGAATCATTTGGCTGAGACTGTGCAAGCCCAAAATGATGATTACAGCATTTGAAAAGCAACACCAGCGATTAAGCAAGCAGCAAACAGGAGAAGTAACGCTTCCCCTTGGGGGCACAGTCTGTACTGCTGTCCAGGCATCCAGGTATTCTGGGCTCCTAAACATACACATTAGCAACTACAGCAAAAAGGAAGTGGATGCCACCTGGGCCACTGAATATTTGCAGGCTTCGAACTCACTCATGTGTACCTGGGAACCTCTAAGCTCAGGCAGCAGGAACCAGATCACTGTAAAGCGGTTTTTCTGGACCTAGTCCCAAAACCCATCCCAAAATAGCTGCTCGTGCAGGACATACCTGCTCATCAGGCAAAGTTGCTCTATGGGAGGAGACCAGTGCACTGGGTCCTGCTCTGGCTGCCAGCAGACATCTCGGTAAACCCAGCTTTTTTTTAAGGGAGGCATTTCTAAAAGCCGGAAACGCCTTCTGGGGCAGCCTCTGTCTGCTCGTGGGTGCGGGTTGATGCTCTCTGGATCAATCAGGAGTAGATGGCAGCACAGCAGTCTTGGATGTCCTGCTTTCCCCCTCTGTGGTCTGAAGGCATGAAAATTTAATTGGCTAAGCTGAAAAACTTGCAAAGTAATAACTTTTCTATTTGGTCCTAATTTGAAAACGTGTTTTACTGAATATTCAGATAAGCTTTGTGTAATGTGGGATTTGCATTTATTTTCTCCCTCAAGCATGCTAGATCAAATAGAAACACAAACTATATGACACTCCTCGTGGTTTGTGCTACTGTATGCCACCTTTCGAAATAACTGGATAGGGCATATAACATAAATCTTAAAAAAAAAAAAAAAATTAAAAATCGGGCTATAGAAGACAATTGTTTTCTGTCTGTTTGTAAGTGGTTTTCACACATTTGAAAACGTAGTTGGATATAGCTTGGTGGGATGAAAGCCTGGTGTCACTGGGTAGTGGGATTTTTGCCATCGACATATGTAGGAGTATGATTCTACTAATTTTTCATGCAGCATCCACTCACCCTTTAGCCCTTACCCTCCGGTCCATTAGCCTTAGTACTCAAATGGGTACTCTAAGCTGTTTAAATCACAGACGATAATGTTTTTAAATATGCGCCCGTTCCTCAATTTCAGACACAATCTCAGTGCAGATGAAAATCCTTCCTCGCCCCGTTGATTATTTTCATGTTTAGCGACTCAGTTACGGGCTAGCGCCGGAGGATGCAAGCAAAGGTTCCTTTGTACGTACAGGGCGACGGGTGGGAGGGAGGGGGCAGCAATGGAGAAGGGATGAGCCCCCGCTGCTTTGCGGGGCAGGACCAGCCCGCAGCGCCCAAGTAACTTGCGGAGGAGCCCGGTCCCCGGGAGGAGCCGGCTGCCGCTGTGCATGCGTGTGCGGACAGCGGGCTGGGCCAGGAACCGCTCCCGCCCGCCGGCTCCAGCCTCGCAGACCCCCGCCCGCCTCTCCCCTCCCCGCCCCCGGCCGGCCCCGCGCCCCGGGCCCCGGGAGGCGGCGGGTGCTTCCCCTACGCGGCGCGGTCCCCCCCCCGCGGGGAAAGGCGGCTCTCGCCGGGCCCGGCGCGGCGGCGGATGGCGGGGGGGCAGCGCCCGGCGGGGGCCGGCGGGGGGGCCCGCTGAGCGGCGGCGGCGATGCCGGGGGGCCCGGCGCGGCGGGGCGCGCCCGCGGGGCCATGAGGGCGGGCTCCGGCCATGGCCCATGGCAGCGCGGCGGTCATGCTGAAGTGCGTGGTGGTGGGGGACGGCGCCGTGGGCAAGACGTGTCTGCTGATGAGCTACGCCAACGACGCCTTCCCCGAGGAGTACGTGCCCACCGTCTTCGACCACTACGCAGGTGAGCGGGAGGGGGGCCCGGCCCGGCTGCCGGCAGTGGCAGCTGCACTCCCCCCCTCCCCGGCCTTACCCTACCGGGGTGGCTTCAGCCGGGGTTTGACACTCCCCCCTTTCTTTACCCACTGTGTTTCTCCCCCCTCGCAGTCAGCGTTACCGTCGGGGGCAAGCAGTACCTGCTGGGGCTTTACGACACCGCCGGGCAGGTGAGTTCCGAGCGCTGCCCGCGGCCCCCATGATCGCGATCCCGGCCGCTTCCCCTGTTAGAGCTCCTCGGCCCCGCGGCGCTAAGGGCGCTGAAGTTATTTGCAGGACTGCAGTCCGGGCTGGGTGATTCAGAGGCGGGTTAGTGAGGGGACTGCAAGACACTATTGATAAACACCGGCTTTAAAAGAAAACCATCGATCCAACCCTTATTGCCGAGGGCGGGCGGAGACAGGCTTCATTTTTAGCGGTGCGGCGCCGGGTCCGGCGGACTTGCGGCCGAGGCCCCACGGCATCGCCCCGGGAGGTGGTGTGCCCCGGCCGGGGATAACCCCGGGGCAGCCTCCCCGGGGTGTCGACCCTCCCGCCCGCCATCGGAGGGCTGTGTGCCGGGTAAAAGTGCATCCGAAAGCACGGAGAGAACTTGCTGCCTCAAACGCCTCCGGTCGGGTAGAGACCCAGGCTGCCGCAGTTTGCCTTGTTGACACTAGAGCTCTTAAATAGCTGAGGAGAGTTGTTCAGCTTAAAGGTGGAGAGTATTAAACCGTGACTCTCAGACGCTGTCTTTCAGATAACCTGAGTTTCCTCTACTACCCTAAACATAGACAATTCCACTGATTTGTTCGGTTAAGATTATTATAGCCTGTTGTGAAAGATGCTCTGTCAGCATATAGCTTAAGTAACTTTGATGATGGATAAAATGCTTGATGTTTGGAGGGGTAACCGGTGTAGTGGCAGCTGAAGGGCTCCGTCACTTCTTGGTCAGCAGGGCAGTAGCTGTGGGCTGAGCACAGTCTCCTGGATTAAAGTACTCCCAGCTCTCTGGAGGTGCCTTGTCAGAAACAAAATAGTTTCTGGAAGGCCTGATCACGGGAGGTGCAGGCATCTCCCACAGAGGCACGGAGCATACATGGAAATGCTGCATGGGTTTTTGTAAAGTTGTGTATTCCCTATATTAAAACTTCTGGCAGTGTGAGCATGTGCTTTGCTCTCACATGACCTCAGACACGCTTCCTTGTTGTAAAGAGCAGCTAGTAAGATAATCTCACTGGATTTGCATAGACTAAAGCCATATTTTTTAACTGTGTTATTCCTATATTTAATTGAAAAACAACTGCCTGAATTAGTGTACCTGCTGAGATCTGCATACAGCCTTAAGTAGGGGAAGCAGCACCTAACTGGTGCTTTATATCCTTGTGAGGTCTGAAATCTGTAATAAAATTAATTCCATGAGGATTTTAGGAAACAGCCTCATTTCCAGAAAGCTGTTATCTGAAGGGTGAGGCTCTGCAAAATGAGTGACCTTATGATTGTCATCTCACTGACATAAACACAGACTTTACAGATTTATGCTAATAAAATGCATTTGTTATTACTGTCATAGTCCTGTTTTTAAGTAGAGATATGCTCAAAACACACATTGTAAAATATTGCTTAAGTAAGTTGCAAAATGAGGATCTAGAGCTCAGGCAAATAAAGCTTTGGTTAATATACAACTCTTTTCTTTTACAATGAGAACTGGAAAATGTGCAAGTGACCCTAGCACTACCATACATACGTGTAGTTTATTTGTGGATGCCTTCTCAAACTGCTTGTGCGGGCTTGTTGCTATTAATGGGAGCGTGTGTTGTTAGCTCTGTGTCATCTTGACTAAGGTGGCTTTGTGGTGTCCTGCTCTGCCCAAATGTGCTGAGTACAAAACCGAGTGACCTTTGGCCTCCTCAGAAGCTAGCAGAGGAAAACTGGTCATTTTGCAGCAAACAGCAAGTGAAGGTATTCCTGTTGTACTAAGAAAAACTTTTCAGTATGAAATTGTATATCCAGATGTGTAAAAAGTTGAGGTAAGCTTTTTTACTTTTTTTTTTTCAAATTTTGAGAAGCTGAATTCATGCTTGAATTACAAAGCAGTTTCTGATGTGCTCAGGACCAGATCTTGCTGGCCTAATTCAGAGAGTAGGGTGTTTTAATGAGGCTGCCTTTACAAAAAGATCTGCTCTTGGCAAAACTTCCCTTTTAGTCAGACCTGCAGTGCTAATAAAATCTTAACCATCATCCCCCATCCCACTTCAACATGTTTGGAGAACTGTTGGATGCCTGGGGAGCCACATCCCAACATCCAGTGCAACTAAGGAGTAAGGTCTGTGTGAAGATGCCAGTCTAGTGATTTTGTTCTTTTAGCTGCTTTGTCAGTGTGCTGATATGCCTGTCTTCCCAGAGCTATGTGATAACAGAAAGCTTTAAAGCTTAAGTATATGTAGTAAAGAGCAGAAAAGATAGGAGTTGATGGTGCCTTCTCTGTTTTGAGGAAGCAGACTGATGCATCTGGCACACGTCTGCTGCTTGCACAGATTTCTGTATGGCTCGGATTATTTGCTGCTCAGAGCTGGAATTTCTGTGCCAGCATACATCAGTGCTTTTGTTTCTAATTCTGTCACCCCAAAACAGTTATACTGTAAAATACTGATAGTATAATTTTATCAGAAATTGTCAGAGCATGGTCACTGTGTTGTCTGAGCAATTCACAATCTTCAGCTTACACTCCCATCTCTGGACAGAGTACATAGGTACAAACTACAGATTTCATTTTGGGGGTAAGACAAGTGAGGGGGTAAATGGAGGTTCAGACAGAGACCTACTCCATATCCATGTAGGAAGCACATAGCAGAGCGGGGGTTAAAGACCTTTTGTTTTCTGTCTGGTGCAAGCAGGCTCATTGCCCTGAAGTACTGACTTCTCAGCCTGTGGGTCTCTTTTAATTCACATGGTTATGTTTTTAGCAACTTGTGACAGACTTCTCTCTGGCAGAGGAGTTGGAAGCTTTTTGAGTTTATGGCATCCAGTACTGATTTCTAGCTTGCTTCATCACAGCACACACAGAATCATGTATAGTAACTATACTGATGACGTGTCTTGTATCTTTCAAGTTTAAAGTAAGCTGACAATAAATCTATTAAAATCCCATTATTTTTCCAGGTTATATATAGGAGGGAAAAATGCCAGTTCACAAACTTCAGTTGATATGCAGACAGACCATCCCTCTTTCGGGTGTGTGTGGATTCAGGCAGGCTTTTCTCTGGCTGAAAATACTGAGGCCTTGGTTCAGCAGAAAATAGGCAGTACAGCTGCTGGAAAGTGGAGGATCTTGGAGTCCATTTGGGTTTGCAGCTGTGGAGACAGGCTCCCACACCAAAGAGGTAGGTGGGAATTTGTTGCTGGTGGTGTCTGAGGGGACATTCCTCCAGCAATTCCTCCCAGAGGTGGAGCTGACAGCTTCTTTTAGCTTTGCTGCTGCACATTGCCATGTGTTGAGACTGGGTGGGCTCGGAGTGGGTCCTGGTTCCCCCAGGGAGATGAGAGCTGTGGAATGTACCTACATTGTACCTACATTGCCTGGAGCTGGGAGTGTTGAATCACTGAAGTTTAAGTATGAGATTCTTGTGATACTGATGCTTGGACAGCTTCATCAGGGGTCTTTTAGCTTGACTGTGTTACAGTGCTTTTGAGTTAGTGACAAGTGATTATAATTTTTATCCTCCATAATACAACAAATAACAATGCAAACTCTCACCATATTAAAACATTTGGAGAAATGTCTGTAAGCACTATTGGGACAGTTTGCTGCATGTCCCCTTGCCACATCCCAAATGATTTGGATTAGTGGGAGGACACACAGGAGTTTGTTCATGGGCATTTTGCTCCATACTAAAGGCTGCTGCTCAGTTAGGGTCCATCCTTCTCTCAGTCCCTTTTGCTGTTGAATTTTCATTGCTGGTGTCCCTTTCCTCCAGTATGTGCTGACCAGATACAGGTGGAAGCCTTGCTCTGCTCCTTTGTCATTGCTGTGAAAGACTGTCAGGACCTGGAGGGAGAATGAGGGGAATGCAGGAGTAGAGCCTGTGCTGCTCCTGCTGCTCAGAGATGCTGAGGTATAACATGGCTGGCTGGTGCAGGTTGGGCACCAAGCCAGCATCTGGGAAGTGCGGAGGGGTACAGAAGGAGCAGAGTAAATCTTATATGGTGCAGGGCTTAATAATGACATTTACATGCCTTGTGATACTAGCATGGCCTGGTTGGACAAAGCTGAGATAAACTGTGTTCCTTGGCTTTCTGCTTTTATTTGTCTGCCTTAAAGGCCCTAATACATGTAAGACAAGCTGTAGGTCTGATAGAATAAAGCTCTCAGTGCCTTCTCAACTGGACAGTAGCCACAAAACATGCTAAGCACAAGAACAGAACAAGCCACTTCTTGGTTCTTCTCATCTCAGATACTGATGGCTACCCTGGTTGCAGCTGTAGGTGTCTTAATTTAGATAAGCCATTTTTTTGGTTGTAATGGAAGCCTGGATGTTAAAAGCAATTTTATATTAAAGTCAGTTGGGTTGCACAAGTGTGTAAAACTCACCCAAGTATTAGCAAGATCATTGCCTGCATTAAAGCCAGGTGTACAAACAAATGGTTGTAACTGTGAATGTGTGTGTGGGAAAGAGATGGGTGAAGGTGTGGTTATTAGAGTGCATGGTCCCCAAACTTGCAGTGGGTGCTATAAATAAAACCAAGAAATAGCAGTAATTTTGATACGCCTTACTGGCTATTTGTCTTGGCTTTAGTAGGTTGCCCTGGTCTAGTAGTTACGACTTTCAGCATCCTGCTGAAAGGAAAGACAGCTGCTGATCATTCTGGCTGGCCTGTCCCTCCTCAGACCATGTTACTCCTTCCGATTTGCAGCTACCACTCAGCTGTAGCACCCAACGCAAGCCTGGGACATGGTCTCACCCAGCACAAAGCCTGACACCCTTTACTCTGGAGTTGTAAACACCAAAACCTAGAGCGGATTTTGGCAGATCTAAAACTGAAATGTTCACAATTACCATCCTGTCCCCTTTCTATCCACCCCTGTGCCTCCCTCCTCCCACACGTGTTTTCTCTCTCTCTCCCTACATCATCCCAGCCGAGCTGGCAGCTGGAGCTGGGAAGCTGTGAGCTCATGAGCTCGCTCCTGGCCTGTGAATAGCTCAGCCCCCGCTGAGGCTGCTCTGGGCTTCAGAACATTGCCAGCCACGTAGGTTTCATGGCTACGCAGCAACAACTGGGTGTATGCAGATAAAACAAAAGCCTGCCTAGATTCTGCCTCTGAAATTTTCAAGGTGAAATAAGGAGGTGCTTGCCTGAGCTTACGATTGCGGTGTTGAAGCGTCTCTGGGCAAATGTTTAAGCAAAGACTGTCCTTCCATTTAAAAGGAAAAGGACTCTTGCCTGTAGATTCGCATTTAAAAATGCCCTTTCAACAATAATAATCCCAGTGCAGAGCTTCCATTCAAATGCCAAAGCTGTGACTCAGACCGTGAAAGCCTTGTATCTTTCCTAGAAAGGCAGGTAAGTATTTTTATTGCCAGATGGAGAGCCTCAGGATGGGAGATGGGAGCTCTGAGTTCCCAAAAGCAACCACTAAATCTATGTGGCAAACTAGAGACAGTTATGTTTCATTATTAAAGGGTTAAAAGCACTTCTGAATAGTGGCACTGAGTTACATTAAAATCAAATGTAAGGGATGTGCTTGAAAACGTAGATTCAGGACATCTCTGCCAAATGAACAATAAGTTAGTGGCAGACAAAAGTAAAGAACCCAATTCAAACAGGTTGAGAGGATCTCTGAAACTTCAGGTTATCATGTTAGCATATTTTTATGCAGACCACTGACCCAGAGAGACTCTTGCTAAACATTGATTATGTGGTCAAGTAAAAATCCTTTTTTCCTGGGGCAGGAGTCAGTGGATATTCTTTAGTTTGTGCGAGTTATCTCTGAATTTTACTCATTTAAAATTTCTTCAAGGTACAGCGACATCTTGCAGTGCTATCCAAACATCACCAGCTAAAAAGGCAACATTGACTGTAAGCAATAATTACTGCTCTTCCAGCACTGTGTTATTGCATATCCTCTTACTTCCTGACTTCATTTGAAGCTGGGCTTGTTTGAGTATCATATAATCTACAGCTGTACTGCAGGAGGCAAGAGTGAGGGAAAGAGACAGCTGGGTAAGGTGGCATGAAGCTGTCAAGTTTTTCTGATGGAGAACATACAAGAGACCCTGTGAATTTTTGGCAAGTTCAGAGCCAAACTTCTTGATTTAAATCTGTTTCCTTTGCAAAGAGGTCTTTTATCTTTTGGTAAATGCCAAAAGTATAAAAATGCATGTTTTTAATTTATAGCTTAACTCCTGATTCAGCCTCCAATCTACACCTTAAAACAAACAAAATATAATTCAGATTAGTGTATTGCTTCCATGGCTCAGACCTGCAGGGCAGAAGGACTTCCAGTCTGTGGTAGGGTCTGATCCAAAGCTCTGTCTTAGCAGATACCCTTGTGCTGGTTTGAGCTGCTTTGTTCCAGTTCCTTTACTGAGAACACATGGACAAAGTGGATGTAAAACTTAAGTCAGCAATACTGAGGTTTTGTCAGTCCCAGGCATTCAAAATGTTGAGTCAGCTATTCCTATCTGCAGACACCACTACCTAAGAAACCTAGGAAATCAAAATCCTTTGAGACTTTTTCTTTTGCTCTTTGCAGGATGTGGGTTTCCTTTGAGCCTTTGGGCTTCATATATTCCAGTTTTCTTTGTATCGGTGGCGTGCTAGAAATTTATCTTTCATTTAAAGGTAAAAATGATGTGATTTTTCTTTATATAATCATGATACTCCTGGAACCTGGGCTTTAATTTAAAGTATACTGATTCCAAATCATGCAGTTTTATTGTAAATTAAAAAAAAAAACAAACCAAAACCAAAACAACCCAACTCAAGCATTACTAACATGGATGCTTTGGAACTTTCTTTTTAAGCCCCCAAATTAGCTGTTATATTTCAAACACAACTGCCCCTCCTCTTAATTTTAAAAAATTGCAAGATGAGGGTAGAGAGGAGGGGGACTGTATCTTTTTACTGCTCTCTTCTGTAGTTTCATGAGCAGTGAATTGGTTTGGATTGGTGACTGGAGGATTTGTATTAAGAAAAATGTGTCCACTCTGTGACACTTCCAGCAGTTCTGAAGAGCTTGTGTTGTGTGATGTGTTAGAGGTTACTGTCTTCAGTCTGTTCTAATCCTTGGTGCTGCATCCATGTTGTGGCACAAGTGCACCAGCTCTCTGCAGTGGCACTCACTGGTGTGTGTATAAAAATGCAGGTGGCAGCATTTTTCTCCAAAGGAACATTTATCACCATCCTAGGAGAGCTTGTTGCTTCAGGTGAATACAACAGACTGAAAGTGCCACAGGCAGCCTATGCTCTAAATGAGATGTAGTGCTGAATGCTAAAATATCATCCATAAGGACTTAGTGCTAGTTCCTTGCTTGTCTGATTTCCAGTTGGGTGGCAGTGGTGTAGTCAGTAAGGGATGGATGCCAGGCAGACCTGGGCTGCATCTTTAGTTATGACCAACAAATATCTTGGCCCCAGGCAGTGAGATGGCTTTCATACTCCTCACTTAGGAAAGAAAGACCATAGGCAGGTTTTCAACTGCCTTAACTTCTGCTACAGTGAAATTGCTGAGTGTATTACCACGTTCTGATAGATCAGGACTTGACATAAAATACAGTGCAGAAGGCTCTTAGGAACTCCTTTAATTCCAGAAACTCTTCCACTGTGATGTGTTTATTAAATGTGCACATGGTAGCACTGGTATTCTGGCACTTTGTCTTCTAAGACATTGTATGATAGCAATTAATCTTGAGGCATTATTGTGAAGGCTCAGTCTTCTATTTTACAAAGCCCTTAGGGTTTATTTGTAAACAGTGAAAGAGAATGGAATGGATAACTACATTAAACCATCTCTAATCCATCGTGTGTTTTCCCTGTGAAACAGATTTATTGATGGTCATACTCTCTGTAAAAAGAAAGAACCCATCTTTCCAAAGAGCAGGTTCTACAGAGGATCCAACCAGACGCCTTGTGCCAGGGTGAATTTTACTTTTTTCCTTTAATTTTCCATATCTGAAGGAATGGAAAATCCTTATTTTTCATGTCGGCAGTCACCAAACCTGGGGTGAATTCCTTTCCTGGAGAAAGTGGAAATCCTGTGTGGGAATAGTGCTGTCCATAATGTCAGTGATGATGGTAAAGAATCTACCAGCATGGGAACACACCACAGGGAACACCTCATGGCTGAGGAGTGAAAGGACTTTGCCCATGGCAGTTGCTCTGCTACTTCTTAGGAGCTCCACAGTGGAAATAGTGTCGTGTTTAAGTGAAACTCTGCTTGACAATACTCCTTGCAGTCAGCTGAGTCCATGTTCTGTTGTTAGAGATTCTAAAATAATAAGTCTTACATAGAAAATTCAGGGATTTCCACTTCCAGAAAATCATGAAGAAGCCAGCAAGTTGAAGTTCCTGTGGTGGTGGTTGGGAAAGAAGGACTCTCCTGTTGGGGCTGTCTAGAAAAATCATCCAGCATCATCACATGGCAAGATGTAGGATTTGGACAGTATTTAATCCCACATTAAGACTGGAATAAATTCTGATAATTTACAGGCAATTTTAGGTATAGTTAAAGGAATACTCTGTCCTTCTTGTCACTAGTGCTCTGAAATCCATCTTACTAAGCTCCATATTCCAGCTAGTTATTTCTCTCTATACAGAAAGCTTTTCATATATCTAAGAAACAGCACAGTCCTCAAATATGGTAGGAGAACTTTGTTGAAAAAAAAAAGAAGAAAAAAAAAAGAAGAAGCAGCCTAATTCACAAACCCTGGGCTTTTTTCAATGCATAATTCATACCTTCTTTGAATAGTCCTCCTCACAGGAATTTAGAGATGGGTTTAGATCAGCTTACTTCATTTTTAGAATACAATGGAAGAGTACTTACCCTGCATTCTTGCAGCCTTATCTGTAAATTAAAAATAGATGCTGGGCCCAAATCAGCAGCTTTTTGCACTCCCTGGGAAACCTCTGTGAGTGAGCCACAATAGGGCAGTTCTGCTTTCTTTAGCTGTATCCCCAGAAGCCTGTAAGGAGGCAGAAGGTCTGTAGTGAGTGCACTTTCCCCCTGCAGCCAGGAAATAATCACTGCATCTTGTTCTGCCTGTGCAGGAGCTGGTTAGTGCCTACAGATGTAGGTGTCTGAAAAATCAAACGTAGGGATCAGCGTCAGGGGGCTGGCTTGGGCTGCAGAATTGGACAAGCAGAAGTTTTATGGGAGTGCTGTGTCAGTCTAAGTTGCATCTTGCCAAATTCCTGCATTAGTGGTGCCTGGTGAGTGGCAGTGCCAGGAAGCCAGTGCCCTGGGGATGCTCCGCTCTGCTGCCTTGCAAAGGGTTACAGTGTTACAAAGCCCAGAATGAGAAAATTCGGAGTTTTTTTAGCCAGGGCAGTAATTTGTGCTTGGCATGAGGCACTACAGACCACTTCCTTGTCTCTCCTCCCCCACTCAAGCATCTCACAGAATGAGAAACCACAGGATGATTCAGCAGGGTGAAGGCTGTTTCCTGGTGTGCTTCTGGAGGAGGCAGTCGCTCCTGGAGGCTCTGCCTACGGCAAAGCTGCAAAGCAGCCCTTTAATTCCAAATAATCTGGAAGAGACGCAGGATGTGTCCACTGGGGAAACTTGGAGCTGTTAGTAAGCCCCTGGGACACAGGTTAGGTAAAATAGTTGTTACGGTTCCCTTGTTACTTTTTCCAGACTCCTACAGGGGTCCTGCTGAAATGCGAATGTATTTTCAGGGAGGAAAACCATGAAAAATGCAGTCTTGAAGGATAGTTTTGAAATGAAATTCAAACCCCAAAGCATGGCAATTCATATTAAGAGAAGACTTTGACTGTCATTACCAGACCCTACTATAAAATGGTTAAAACTTGGGACTTTTAGCTTGGATTTTTCTTGGCAGAAAACAGCTATTTACATATATGTGCCTCACCGAGACCATCAGAGGAGCAGTAGTGATTACCCTTTGCTGCATGAAGGTTGGATTCCTCCAGCAACTCTGCCTGATGTCTATTTTTGGCTTCCTCTCTAAAAACAGATGGTTGGGAGTGAGAGCCTCTTCTTACGATTGGTGTTGTAAGCTGTGAAAGCAACAGATGGTTGCTAACACAGAGATCACAAGCCTGGAGTTGTTGAGCTCTAGTTTTAGTTCCAGTGGTGCAAGATTGATTTTGTTCCCTCTCATCCATTTCATACCATCTCAGAATAGAAAATAAATAGGCTTACCCTTTTATTTATTAGAGCATGGTAGCATGATATAACTGGAGATGTATAGTTAAAATTTCTTTTGTAAGCTGCAAAACATATAAAACCATTAGTTGCTTTGATTCCATCAGAGTACAAAACATTAAAACATAAGTGTGACACACCTTGCTGGGAGCCCCTGCCACAGTGTTAATGACAGACCAGAATTTGGTTTCTTCTATTTGCTTAAAGACACTAACTCTGAGATTTGCAGGGGGGAAAAAAAAATCAAACAAGCAGCTTTAAGGTAATATCTTCTTTGCTACCTGCTAACAGCAGATCTAAGAGGACTGAATTTCCCCAAAGGTCAGGGTTAAGGCATGGGAAAGTATTGACTGTCTCTACGTGCCTTTCATCTCTACAAGTTGTATAGAGAGACCCTAATGCCATTTGAGAAGAGAAAGGTCTGTGGTCCCACATCACTGAGAAGGGGTAGAGGCCTCTGTCCCCATTGCTTTAGCTTGGGTGGGACAGTGCATGATACATACAATAAAAAATTGGAGCTAGAGAGGCTCTAGTACTGTAGGATCTCAATAGGTCTGCACTTCTACATCAATTTTCTAATAAATACAAGAAAATAATGCTTTTTGTGAGTCAAGAGGGTTGTCCAAAAATTGCAAGACTTCACTTTGTCTTAGTTTATGTTTTTACAAATATCCCTGCATGTAAGGGATGCACATAAGCCATATGTATATTAGGCTGTTGGAGTGTTTTGCAAAGACTAACACATTCTGAAAGTAGCAAACTCCTACAGATGGGAAGATGCAAGTAGAGAGGATGAAAACATGCTCAGGGTGACAGATTGTGTCAGTGCTAGAGGTATGAATACAGTTCATGTGTTTTTAATTATGTCTCTCAGCTGATATCCGTGGAATTGGGCAAAAGGATTAGTTCAAAATTATTTGTATACATTTGCAGCTTACAAAAGAAACTTTACATACAGCACTGCATTCTACTTTTAGTGTGAGCAGACCCTTGAAATGAAGAAAAATATAATGCTGCAGAATTGCAACACCGTTCTGCAGTCTGCATACATCAAAATCTCTGGTCTTGAGCAGGTAAAATTCAGAAAAAGAAATAGACAAATTTTGGATATGTTAAAAAAATCTACTTGGACATCAAGATATAGTGAAAAATCAGTGATTCAGTACTGAGGTACAAGGCAGCAGAAAGTCATAGAATAATTCGGGTTGGAAGGGACCTTTATATATAGAAATATTTATATTTACATGTATAAAGTGCCTATCACCATATTGATAAACATTCTTTGGAACCACTCTGACAAAAGGTCCAGCCCCCCTGCACTAAGCAGGGACACCCTCAACTAGATCAGGTTGCTCAGAGCCTCATCAATCCTCACCTTTAATATCTCAAGGGATGAGGCCTCAACTACCTTCTTGGGCAACCTGTTCCGTTTTTCCACTACCCTCATGGTAAAGAACTTTTTCCTAACATCCAGCCTGAATCTACTCTTTAATTTAAAGCCATTGCCCCTCATCCTATCACTCCAGGCCCTTGCAAACAGTCCCTCTCCAGCCTTACTGTAGGCTCCCTTCAGACACTGGAAGGTCACTATTGTATCTCCCCAGAGCCTTCTCTTCTCCGGGCTGAACAACCCCAGCTCCCTCAGCCTGTCTTTGTAGGAGAGGTGTTCCAGCTCCCTGATCATTTTTGTAGCCCTCCTCTGGACCTGCTCCATCAGGTCCATGTCCTGTCTGTGTTGAGGGCTCCAGAGCTGGATGCAGAACTCCAGGTGAGGTCTTAACAGAGCAGAGCAAAGTGGCAGAATCACTCCTCTTAATCTGCTGCAACTCATTTTCTGCAGGTCTGCTTTCTACAACCTCATCCCCCAGCCTGTACTGATAGTGTGGATTGTTCCAACTCAGGTGCAGGACCCTGTACTTTGATCTTTCTGAATCTCATGAGGTTCACCTGGGCCCACCTTTCCAGTTTGTCCAGGTCCTTCTGGATGACACCTCATCCCTCTGGCCATCAACAGCAGCACTGAGCTTCATGTCATCTGCAAACTTGCTGATGCACTTGATCCTCCTGTCTGCATCACTAGTAAAAGTATTAAACAGTACCTGTCCCAGTACAGAACCCTGAGGGACACCACTTGTCACTGGTCTCCATCTGGACTTTGAGCCATTGACCACTGCCCTCTGGATATAACCATCCAGCCAATTCCTTACCCACTGAACAGTCCACCCATCAAATCTGTATCTCTGCAACTTGGTGAATATGCTGTTGTGTGGGACCACATCAAAGGCCTTGCAGAAGTCCAGATAGATAAACCTGAGAGGCAAGATTATTTGGGTACTGTAGTATGAAAAAAAGAGCTCTAAAGGAGATACATTTAAGGCAATAACAGCAATGCTAGACTTACCCACAGAATACAAAACTAGGGCGAAATGAATATTTCAAAGTATGAATTTCCATTCTGCCCTCTTCAAAACAAAACAAACCAAACAAAACCAAACCAAACCCAAAACAGAACAGAACAAAACACCCAAACAGTTCTTCCCAGTCTCTAGTTGAGAAGCCAAGTCCAGTCATCCATTTTGTCTCCATTCCCACGTCTGTTCCTTATTGGCAGCTGTCCTGGGTTACCAGAGAGATGCTCAGTAAGCAATGGATGGTGCTGCTGCAATGTCGTATCCTTTACAGGGAACACAGCTCCATATAACATTCATTAAGCCAACATGTGTTCAATTTGTTTAAAGTGCTTACAACTCCCATGTTTTCAGCATATTTTTCTATTTCTCTGCTTCAGCAAACAATTTTCTTTTTAAACTCCAGAGTATGTTGGATAATGAACCATTGCACGATTACAGCCTGGAGTTTTGAGGGTTGTGCTGTGTATTTTAATCCTTAGTGGCTTTCTTACCCATCTTATTCTTAAAATAATCCAGTTAAATTCTTTAAATATTTTTAATGCCTAAATACACATGCAGTGCCTCCCCTGTTAGATTGGAAGCCTAATTGCTGTACAGTGTGGTGTGTACATGCAGTCAAGTTGGAATTTATGTTGACTGGCTTGTATAATTAGATTTTGCTGTTGCATTTAATTTTAGAATAAACCACATTTATTTCCCTTAGACTAGATTCAGGAAATAAATTATAGTTGAAGCAATCAGATTTTTTTCAGGCTTCTCTAATACTCAGTCTAAATTAATTTGGTCTACTGAGTACAGCAGTTATTTAGGGCTCAATAGAGAAAGTTTGCAGGTTTGATTGCTATTCCTAAAGGGCTGCTGGGGAGCAGAAGGAGTGTTTAAGCACACATGGCCTAACAGATGCTGGTAACATTTAAGCCAGGGTCTCTTTAGGAGGACCGGGGTCCAGTCTAATTGCGAGGCTTTATTACAATTACCTGCTCTTGTTACTATTATTACAAGCCTAATTTTTGTAGCACAGGGAAGGTTCAAAGGAGAGCAGAGACTTGTTTCAAGCAGCAGGATTGGTGGGCGTAGCCAAGTCCTCTGTTAATTTAAGTAAGTGTCAATGTGGCACAGTCACTGTAGTGAATACCACGTGCATCTTTGGCAGCAGTACATGGTGTATCCAATCACCCCGTACTTGCCTTCAGTTTAACTTCTTAATTACACAGGATAGACCCACAGCTTGCCCAGTGCAGATGGGACAGGGCATAAATCAAAAGGTGTATAAATAGATGCAGGGACAGGAAAAGAGTTCAGCAACACACACGCCTTAGAAGCAGTAACATCACTCGCTCCCAGATGGGTGCTGATGAGTAAGTGGGAAGTAAGGTGCAGTACCAAGATATGGCTAAATGTGCAAGGATTTGTATCTAATGGGATTAAAAAAGATAAACTATGAGTTCTGAAGTAAACCATACAAATATAACCTGGCTTTGAGTTCAGAAAATGATGACTATTTCCTATGAATAAAAGGTCTGTCTGTAATCTGAAATGGATTAACTGAGAGGTATTTCAAGGTCAATGGACTACCGGTAATTTCCAGTGATAAGAAAATGTTTTCTCCATTCCAATATTTAGTTCAGACATTACTGTAATTATTGTAATCCCAGTGTGAGATAGAAGATGCTGAGTGGAGCCAAGACAGCTCTTCGATGGGAGGAATAAACGATGATTTTAAACTATTTTTTTTTTCAATAAGAAAACCTTTTCAGTAATACCCTGCATATGATTTAGTAGAGCTGAATCGGAGAGTAACTGGCAGATCTGCCTCCTCTTGCATGAAGATTTTGTACTCCAGGGACTGGTCTAATTTGCAGTTGGGAAGCTTCTTTTAGGATTTTGATCTCCACCCTAGAAACACAGTTGCAGCCCTGAGCAGGACCTAACTATATTCAGTAGAAAGGAAACATAAAATGCATGCTTAAAAAAAAGAACAAATGTTAAAATATTTTCAAGGTGCTGTTGTGATTTTTTTAGTTATTTCTGCCTTCCATGATGAATGTCCACAGATGTGGAAAAGACACACTTACTAGTTTTATTCTTTTGAAGCAGGATAGGAGACTGACATTAGCAGGGAAATAACTGATCTTCAAAAGGCCTCTCAAATGTAGTTTCACAGCAGTTTCAGTCACTGTGGGTGTGAGATGAGGAGCCCATGTTTACAGCTAAGCATTCTCTAAGTTATTGACAAACTGTAGAGCATACAAGACTGGCAGTAGAGCTATAATCAAAGTGACACTTGAGAATACTGATTACAAATAAGAATATTGTGTAAATAGCCACTGAAAAGTATTGGCCTGGTGGCCTCCTTTCTAGTGCAGAATGTCATCTTTTCTCCCTTTCACAGTGAGGGTAACTGCCCTCTTCTTATAGCTGTTGACTTGCAAGTGAAAAGATGGGTCTAGCAGAAACTGTTCTGAGGAAGTTCTTGCATATTTTCTTAAATTCGAGAGACACCATCTTTAAAACTTAGCAACTAATAAATGAAGGGCTTTTTTGAGGGTGCAACTATAGGTTAATAATGTGGTAATGTGACTGTTGCCGAAGAAACAAAAAACTAATTTTCTGGTCATTTCAAATATGGAGTTGAATTACATTTCCGTCTCCACATTTAATGAAAAAATCGTTTCAATATTTGTGAGATTTAATTAAGATGAGGAGCTTCAGAGGGAAGAGGGAGGCTGCTGCAGATAACAAATAAAGCGGTGTTTATTGTGGAAGAGGATGCACAAAACCAGCATTCTTTGCTGCCTCTGCAATGCCTGTGTTCAGTCTTATTTATGAATGTTAAAAAAAAATACCTAAACAAAAATCAGAAGTAGGTCCTGTAGGGCATTGGTTCACTGCCACAGACCAAAGGAAGCCTTGCAGGGAAAAGATGGGGCATGTTCCCTCCCGCTGTGAACTAAAATCTATGGCAAAATGCACTTTTCTCTCTTGCTAGAGAGAACTATTTTACAATAAAATACGGACAATGTTCCCAGGTAACTCTGTTACCAGGCAGCTGTCTGGCAGTAGGACTCATGGCTTTAAATGCTCTGATTATAAATGACGCAAATAATAATCTTTTCACACCGCCTTCTCTCCGTGAGGCTCCCCCCCGAAAAAAACCCAGTTCCCTGACAGTGTTCTTAAACTTAATTTTTTGTTTCATTCCCACAGAGCAGAGTTTCTCCTACTGTAAGGAGACTTCCTGCTTACAGAAAGCAGAGTCTGGACAAAAGAGGTCCTATCTGATGCTTACTTCATCTGCCCTGATCATTAGCAACAGGACAGTAAGATTTCTAGGAGACAGAAAGAAAAATGTAGTGAGGGACTTAAATATCATCTCTGCTTATGATCCATAAGGGAGCATTTAATTTGAGTGTGTTAAATAGCCTAAGTCTAGCCTAGCTTTGTGTAACCTGGCACTAACCTTTGGTCTGCAAATATGTTTGAACCATAAGCCTTTTCTCTTTTTTAAGTGAAAACCTTTTTAAGGGTAGTCTATATTTTCACACAGAAGTAAGTTTCTACCAGTATTAACACACATGTTTTTTTACATTTATATTCACATATAATTATCCTCATATGCAGATTTTGCTCTGACAGCCACACTAACTAATCTGGAATAGTTGTAAACATTCAGAAAGTTTGTTTCACCAAAATTCCTGAAATAGTAATAGTTTCTGAATGTAAGTGTTGAAAGAGAGCTCAAGCAACAATTTAGTACTGCAGATAACAGAGTTTTTCTTTCTTAGGAAGACTATGATCGCCTGAGACCTTTATCTTATCCTATGACCGATGTCTTCCTTATCTGCTTCTCAGTGGTAAATCCTGCTTCATTTCAAAATGTGAAGGAAGAGTGGGTACCGGAGTTGAAGGAATATGCACCTAATGTTCCCTTTTTACTAGTTGGAACACAGGTATATCTGGTTCTGTTCTACGTTATTTATATAAATCAGATAATTGTATGGTGCCTTTACTTTAGGCTGGAAAATCCAGGCCTGACAGGAGCTGAGCAGCATCTCCTCCTGGCTTTGGAGGAACAAAGTGGCAGAAAACCTGGGTCTGTGGCTTTTTCTAATCAGCTACCTCCATTTTGTTAAAATAAATGCATGGTAATGAGGGCAACCAGATTGGCTGCATCTCTCCATGTGACTTGCTATAAAGTCATGGAAGTTATGGAATAAAAAATTGTCTGTTCATAACCCAGGTTACTAGAGTTCCTTGGGTCTACAACTACAAACCCTTGGTCTATCTCCAGTATTTGCAGCAAAGGAGGAAGGGGAGAAGTGGGGCAAATTCCTCTTGCCTGTTGTGGGCAGTGGAATGAGATTTAGTTACAAAGTGACCCACATGTTGGTAAAATGTTAGGGTTACTCTTTCTGCCACTGCTGAGTATACATTCTGGCATTGCTAGATGATTACCTCCAATTGAAGAGTTGTATTACACAATAAACATTTTTTACTTTTGGATGTAAGGTAGTAAGTAGTTCACAGCTTAAGTTTCCCAGGGCTTTTGGATCAGGAAGGGTCCATCTGATTAATGACATGGTTCCGTTTTTTACACATGTAAGACACCTTTAAATAAATAATTCTGCTTGAAAAAGAGGGTATCACATGGCTTGCTGACTTTTGTTTGGAAAAAGTAAACAACATGACTGCAATCTTTATTGTTAGATTGATCTTCGTGATGACCCCAAAACTCTGGCAAGACTGAATGATATGAAAGAGAAGCCCATCTCTGTGGAGCAAGGACAGAAGTTAGCAAAAGAGGTAAACCAGATACTCCTAATGAAATCAAGTAGCAAAGAAGAAAAACACCCTATTTCCAACTGACTATTTTTTCCTTTACCACTTTTGCCTGTTTCTTTTACCAGTCAACATATGACATCTCATGACTGATTATCAGGTAGCAATATTTCCTTGCATTGCTGGACACAGCTAACAAGCAGACCTATCACTGCTGTTAGTAACAGTTGTCACTTTCTGTGCAGACACTCCTAAAAACTACAGAAGCATTACTCAGGGAGAATTTAAATCCCAGTGTGGTTCAGGTGCCAAGGGACCTCTCCTGCTCAAGCACCTGTAAGAAATTATTTGAGAATGCACTGTAACACACTGTGTGGATAATGCTTATCAGTGCACTTACTTTTGAGATGTAAATTGGTCATGTTACTCTGTAGTTCCAAAGAGCCTATTTAATATGTCTCCTTTAGAAACCAAACCAACTTAAATACATTCCAGATCTTTGGCCAAAAGACAAATCTCTTCTTCTACAGGGGGAAGCACATTCAGATAAAATTCTACATCACAGTTAAATGTTGTGATGTCACTACCTAAAAAATTTCTGCAGAAGCATGCAGATAGAACTGAAACAGCTGAAATACATTGCTACTGAATTAACTTACTTTCTTGACAGATAGGAGCCTACTGCTATGTGGAATGTTCAGCTTTAACACAGAAAGGACTGAAGACCGTTTTTGATGAAGCTATTATAGCCATTCTAACTCCAAAGAAACACACAGTGAAGAAGAGAATAGGCTCAAGATGCATAAACTGCTGTTTGATCACGTGAGATACATTTGACAATGGCCAGGCTTACTGTGAAATTCTACTGAATTTAAGTACAATGCATTAAGTACACAGTGAACGTGTTACAAGTTTGAAAGCTAAAACTATGATTCTTGCCTTCTACAACCAGTGAAATCCAGAGGAATAAAAATCAAACTCGACGAACTTGAAATAAGAAGCTACCACATCTGTTACAAATATTTTATTCAGACTGGAAGGTACAATCTCTCAGGGTTACATAGTCTAGAGGAAGCAAAAACTGCACCACGTTGAAACGGCATTTGAGTGATTTTATTGAGTGGAGACGCTTGGCCTGAAATACTCTAAATGATTTTGGATAATCTTCTGCTTTGACTATACACATATATATATATATATCTTATATAAAAAAACAACAACTTTTGCACAGTCTGTATGGAATCTGCACAAAGAAATACCTTGTCTCTCTTTGCTCCAGTTATCTGCTTTTGTATGTAAGCTGCTTCCGGTTCCAGTGTATCCGCAGAGGTGCAATAATCAGACCAGCCAAATAGCCAAAGGTAGCTCCCAGGGAACAGGAAATGGGCCACACCTGAAAGGAGAACACAAAGTACAAGCAGACAATGAGGGAAATGTTTGTGGGGTTTTTTTGTACTTTGTGAGCACAAATTCTTGGTGTAACCTAGATACTGACAGTACAGTCTTACCATCCTTTGAAGTTTGCCGTGCTTTCCTAAAAATGCCAAAAGTGTAACAATCATCTTCATGAACACTAAATGCTGTTGTACAGTTTTTTATTAATATGCATTAAAATGTAATCAGGCTTCTGGCTATTGCAGAGTTTAGTTTCATAGTCCCTAAACTACCTGAAAAAAAAATCACAGGTATTTATATTCCTTGAAGTGTTCAGCTCCCCTAAACTTTGTGTTCTGCTGCACACATCTGAAAACCTTTATATTCCTTGGTGATTTCTCCTTTCAGTCTCATGTGGTGTAAACTTGGTGTTCTGAAACTTTGAGAGGTGTGTATAAATTAACTGTTATTAAGGCCAGAGACTGAGACGAACAGAAGGTTTTTATTTTTTTGGTCTTAAAAAGTAGGCAAAGAAATTAATTTCTTTATGGCTCGCAGTAGGGAGGGAACGTAAATCTTGAAACTGACTCAACATCTTGCAACCAGTTCAGCAAACATGTTGTAAGTTATGTTAAAGAGAACTTTAATTATAAGCTAAAATTCTTAGTAGGAGAATAGGAAGCAGACTCAATACACCTTACTCACGTTCACAAACCACCTAGTATTGAGGCAAAGAAGTAATGGGAATTTCCCCCTGCTCCTTTTTAAAAAATAAAATAATATATTGGCATAGATTTGTAGGGAGGAGTGGCCAACCCAAAACTTAACCAGTCTGACACACCTATAGCTTATATTAACCAGTCAGCTGTGTACTGCATTGATGAAAGTCTCAAATAAGTTGATGGTTAAAAGTATTTTAGAATAAACTGAATTCTTATTCCTCTTCAAAATTCTCCTTTGCATTATTTTTTCCTCATTTTTTTTTTGCAAGGACAATTTTGCACTTCTGACTGTACAACACATGTTAACTGAAGTATGTACAGACTGCACTCCTATTTTTTAATTTTTAAATTAAGGGGGATTTTTCCACCCTCTGTAGTACTTGAGACTGAGAAATGCACTAGACATTAAAGAAAATATCCACATCTCAGTGTTCAGCCTTTTCTACTTCATTTTGATTTGCAATTCATGAATATCAAATTAACCTATTCTTAATGGTACTGGTTCCTCCCTTCATTCATTTTTCTAGCTCTGATTCTTCACTTTACTTCATTAACGCTTGGAAAAATGTATTTATTCAAATTCTTTTATCATGGGATTTTAACCAGGAATAAGAGTAGTGTATTTTGTCCTCTGCTGTTTCATCTTCACATTCCTTAGCATTTGTGGTTTTATATATTATTTGGAGGTCTTAAGGAGTGTAGCAAAGATGACTATAAACAAGGTGCCTTAGGTACTCTTTATTGACCTTGTTTCATTCTTCCATTTCTGGATATTCTGTCTCTGCTACTTGTTTTTGTTGCTGAATATTTTGGCTGTTGCCTCTCAAACCAAAGATTGCTTGTTTCCATTCATTTAATAGTGGTATTGTAGATCTTCTATAAAAAGCCCTTAGATGCTTTGGCATGGTAAGATATTATGTATATTTAAAACTCACATGAGTTTGTGGCCTTGCCTAAGTTTGTGCTTCGGGTGGATCTTTTCAACTTTTAAATTAAATGTAATTAAGTTATTTCTAGCATTTTGTTTATTACTCACGTCTCAAGGACAGAACAATAAAAAAGCCCCTGCAAGTCCAGCTGCTCACTCAGTAACATTTGGTTGGAATAGAAGTTGTACTCTCTTAACCATTCATGAAGTCAGATACCACTCTGGTGTCCACAAAACTACGGACAGAGGCTTCGTAACTCAGTGGTCTTTTTACATCAGCTTCTCTGAGTGAAAAATGATCCTTCATTAAATGATACCTACATTTATGTTACCTACATTAGGTGAGTCTGTAAGTTGCCTGTTTGCTTTTCAGAGATGTAGGTAGATGTTGGACTGAATTTTTCATCTTCACTGACTTCCCCAATGACTCAATGACCCTGTGTCTTTTGGTATTTTGCGTATAGTGTGTGATCGTACAACTGAAAAGGATCTTTGATTATTGTACCACTTTTACCTAAATGCAACTTGGAACATGGTTCTTCAATAGTTTTGTAACTTTTAATGTTAATTATGCCTCTGTCTGTCTTTCAAAACATTCAGTTTTTGCTTTTTAAAAATCAGTGTTACTTTACAGAAGTTTCAGGCTGTCTCACTTAACACACGAGTGTCTCTGACCTTTGAAATCCAACACTCACCACTGGCAGCTGGCAAAGACAGGGGTCAAAGGGAAAAAA
The DNA here is from genome assembly GCF_036169615.1 of Heliangelus exortis. Classification (NCBI taxonomy): domain Eukaryota; kingdom Metazoa; phylum Chordata; class Aves; order Apodiformes; family Trochilidae; genus Heliangelus; species Heliangelus exortis. The sequence continues at coordinate 17,294,102 of NC_092424.1, read as the reverse complement.
AACACAGAATGCTCCATCTCACTGTCTATGAATGAGAAAAGAAACACCACCTCATCCCTTCTAGTGGAATACATCAGAAGAGTACCAGGCCAAGCACTCATTCTTACTGTGCTGGTCAGATGGCCCAAAGTAGTCCTGAAGGCAGCCTGATTGGCCCTTAGAAACTCCCTGCACATTGCTGTCCTTATGCTATTTTCTCTAACCCTCAAGACAGGACAAATACCCCCTAAAGCCAGGTAATTATACTAGTTCTGCACCTTTCAATTCTTGACTGCTGGACTTTAGGTTATATATAGCTTGATACTCCCATAAGTGTATTTAAAGCAGCAAGTTATCAAAGACAGATTAAGAGGTAGCTCATAAGCATATCAGCTGCACAGTTCTTCCATACATATGCCTTCTGTCCATCTATGAAAGTAGGTTGCTTTATTTTGCATTAGCTGCTGGCCTCATTTTTCTGAGACCCAATTACTTTCCCCTGGACCTTTTAAAGTGAATTTTACTTGCTTAATCAGTCTGCTTTTGCCCAGTCTTTCATATTATCTCTTAAACTTCACTTAGCTTCCCTGACTTGGTATGAACTTCCTCTAAGTGATAAAGAACTAAGCAGCTAACAGCCATCTGCATGTTCTAAGATATTCCATTCCACTTGTTTAAAGTATGCAGCTTGTAATACACCCCTTCTCATCCCCTGAGAACTATTCAGCTCAGTTTACCCTACTTTATGCTCTCTTCTGCTGTGAGGAAGCTGACACATTCTGCCCCATCATTGATGTAATGTCTAGGCTGGGTCGGCAGCCTGGGAATGAGGTACTGGGCAACATTGCCTCACTGCACTTTTTTGAGGGGCAAGAAGGTTAAACTAGAGAGAAAAATGTGGGGAGCACAGGAGACAGGACAGAACATTCCTCAGGAAACTGTCATCTGTCCCAAGAGCTAGGAAGCATCAGCTGCCATCCTCACAGTCTAATAGGAAGAGTCAGTTTATTATCAAATGCATGCGGCAAAGGGCAATTTTAATAACTTATATATGGTTACTAGGAAGCTGAACAGCAGCTTGGCAACAACCAATCTCCACCTACATGCTTACCAAGGACAAAAATTGCATTTTATAGGACAGAGCATGAGCCAGTGGTTAATACAAAATGATCCTGTCTTTTGTTATTTGTGTAATTTTTCTTTTTGCTTTTTCTTTTCACCTGGCAGCAATGAGAAGAGATTTTTTAGGCTAGCTAAATAGACACAGCAGAACTGCAAGGCTTCTATCATATACTAGAACTTATTTTAAGAATAGGGACTCAAAATAGGAATTGCCAACCGTTGGGGACACAAATAAGCTGGTTTCCTCAGCACTCCTCAGAACACCCATGAACTGATGTGAGCACACTAAGCACGTTGCGTGGAAAGCAGAGCATGTTGCAGGATCCCAGCAGGGGATCTACCCCTGCTGTACTATGCATGGAGATAGTTAAGCCAGAATTCTGACTGCATGACAGTTCTGTCATGCAAGTGACAAGTCTGTAACTTGCTTATGATGCAATGGGATTTACCTTGACATTGGTGAGGACATGAAGGCCAGATTCTTATAGGCCAGGGTAGCAACACCCTAATAAAGTTTTTAAAAATACTATCAAGAAAGGAGCAGAATGCTGGAACTTGAATTCTACAAATGCCAATACAGTGGGGCACTTTTTTTTCTTCAGTAAACTGGTCCCATTCTTTAGATGTGTGCTTTTCTTGTATTCCTAAACTCAATTTTTTGTATGCTTACTATTTCAAAAGATCTATTTATGAGTGTCAATTAAAAAGCTATGTAATAATTTTTGTTTCATTTTAAAACTTAATAAATGAGCACAATTACTTTCCCTCCCTGTTTGTAACATGCCTTAAATTCCTAATTGTTTCATCTGTACTCTCTTTAATCAGTACATGCCTTTAATCTATTTTGGTTGCATGCACATGTTGACTGAAAAATGTCTTATCACACTGTGCAGAATGTGTGCGTTGACAAGCACACAATGAGGAGAGAAAGTGTGAGGGGGTTTTTTTTCAGGCTGGCATCTGTAACTAGAAGTTGGGTTTGTGTTCTAGTTATAGCAAGCATAACTGCCTTTGATTTCACCATTAAGGTTTACATTAAGGAAACATATCATTAAATAAACAATGAAAACCACACTAATGTGGAACAAGCTTCTACCTCTGCTTACACCCCCCTCAAACACTGGATATTATCCCTTCTGCTCACATAAAGCAATGTCTTTTACAACAAAACTTGCACAATAGGTAGTAATTCCAAAAGCAAATCCAAGAAGGAAGCTCTAAACTGTGTTAAGAATAACAAGGTAGCTTCTAGTCCTATTTCAGGTTACTCAATTAATCACCAAGAACTGCATCCAATATTCTCTACATTATTTTTCTGGTTGCAAATGTCTGAGAGTTATCTAGGTTACTATTTACAGTCACATTTGCTAAATTACATGGCAGTCAATCAACCCATTTGAGTTGTATCAGCACCACCTATTATTTTTGCAGTATCCAACACCTTCAATTAATTATTTGAAACCATTGTAGGTAGTTTATTGTTTCAAGCTCACTTTTTATCATTAGCAACAAGTACTGCAGATCAAAATCGTGCTACAAAAACAAACAGGTGGATGTCTGGGCATGCACAGAGGAAACCCAACAACATGTTTTACAAGTCTGTTACTAAAATATGCAATAAACCCAGGAACTGCACTTTCCAAAATTCAGTTGCTGTCTATGAAAAATAGGATGTCTGGAATACTAATTCCATCCCTTATGAAGCATGCTGGTAAGGTTTTGGTCTTACATCATCTTCTTGTTCTGCAACTAAATTACCTCAGGCTGAGGAGGGAAAGGACAGGTCACACTGTGTCTAGTGACACCCAAGCAATCCCCTTCTGTTTCAGAGGTGGTGTCATTAAGGTGCCACTTCTCATAAGGCACATGAACCCAGGATCTACTTAATCACATGTGGTTCTTAAAAGTACACCATCAACTTGAAAGACACAATCTGAAAAATCTGAGCAACCTTAACAGAGTAAGTTATTTTCTCTTTCTTTGTTAGAACTGTCCTAACTGACCTTAACCCTTACAATACCCACTGTGCATCAGAGGGCCAAAGGAAACGAGATGGGTGTACAGCTCTTCAAACCTTTTGAACACCATCTAGAGTAGCCTTATTCAAATGATCAAACTATTTTAAAAATTGTTTAAGAATAGTTATCTCAAAACACTGGCAAAATTATTCTAAGAGTCTGATGCTTAGAATAAGCAAACATGTCTGGTACAGTAAGCCTTGAAAACTTTGGGGGTTTTTAGTGGTTGTTTTGTTTTGTTCCAGAAATGTAACTGCTGAAGGGACTAATCTGCACTTTTGCAAGGCAATTATTTTTATCTTTGTCTGGCTTAATTCTACAGAACTATAACCAGGAACAACCATAGCATAGAACTCCCTGACCAACTGTATTTCATAGTTACAGAACGAATTTTTCTGAAAATTAGCAAAGGGGCAATAGGCATTTGCCAGATGCTGCTAAAAAGTTTCTGTAAGAACAACAACAGAATAATGAAAAACAATGAATCATTAAGATACCAATGGACTTTCAGCAATATATTTTATACTTTTAAAAGAAATACTTTATATATTTTTCATTTCCTGAAGCACTATTCAAATACTCAATGGTATTTTATTTTCAAACCAATACTCTGTTCCTACTAAGTATTACTTAGTGTAAAAGTTGTTGTATGCTAAAAATGAAAACAAAAAGCATTTTACAGTACTATTTCTAAATGCAGACAGGCCCAATAATCTGAATACCCCTGTATGCAGTATTTTTCAAACATACAACCATGGAAAATAAAGCGAAGATTTTCAAGACATCTGCATGATCTTGGTTTTGTTGTGTGTCCCAAGAGGTATGTGTAAATAACCAGTATGTTTTCTTTGGCTTATGAATAATTTGGGAAGAATTAGCATCTTGGTTTTAGCCATTAGCACACTGAATTGGAACTCCTGATGATGAGTTTCATACCAAGTTTAGTCCACAGAAGTCTGAAGCAGCTTGAAGGAAAAAAGTTGTGTGAAAAGACAGAAAATGAAAGACACTGACATCTGATTTTCTGATCAGGTAAGATATAGGTAATAGTACTACAAATTTCTTAGCTTCTACTAATCTAAGTCAACCATTATCTAAAGGGATGACTACCATAAGATTTTTCAGATTAAGACTGCAGGAAAAGATGCTACATCTAATACAGACATCAAACAGCTGGGAAATAGATCAGCAAAAAGTGAACCTAATGTTGCCCTCAACAGTTCTCCTTTTAAGGCCACAAACCAGCTGAGTGACAGCAGAAAAACTGTGCTATGTATGTATCACTGTGGCTATTCAGACTGCAGGTGCCTTAAAGCAAAGTGCAAGCAGTTTCATTCAGTATGCTGCTGAAATTAGAGCATCCTCAGTGCTCACTTTTTCTTCAAGCTCATTTGCTTCAGAGGGGGGACTAAAGGCATTTCTGTGGATAAAACTGACTTCATGGAAGTGGCTCTACATACTCCACTCTCTGAACTAGGTTGCAGTCAATTTAAAAGTAGACTGTAGATGCTTTGTGAAATTGCCTCTAGTTTGAAGTGTAGACGACAGATTTGAAAAAAGGCTAAATCCTGATCAAGTAGAAAAATATATGAATTCAAAACAGGGCTTAATGTTTTGTGAGAGATTAAATTGCTCTACGAGAGCTAAATCAATATTAATAACATTTTTCATTACAAACTCATAGTGTATTTCTGCATCTTCTGGATGTCAGAAGCTTTTGGCAACTTTTGACCTTTCAGGGCTACAAACACAGCACCAGGCTGGCAGCAGCAACCCTTTGGTTTGCTTTATGGCTGTATTTCAACTATTGTTGACCCATCCAATTCTTGTAGTACTGATTTTGCCTTAAATCAGTAACAATCCTTAAATAATGAATCAACTGAAGCTAAAGGTACAAATGCAGCTGTGTTTCCATAACATAGCTGTTGCACCACAAACACTAAACAAAGCCAACAGGAACACCAGAACCATATTTTGCAACAAGCAGGCTTAGAAGCCTTAACACAGCTCTCTAAAATGTTAACACAAATTTAATCTTGCCCATATAGTAAGATTTAATCCAAATTTTCTGTTCCAGAGCAGAACCATTTCCACTACAAATTAAAAAAAATGAAATTGCTTACAACAAAGAAGTCTAAAATACAAAAAGAAAAACAATCGCTAAGGAACCTGCTCTTATCTCAGAAGCTGGCGTGATTCCAAAGATGAAGCTGTTTCATTGGAGTCCCTTTTCTGCATCTGAGTAGGGTAAATCCAAAATTGTAATCCTCAAACTCTGATTTTAAGGCTAATGTGAGAAACAGCTGATACCAACATCATGACAACTTAATATTTTATTCACACAGATACCTACCAGTAATTTAGTTTTGACTGCTCTCTGATTACGTTTAAGCCTACATGAGGATCTACATGATTTTTTTCAGACTTTGCTTGGGACTTAATCTGTAGATATCCGGATAAGCATACCAGCTGAATTAGGTTCTATATAAATACTGACAGTCCCTGTCTTTTGGAGGCTTGCTGTATCTTATTTTATATTTTATTTTTAAATAAATAAACACTTCCTGCAACTGCACTACGTACAGGTATTTTTATGTTCATTATATCAGTGTCTAGATCAGTCACTCTGGAAACTGGCAATCTGCACTAAAGTTTTTCTTCCAAAACTACACAGATATGCAACAGCAGCAGAATCCTTTATGAGAGCAAGTTATTTTTTCCCCTGCCTTAGGCTGAAGACAGCACAGAAGGCATCTCTCCTCTTTCATTGCTACAGTGAAAGAATCTACTGTGAGTTTCTGTAATCACCTGACATCAAGTAGCAAAAGGAATAATTTTGCAAAAAGGGGTTTTATTGCTACTGCTTGGTGAACTTCTGAAAAGCAAAAGAAATGTCTCTCTGCTCTGAAGGTGTCTGCGACAACAATGCAGAGCTACAATGTGCAACAGTACTTGTGTTGTTCAATCCATACTACTCAGTGGGGATAGAAAGACAAAAGACTGTTGTATGAAGTTCTGTGCTTTCAGAAAATCAGATTCATATAAATCTCAACTTGGCTGAATTGGGAAGTGCTATTTCCTGGACAACTACTAGAAATGCCTGGCCAAGGCACTCCCCCTCCTTCTGTGCCTTGGTGATCAAAATTTAAAGAGATCTTCACAAAAACACTGAATTATCAATAGGTGACTGAAAACTTCTGAGACCTGTGAATAGGATCTTTAACAAGATATTCTGAAGGTTAATTTCTACCTCAAAGATTTGTTGCCATTTTGGTGCTTCACTGTTTTGCTTTGCTGAGATAATGACTTTTAAATCTACCTTAGATTTTATCAAAAACTTTCCTTTACCCATATACAGCAGATCTTAAAAAATTAGCACTTAAAACTGCAGATTTTAAAGACTGTTGAAGTGGCAGCCTTCAGGACTGAGAAGCAAACTTCTCTGTAGCTGCTCTTGAATTGCTCGCATGATGAATAAAGTAATGATAAGGCAGTTCAGAGCCAAAATGAAAAGCAAGATCTCATGCCCCACCCCAGTGTTACAAACCCTGCCAGATAAAAGGTGAAGTAGGGATAGGAAAAAATAAGGGGACCTTAAGGGAAAAAACACATCAGCAAATGCTCTGGATCTAGGCACAAGAAAATTGCTTCGATGCAGGAATTTATAGTCAGAAACTCTCCCCTGCCAACTTTAGTATCAAGAGTATGTCAGAAATGAGGGTGGAGATGGTGAAGGAAAAGAGAAATGCAGACATACAGTTTCTGCTGCTGCCTGAATTCTCTGGGGTGCATTCATGCCAAGAAGCAGCCAGTGACAACTTCTGTATCAGAGGTTTCTGCAGATGCTTTTCTGTTTTGAGGAGTCAGATAGTATCTTTTTAGATAGCTAACTATAGATTATGGAGCTTAACTTTCATCAGTCATATTTGGCTTTTATTGAATTGGAAAAGTTTTCAAACCCAAAAAGCTGCCAGATCATTACTATGCTTGTGTCTGTCTACTATAGGAGGAAGGGGGAATGAACAAAGTAAAAAGTTAACTGTGCTTAAAGTATCTGCTTTAATCTATTAGTGTCTTTGGTTTGGTAATCAGACCCTACTGACTTATTAGTTATAGCTATATCCATCCTTGTATCATCGGTGCATAGAATTTTTATACACAGCAGATTAGAAATTCTGAAATTTTTGGAAATGAAATAAAACCTGCCAGATGTGACACGTCATTTTTAAATCCTATCCAAGCAAGAGAGAACTGCTGGCCTTTCATTTGAACAGAAGAGTAAGATGTCACAAGAAGACAGATTTTATTTCGATTAATCCCTTGATTTTTGGATTACATTCATGTCCATCAACAATTACCTATTGCTAATACATACCTATGTCAGATGGGTGGTGAAACATCTTGTAAGAGTTAAACCAAGTGCTTTTAGGGAAAAACTATATTTTTACTAAAAAATACTATTTTTAATAGAAGTTTTAATATCTCATTACACTGTTGTAAAAAAAGACCAGCGGCATAAAAGCAGGCTGCAAGCTACTTGTGGAAGACAACTTTTTATTGCAGCTGTAAGCCACTCAGAAAAGTGTGCTGCCTCTTACACTGATTTCTGCAACAAACCTCTGAAATCAACTTCTTAAGCCTGTTAGTTACTACTCAGCTGAGAGTGTATAAGTTTGGTAACCTGAGGAAAGAAAAAAGCCCTTGAGGACATGTACAAGAAAGTGTCACAGCTGTCATAATTTTATGGCAATTACAGACTTCAGTTATGTTTAATGGAATAATTTCTTTCTGCCAACAAAAATATTAAGAAAATAGCAAAGACATTTGAATTTACAAAGACAGAATCTGCATTGCCAGCTTCTCATATTTTATTATGCATCTACAAAGATAACACTTGCCCTCCTTTGAAATCAGAAGGTAGGTTTTCAGTACAGAGCTTTGGCTACACCATTTCCACAAATCAATCCAAATCCATTTAAAATGCATTCTGTTAAGTGCTTTTATGGAAGACAGAAAGGAACTAAAACACTAGGAAAGCATCTTCCCATCCCTACCCATAAACAATAAAAGCTACCAGACTTGAAGGCAGACAAACTCGGAGCCACCTTCATAATGCCACATTTCTCCTCCTGCCTGTCTAGCTTCCTCTTATCAAAATACTTACAGCTCTATTCCATGATAAAATTTGCATGCAACAGACATTCATAAATCTGTAACAAAGAACCTATTAAAAACTGAGGTAAAAATTTTACATTTTACATCCTCACACTGGAAGCACAGATGTTTCCAATGACATTTTTGGCATAACAGTGTAGGAACAGCTTATGAGTAGGTCCAACCCACCTGTATAGATTTAGAGCAATTTTGTGTAGTGTGCATATCCAGAAAGTTAATATTTATGATAAAGCTGTACATACTAACCTGCCAAGGACGATCCCAATCAAGAGGAATAGGAAATGCTCCAAACCAAGCTCCCAGGATACTGCATATAGTAGTAATCTGTAGACTGTTTTCCCAGATGGAGGTGGCTCTGTAAAAAAATATATTTCAACAGCAGTAAAAATTACTATGTCAGAATGTTAGATGTGATTTCTCCCAAGATTCTTAAGACTACTGATTAAAAAAATCATGTATTTGATAAACAGCATGAAGGTTTCTCCTAAAAGACACAATCTATGTGTAAAGTGCAACTTGCATATTTTAGCTATAATTGCAATTTTTCTATACCACACATTCAGGAGATTTTATTCCTCTTGACCTATTTTACCTGAAAATACTCCTATTGAGCTTGAAGCACAGCTTGGCTGACTAAATGAAAATATCACAGTGGTACTGTGTGCATTGCAGGGAAAAGAAGACACGAAGGGTAGCATGGGGTTGTACAGCAAAGCACACAGTCACAGTCACAAAATACTCTCTGGTGTAGAGATGTTCTTATTATTTGAAGACCATGACCATTTGAAATTTAAAATAGAAGTGCACTGTTTGAATATTCCAAAGCAAATTCCCATCAGCTGGAAAGAAACCTTGCAAATAAATGTAACCTGCACATTGCAACATTGCATCCAACTTCAAGTCACTCCCTGCAGGATGAATTTATTGCACACTGAAGAATTCTTGCGTTGCCAAGCGTGGCACTTAGCATAAGAGATGTTCATGACTTTGGTTCTCAATTCCTCACCTTCTACCACTACTATGAAAGTTCTGAAAAAGTTTGGTTTTTGTTTAATAAAGAAGCATTTACTGTCCATCACCAATCTACCAAGTGATCATTTTGCTCATTTCAAGAGAGCTTCTGGATAGACAAGATCTGGAATTTTGGGCTGCACCAGGATGGAAACACTAAGCAACACTTAGTATTTGATGATGCCTAGCTTTACAAAAGATATTGCTAAGTTTCTTAGAGTATGCATTTCACAAATGTGATAAAATAGGTGAAATGAAAACTGAAAGAAGCCCTTCTTATGAATTTATACTATTTTCTTGCAAGCTCTAAATTAAATCTGTTTTCTACCCAGGTGATATCTTATCTCAGACCAGTGATTTGAAATAAACATTCTCCATAAGGAGCAGTAAAAATCAGCAACTGAAAGCTGATTTCTTAAAGGCTTGTATGCAGGTGGCTATTTCAGCCAACTACTGCTGATAATGTCAAAAGCCATTTATAAAACAGTAACCTGCCTTCATTAGTACAGATAACCCTTTCTTGTAGATTTTATTTCCCTCGTATCTGCTTACACCAGCACATGATAGCATAAAATCAGTGTCATGATATTGGTCACACACTAGATGTCAGAATATGGAGTCCAGTGGTAGCTGGCCTGGACCCACCCCTTCCCAAACAGAATTAGTGAAAAGGCCCCTATTTACACAGAATTGAAGTTTTTATGATGGAGAATACAGAAGCTTCTTTTTCACATATTTTATATGTACATAAATATGTCAGTAAGAACAAATGTTTAATTTTTTTAAAAAATAATTTTTTAAAAAAAGAAATCTATTTGATCCATCAAATTGATACCTCCAGCTCAAAAATGTACTCAGTTTGAAATGTGGAGCATGTGCAATTTCCTCTCTGAGCCTCCATTGTGTTTCATATACACAAAAAAACTCAACAATCCAACCAACACCTTCACTCCACCAAACCCTCAAACTTTATAATACAAGCAATAAACCTGCAGTGTCACAGATCAGGTTATCATGGAACATATCAGGAACATATAATCCACCTCCTAGAGATATGAACACTTGGAGTCTGATCTTGTAGCAACCTTATTAGAAATTATTTTACTGGCAGCGACTGCACTTTGAAGTGCTGCAAGCAGAAACTGAGGAAGCAAAGTATCTCTGCAGGAAAAAAAGTAATCACTTTGCAAGAATTAATTTTTAATTAAAATTAAATTAATATTAAATTAAATTAATATTAAAAATATTTAAGTCAGAATGACTCAGTTGTACCATAGCTATTACGATGCAATAGATAACATACAAATTACTTGAAGGTAACTTAATGAACAGACCTATGACATCAAGTGCTTCAGTATTTTCACACTAGACCACCAGAAATACAGCAGAAAGCTATCCAGAGCAACAGCTGGGTGTCTGTTACTTATTTACACTTGCATCTGAAGATAAACTTTCTTTTTCTAGATATCTTTGTCTTACTGCAAAGACAACAGCACAGACACATTTTGATCTTATAAATAATGTACAGGCAAATAAGAGTAACAAAAATTAATGCCAGCAGTGACTTAAGTCTAAATGGTATTCAGATATTTTAAAAAATACATTCCTTTCTCATACGAAGCTATACACTTAATCAGACTCTCCAGCTTACTGCTCCAGCACAATTAATTTGCTAAACTCTTCTTTCAAGGTAGACAGATGTGTTGAGCTCACCTAACCATCCTTTTACTCTCTCCAACCAGTTCCACCTCATTCTCCATGGATAAGTTAGAGATAAACTTTTATTGCATCAGGCCCATACTCAGCTTGTGCCTGAAAGCATGACATTTCAACTTGTTCATACAAAAAAACACAAGATTATTTCACATTGCTCACTAATAAGAAGTACATACAAGTTGCCACAGCAAAAATGTCAAAACAAGACAACTCTGCTTCCTATGGCATCACTGTGCTGAAATAACATTAAGATCTAGGCTAGGAAAGAAAGAAATTGACAGGCTTTCAAAAAAGACAGACTGCTGTCAAACATCTGTTACTTCTACTCTTTCCAGTTGTAAAACCTCCAAAAATTACAAAATGAGTGAGCAATGATTCGTTTTTCCTGAACAACTCCATTCTTTTATTAAAGTTTAGCATGTGTCAAGAATAGGGTTGATATATATATATCATTATATACTATCAATGTTATAATAATAATGTCATGGCTGTCACTAAGGTGAAAATGAGGTAAAAAGGCTCATACTACTTTAAATATACTATTAAAAAAAAAAACAAATGCTTGAAAACTCCAACACTGAAAACAGCTTGCTTTGAAATTTTAAAAAAAAGGATGGGTAAAGACTAGATACTTAAGACCATTTTCACTATGTATCATTTTCACTATTACATTAATAAAATACTGTTAAAACAGTGTTTGTTTTGACTTGTTGTTCATACTTTAAAAGCAGTATATACAAAGGTACTATTGCATTATGTGCAAGACTCTCCCTCTACAGCTCATCTCAAGTCTCCTTTATTTGACAGCCACTATACTGGACTACACAACAATTTTACACCAGTAAAATGTGCATCTGAAATATTGCTTCCTTCAAACACATATAAAGAAAGATTTAGTGTCTAGATCAATGTCTTCTAATAATAATTTTGTCAGAAAAGCTTTTATAAGCCTGTTATTATAAATATGAAAATCACCCTAAATTGGGCAAGTTTTTCTGTCTTTACAAAAATCCCATGATATATTGAATTTATATCAATTCTATCCATTTCTATTCTGGGTAAAATCAGAAACTTTAGAATAGAACTTACCCATTTTTACTAAACACCCGTATCCATGCTTGTATATTTGGTCCCAGCATACACAAGCATTGTAAAGTAGTAAAGGTAGACAAAAGAACTGAAAACAAAAACGTCTCAGTCACTGACCTACAACATAAAAATATTACAAAGTTAAGTGAGGTAGTTACTCATTTTCTAAGAGTTCCAAGATTTCAAGAAAAATAACCCCTCTAAGTCAGCTTGTGAAAGCACTTCATGCTTTTTTAAACCTCACATAGAAGAAAAAGATTTTCTTCTAACTGTGTAGAATAGTAAAGAATGATGGAAAGAATTCTGCTGTTACTTCAGCAAAGACTTAAATGCAGAAATATTTTTAAATGTCTGATACCTGACACATTTTCAAAAACACAAATGTACCTCATAGAGGATGGCTGTAGAGCAGCCATTGAATCAAACTACATTATGCCATTGTTAGTCACTAACTTATTATGTCTCAGAAAGCAGGCTGATTCATGCCTCTCCTTTTTTCTTTCCTTTTTAATAATCCCTAAAAAATAAAAAAAAATCAAAAGAATAAAAGATTTGCAGGATGCACATTTCAGAATCTTACGGGCAAAAAGGACTACATGAAACTTGGAAAAATGTTTGTCCCCATATGTGTAACAGAAAGCAAAAGGAGTTGTTTGTAACTCTCTTGAACAACACATCTCAAAATACAAAAATTGTAAAAAACAGCTTGTAAAACAACACGAACCAAACAACAAAACCCACCAACATAAACCCCTAAAAACTTCAAAGCAGCCACTCTTTTTCTCTCATACTTTCAATGTATCAGGAAATATGAGTACTTAACAGCAGTATCTGCAAGGACAATCACCCCTTAAAATGTTGAGAGAAAGACAGGGTCTTCTGACTTACTCTATGAGAGGTGCTCCATAAAGAACAATGATCGTATGAAATAGTATGCAAGACATGAAAAAGTATATACAGCATTTTACAAATCTGGATATCTAGAAAAGAGCAATAAAATGTCAGCATAATGTTTCAAAATAAAAGCAAATATTAGTAACATAGTGCATATCTTATCAACAGCATTGTATTCTATTTCTTTAGTTTCAGCTACAGCACAGTATGATAACAGCATGGCATGTTTCCAAAGTTTTCCCCATCTTTAATACTTTAAATAATTAATTAAAATGATCACACTATGATGTACCCTGTTATAATAAGGCAAGCATACAAAAGTATAACTGAAAATAGAAAGATGACAGATACTTTTGTTGGATGTTTTTTCATTCTTGTTTTACATCTGAGTGTTATGTCCATTGATTAAAAGGTGTCTTTCAGAGAAAGTGAATTTTTAAAAGCAAGAAAATATGCAATGTGAAAAAAAAAAAAGATTCAGAATCAAATACCATACTTAAAATTACATGAAATAAAAACCACTGCATTTTGAACTTGGCATCTTAAGATTCTAAATCCATTTGAGAAATGTCCATGACTTTTTATAAACCTTCAAAACATATTTTTTTATGAATCTGAACAGTTTCTGGGTACTCACTATAGCACATGGATGTTATAGCCACTGCATCATAGATTTCTGGTTGGGAATGTTCTGATCAGGTCACCAATGGAATCTATAATTTCACTTGAACACTTTTTGTTAATATTTATTCCTTATGCTAGGCGTGGATGAAACCTCACATGAAACAGCTCTAACCCTGCTTCATTTTTAAACCAGGTGGTTAAAACACTTGTTTTCCATAATTAGGATGTGTAGTTCACATGCCCTTCAGTCAGCAGAACTAGAGAGAAGCTTTGCATACAAAGCTCCTGCTTTCAAGTGATGTTTAACTGTTTAAGAATCACATCATCTGACTCAGCAACTTGGGAGTGCAGACTTCAAAATGCTGCTGTGTTCCCCTGCTCCTGAACAAACTGTGTGCTGCTCAAAGTTCCCTCTTCAAACCTGTTTCATTTGGATTCACACCTTTAATATTCCCATTTCAAATTGTAGCAGCAAAAATTTCTCCTAGATTTAGATTCCTCTGTATGCAAATTTCATCACTCAAGGAAATGTTGTAATTATAATACTTCTCCAGAGAGTTTTTTAAAATTTACCAAGTTTGTGTAAGTTGTAATGAGCTAGTCTATTTTGTATGTCCCAAATTCTAAAAACTATTTCTTTTCCTTCAAAGATATTAGAAACTTGTAGCTACCCATGGAAAAGGTGTTTCTTCGTAAGACTGAAGGTCAAGCCTGGACTATGAAATGAGTCCTGGGACCATTCAATTATGCTGATTTTTGTCAGCAGGTAAAGTGGTGGAAGACCAATGGCTGGGGCTACAAACAACAACGTGTTGACAGGAAATAGGAAAAGCACAGAATTGCTCACATGGAGAGGTTATTTACTGGCAGGGAAGGTTGAACATCATGAAGACATTGGATAATGCATTTCAAAAGGTGCTACACTCAGCTCATTTACAGAGAACAAGAATTCATCACCAAAAACTGTCTTCTTTCTTTTTTTTACATTTGACTATTCCAGTGATACAATCTGCTACCCCTCTATGCTGTCTGGTAGCAATGTGAGGATAACCTACCTTGTGAGCAAGTGAACTTCTCTTAGGACACTGATTTGTTTTAAGGACTAAGTGCAAGATTACATTAAGGGTACCAACAGAACCAGAACAAACACAGAGCCACGCAAGGTGTGTTCCCAAAACCGTGAACCCGTCCCAGAAGAAACCCGGCACAACCGCTGTCAGAACCACCGAGAAGGCAGAGAGGAGGTTGGCAGCCAGGAGCCTCCTGACTTCTGCTTCTCTCATCGTGTTCCCCACCGGCCGGACACCTGCAAGACACCCACCCCGCTCGTCACCCACACGGACACGGGGAGGGCGGCCGGGTCGGGGCTGCCCCATTCGCGACACGCGGGGCACAGCCCTGAGCTCACTTTGGGGGTGAAAGTGAGTATTTTGGGGCAGAGGAACGCCACGCGTTTCTAAACCAACCCCAAGCCCACGGACACAGCAGCGGCACCGGGAGCGGGCAGCCGCCCCCCCCGCCACCCTCACACCGCCGAGGACGCTTCCTGATGGAGGGGCCCGGGCTCCTCAGCCGCCGGGCCGGGCTGCTCCTCACCGCGCGGCCGCCATCTGAGGGGCCTCGCTCGGTGGTGCCTGTCCCGGGCACAGAGGGAAGGCGGGGAGTGGGGGGGCGTGAGGGGCCCGACCGCCTCTTACCGCAGCGTCACCGCCGCCGCCGCGGAGAGCCCGCGGGACCGCCCGGCACCGGAAACGAAGGCGGCTGCGGCAGTTCCGGGGTGTACCCGGAAGCGGCCGCTTGTTGTGGTGGAGGCCGCCATGGTGTGCGAGAAGTGTGAGTGTTTCCCTGGGCCTGGCACTCGGGGGTCCCCGGCGGCCCCTGAGATAAGCCGAGTGGAGCAGAAACAGCTGCAGGTCCCTGGGCTGAGGGTGGCGGCTCCGGGAATGTCTTGTGTGCGAGCTGAGGTTCTCCCGCCGGCAGCGCTTGTGGTGAGTGTTACCGCGACGTAGTTATAATTCCTGTGCTCTGTGCTCTTCCCTTACATAGGCGAGAAGAAACTCGGTACGGTGATCACTCCCGATACGTGGAAGGATGGCGCAAGAAACACCACAGGTAACCCTGGCGAGATTTAACACTTGTTTTTCGGGTATCTTAAAGCCAGTTGGTCACCTGAGCTGTCTTGTGATCTTTAGGCTAACATTTGAAACAGCTAATCAGGTTAATTTTTAACTCCTGTAGTTCCCATCCCATGCTAATTTAATGCATTAGGAATCTATTTCTCTTGGCCTTTTTAGGTTTTTTTTTGTCTTTTGGGTTTTTCTGTGTGTGTGGAATGACAATACCCAAAGCACAGTGTAAAGCATTCTGTTGTCCTGTGCATTAATGCTGTGCTATACGTTTTGTCTCTTTGTGCCTGTATTTGCATATGATTAGAGTTGTAAACAAAGCTTTTTACACTATGCCTGGAACTGGGAAACTTATTGCCTTGTGATTTATATTTTTTTTTTAATTCTTTTGGTAGAAAGCGGTGGCCGCAAATTAAACGAGAACAAGGCATTGACCTCAAAGAAGGCAAGGTGAGTATTTCATGCTCATTTTGACTGTAAAAATCAGTTTGCTGCAACTGGTGTTTCTTTCCTGTATTTCTGGGCAATTGCTCGACATACTTAAATAAAAAATTGGTGTGTATTATGACATTTCATTATTTGGCAAAATAATATACATATATATACATATTTCTTGGGTATGGAATTGTAGAGCATGGGCAGCTAATTTACAGCAGTCCTCATGAAATTCATTAAGGCTTGGTTATTTTTCTTTATGTTGGGATGTGGGAAGTTTTTTTTTCCATAATGCAAAAAAGCCTCTCTTCTTGGGGAAAGTGGGAGCTTTTCTGTAGATTTTGTGCAGCCCGTTGTTGTCCCAAAATGAGGTCTATTGACCTGGTGTGCAGTAATCTTGTCTGCACACAGAGTTAAAGGTATTTCTTTATTCCAGTTTTGTGCAGAAAGCTGTGCTAGGTGGTAAATTCACAAAGCTAGCACAACCCTTGCAGAAAGCTATTGAATATTTACTTCATTCAGCAAGTGTCAAGATCCACCTTTATTTACACTTACAGGTTAATAACTTATCACTATCAGTCTCATTGGTTAATTATACTCCTTGCTTCTTTTTAAAGGTGCAGTGTTCTTTTTAATTAAGGCAGGCATTCAGTCAGGAGTGGTGTTAATTGAGAAGGGGTCATTTCTTGAGTCTGTGGTCTCGATCTCTCATTGCCCTCTTTAGTTTCTGTTGAGTTCTGCTGACTTTATGCCTTGTGGCATGTTTTCTTCTTAATCTCTTGAAGTGGAGCCTCTAAAGATAAATGGTTATTGAGGTAGACAAGCTAGAGTCCTCTTACCCCAGTTCTTGTTATTCCTGTAACTCTTCAAGGCTGTTATCCAGGCCTTTAGCAGCTTCTGGTATTCCTTAACAATCTTCCCTTTGTCATCACTGCTAGAAATAATCCTTGTATGTCCCTTTACTAAGTTGTAGTTTTGCTGGAGTTTCTTGTCTATGCCAGCTGGCCTAGACCTTTTTAGGTTGAAGCAGAGGAAATCCTTTCTTTCAAGGTGTATAAATAAAATTGTTTTCCTCTTTCCCAGGTTTGATCCGTACGGAAAGAACAAATTTGCAATATGTCGGATTTGTAAGAGTTCTGTCCATCAGCCAGGGTCTCACTATTGTCAAGGGTGTGCCTATAAAAAAGGTGAGTTGTACCAAGTACTAGATTATCCTAGTTTGGTTTGAAATTAGAGAGCAAGTGGAACAGTTTAACTTGTCTCACCCTAGAGGGAGAAGGCTGAGATGAGGTTTAATTGCTTTCTTCTACTACTGGTAGGAAGGTGCAGAGAAGACAGAATCAGACTTTTCTGAGGTTTACAGTAACAGCATAAGAGATGATGTACACAGGTTAGAATGTGGAAAATTCTAATCACATGCAAGGAAAGCAATTTTCACTGTTAGAGTAGTCAAATACTGCAATAACAGGGACCCACAGAGGTTGTGGAATCTCTTAAGGGAGTTATTCAGAGCTTGACTTGAAAAGCTGTGAGCAAGCTTCATCTGGTTTGGCTGTGTTTTGAGTATGGTGAGACCAGAGAGTTGGGAGTTCCTTTCCCACCTAAGTAATTCCAAGAATCTGCTTCTTTTAGAATGTTTTGGTACCTAAAGTAGTAGAAATGGAAGAATAACAGTGAGTTTAATCTTGGCAGTTGCTTAGGCAATGGTTTGATTTTATCTTAGATTTTTTTTAAAATTAGATTTTTGTAGAACTCTATAGCTTGTTGCCATCCCTTTTCCACACTCTTCTTCCTTCTCTTTTTTTTGTAATAGCTAAATCTGAAAAGCTATACTGTGCTGTCAAACAAAAATCCAAACCCACCCAAAAGAAGGACAAACAAAAAAAAAATCTCCAAACCAAAAACCAAACACCCCAGACATCACCCCCCTTAAAAATCCCCAACCAACCAAAAACCCACAGAAAACCAAGAATCCAACTTCTGATCTTGGTAAAGTGATAGGCTGGCTTACCTGAAGTAGAAGTCCTGGGAAATAGAAGGTAAAGGTAGAAAAAGAAAATTGAGTTGTAAAATCAGTTAAGAAAGTATCTCTGGAGGCAAATGATGCTCATGGTTGTCTTTTATCTCCCTGTATTCTTATGCATTCAGTGGTTCAGCCATTTCTCTGGACCAGTTGTGAACATGCTTGATACGTTCTGTGCCAAGTTTGGTATAAGTTGAAACTGAAAAAAGAAAAAGAACATAATGGTCATTCCTAGAAAGCAAGATACTGCATTGTGCAATACCTAATACATAAAATCTTTCTGTACTTACAAGTTATGTGTGAATGACTGCACTGAAATTCTGCTTATACCTTGAGTTCCTATCTCCCATATTCAGAATAAGCCTTCAGTATTGTTAAAAACTGTTCAGAAATTCCTGAGGGGGGAAAAAAATATCCATTTGAAGCAAATTTGGTGGAGAGCCTTAAGGATATGAAACTTTTACTAGTGTAGTGACACTGAGTAGGTAAGCAGAAGGGCTGAAACTTTTAGTTCCTGGAGGGGAAAAAAAGCAACATGAACTCAGTTACAATACTGATACTGAGGAATCCACATAGCACACAGAAATGGGGTGAACCAATTGTTAGATGCAGAGCTACAACTTACCAGTAGTAAATTTTGTTTATTAAATTAATTTGTTCTAGAAATGCATACTGTGTCACTGAGTCAGTGGTTTAGCAGCCTGCTGTGGGAGGGTTGCCTTTTCTAGTTGCTACCTGCTCACCAGATGGCTGCCTGAATCCCTTATGGTAGAACTTTATTCTCTTTCTTAAACCTATGTCTGGTCTGGGTGGGCTTCAGGATATTTTGTTTTCAGCTTGTCTATCCTTCCACAATGAATCTGGCTTGTTCATAAAATGCAGAACTCAAGGTGCTTTGGGCTCTAGTTCTAACCACCAAAGATGCAGTTGTGGTGTGTTTCTTGAAGCAAATGCAGTTTGTGGCTTCATGCTTCAGTTGTTGCATATCTTAAAGTCAGAGGCAATCTAGAGATAATTACCCCACAATTGAGTATCTGAAATGAACAGCCTGTGGGCTGCATTTTGCTCCTCAAGGTAAATCATGTGGCACATTTGCTGCTGTTCTCTTTCCTAAAGGACTCTGCTACGTGTCCAGTCACGTGGTGTCAATATATGAAAGCACAGGATTTGGAGAGAATTAACAAGAGCTTCTCACTTGACATTTTTTTGTCTGCTGATGGATGGTCTTGTAAAATGAGACATTTCCCTACCAGATAAAAGTTCTAGTACCCTTTCTGGCTTTAGAAGAAGAGGGAAGCATGGAGTTAACCTGTTCCTTTGCCCGTGCAGAGCTTGTGTACTTTTTGCCACTCAAGTCTTCTGAGCTGCCCCTCTGCATTTAGGTCAGAGTCCTCTGGGACATCAGTGGGCATCTGCACTTCAGATCTCAAGTGTTCTTAGTGTCCATCGTTTCTCACTTCTTCTACTCTATATATAATTCTGTAAAAACATGTTCTTCTCAACTTAGTCAGTTGTCTGAAGGTCCACACCTTTGAATTTCATACTTAGGAGTCAGTTTGTTGGTGACTGTATTTTCCTAGTTTAGCTACTTCCTGTCTGTCTCATGCCTCATTTTTATAGTTTAAATGAGTTTAATCACTGTTTTTACTTGTCTTCCTTTTCTGGCTCTCTTCCGGTATTCCATAAAGTTATAGAGGCTTTGGGCAGTGATGTGAACCATGACACTCTCAAAATAAAGCTTTTTTTTTTTTTAAGTAGCAGTATTACACATATGCTGCAAATACTAATTTGTATTACAAGTTGTTATTATTCTGAATTCACAATGTCTGGTGAGAAAATGCTCTGTCATTGAGAGCTCATTGAAAAAAATAGTCTTTACAAAGACATAGCAACTGTTTTTTGAAGGAAAACTTATGATTTTAAAATAATTTACACACCTTTTGTGTGCTTATAGGCATCTGCTCAATGTGTGGCAAGAAGGTCTTGGATACGAAGAACTACAAGCAAACGTCTGTCTAAGTGTATCGATTAGTCTTTTTATCAACTTTTAACTTCTGTGTCTTTGTAAATTTATTTGTGAATATTACTTTCTGGAAGATAATAGATTTGCTTGGAATGAGATGGGAGGTAAAGACAGCCTTATTGTTTGTCTAGAAATGCACTTAATTGATTTTTGTTGTTTTAGCACTAATGATAGGCAAAAGAATTGGTTTGCGGGAGCTGATACAGTTTATAGTGAAGGAGGAGATAATTCTAGTGGATAGGTTTGAAACTATGTTACCATCATAACACAGTTCTTAAACACTTTATTCTTCTGCTGTATCCTTGAGTCTCCTACTCCTATAATAGTGTTTTATAGATGTATAAAATATCAGCTTGTATCACCTCATTAAAGTAGTATCTTCATTTAATTCTATACTTATGAGTATTTGTAATTATTCTGACCCCAGACTATTACGTCTTTCCCTCTTAGTTGTTCAGCTTCACAGATTTTAGTGCAATTATGCTCTTGGATTTTCTTACTTCTGGCAGTACAGTTGGTTCAATCATAAACAGTTAAAAGTAATGAAATCTAACTTGTTACCCTGCCAGTTCTTACCTTTGCAGGAAGGCTGACTAGCTATTCCCTTGTTAGCCTCTGAGGAAGGAGGCTTTTCATATGGCATCTGGTGGCCCAAGGCAATAAAATAATGAGCATCAATTTCTAATGCCACATCTCAGTGTCATGATTTCCTATGTCTGGCTTTTTAATACTTGGTTTGAAATTGGCTCTCGGATTCTATGATTTGCTTATGTATGTGTCACTTTTGAAAGATCAAAACAGGCTGCCTTCTCTTAAGTATTGGTTTGATCTAAGAGGTGAAGTGAGCCTCTCTAAAAGTGAGAGGCTGATCATGGCTCTGCATTTCTTTTGTCCTTCCATTATTTTGTACAAAAGAGAACAATTTTTCTTTCGGTGAGTAAGAAGTGTTCACTGCATGTATCTTAAGGGAAAAGAATGGTACTCTTAATTCACCGTGGGGGTTTAACTAGACCTATTTAAGCCTTTACTTCTCCCAGCAGTCTCCTCTTGGCAATCTGGTATGCTTTTGCAACTTACTTTCAACTGTAACAGAAAAACTATCAATGGAAATTTCCCTATGAATAGATAGTTGGATTTCGGTTTTCTTTTGTTCTCAGGTCTGTTACTGAGACAGCTGCACGACTAATTGAGACTGAAAAATTGCTTTTCTCTCTGTGTTAGTGAGAGAAAAGAAATAATACTGTATATATAGTGATTTTATTTGCTCTTAGCTCCTGCCATGCTGTGGTTGTGCTGTAAGTTGCCCTCTAAAAGGGGTTTCCTGACATTCCCTGACACCCTTAACTAGCCATTATTGAACATTTGAACCCAAAATTTGTTGTTCCAGATGTTTTGACATCTTGTACTTGCTAAAATGATAATTCTTTTCAGCATGCTATACTTACTAAGAAGCTTTGTCAGTATAGTGGAATGAGCTGGATCCCCCAAAAGAAGAAAGAAATGCTGCTGCTTCCCATGTTAAAAGCTTCACCTACCTTAATTGAATGGAGGTACCTGGACTTGCTGGTGATTGCAGCCTGCAAGCTTATTTCCATTTGTGCTTCCAAACACATCAAGGAATTCTAATACTAGTGTACATCTCTTTTGCACATCCTCTGTGTGGATGAAAAGAAAATGTCTATAACTGGCTTCAATTTTTGCAGAAGGTGCTTGTCAGCAGAGGGTGTGGCACTTTGAGGTGGCAGATTGTCCAATACTCTTCAGGTTGGGTGAAGAACCTATGGGTGTGTTCTAGAAGATTACTTCTCACTATTTTGTGAATAAAACTTGCCTTCCTAAATCTTTCTTGCCTTCCTATATCTTTCTTCCCAAATCTTACCAATACCTCTATTTCTGAAGCTTGACTGGGTAGTTCTTGAATACATAGTAAATATTCAAAATATATATTTAAATATTTACTCTAAATATTGGCACTGAATGAGCTCTTATCTCATTTGTAACTTATTTAAGAACATCAGGTATTAAATTATATATTCCTTTCTAATAATTATTTTGTGAATAGAGCTTTTATGTACCTCTGTCCTATTACTGGGCAGCTGCTTTTGCATGTTAGAATGTATTTTTATTGGAAAAAGAGGGCAGCTTTTGTGTTGGTTTTCTGGATTTTTAAATTAATGTTTACAAAGAGTGATTTGTTGTTTTAGAGGCTTGTACATGCTTGGGATTGTCCATCTGTAGCTCTCAAACTTTCTTAACCTGCTGAGAGGTTCAGTTCCTGAGATCTGTAAAACTTGCCAAGCTACTGGTCAACTTTCAGAAAAGCCTGTTTTCTGAGCAGTGTTTTGGACACCTTGTGCTTTAATTTTAGATCACAAGCCCTCTCCTGCACTCTGAGGTGCACCACAGAAAAGAAGCACTTATAAGTTAGCTCTTAAACTTATCTATACCTTCTGTGTAATGGAGTTGTAATATAAAAGCATTTTCATTGATACTAAAGATTTCTTGCTAGCATGGGATGCCTTTCCTGAGGCAGTGAAAAAAAAAATTAAAAATCTATAATGGAAAGTTGCCATTTTGTTCAATGTACTGAGAAGAACACATTAATATTCCCAGGTGATCAGACTGCCCTCTATATCCCAGGTTATGTAAGAGATTTGTACTGCCAAATCTAGTAGGATTAGAATTTTCCTCAGTACTGCTGAATTCCTGCACTGTCCTTGCTGTTTCTGCATATTCATTGGCCAGAGCTATTACTGTGCCAAGGATAAACAACATTTTGATGCAGATTATAGAGAGAAAAGAACAGATTATCTATAAAAATGTTACTGTGTCTGTAGCAGACAGACAGATGAAAATTGAAGTGGAACTGTTGATGGTTGTATCAGAGTGTTCTTGCATTCTTATTGGGTATGGTTGTGGGGTTTTTTAATTTTTTAAAATTTTATTTTATTTTTATTTATTAAAGCTGTTCTTTCTGCTGCAGAAGCTGGAGAAAAGACCATCTAGGACAGTCACTTGCCAATACTGTTTCAAAGCATCAGGACTATTTTAATTGTTTACTTTTAGAAATATGTCATGTTTTTTCACCTGCTAAGGTTATTCTGTTCCTTAATCACCAGAATGATATCAGTAAAGACTTTGTCTTATATACATGCATGTCAGCAACCACTTTGCATTCAGTTTTTCTTGAGAATAGCTCAGACTTACACCAAAATCTCTTATTTAGCAAAATAAGAGACAGATTTCAGATGCTAAGTTTGCACCTACATTCTTGTTATGATATCACTCCATGGTGCACAAATATTGCACAAATATTCCAGTTCTGTATGAGCTGAACATCACTCTACACAGAAACATTTAGGTCAGGACCCTCTGCAAATATCACCATCATAAATTCTGGGCAAGGTTGACTGGTGCTTTCTTACTACCAGTGGACGTAAGATGTGCAAAAATTTTAAAAATAATAGATTGAAGTAAAGAGCTGCTTGAAGCAGCTCAATCAACCGTCTTGCTGTGTTTTCCTAACACAAAGCTCTAAGTTTGCCAGATGTAGAAGGAATCCCCAGCATGAGAGACTCATTATTCATTGGAAGACAAAAGAGCAGCAGCTCTGGTTCCTTACATCTTATATGGCAAAACTTAGTTTGTGATAGTGCCTCTACACTGGGAATTAGATTCTGGGGCTAATAAAATCTTTTTTGAAAAACTCTCAAAGAATTATTTTCCCTATATTGAAACTGGGCTTCCTGATCTCCTATAAATATGTATGGCCTAAAGATGGGCCCTTTCTGTTATTTGTTTTGAATGTTGGAGGATCTAAGAGTGGTTTTTGGGATGTTACTGGCCAGTCACTGATTTACCAGTAGCTTGATAAAACTATGCTCTGTGGGCAGTGGTTCAGCATGGGATCATGCAGGCATGTCTTCTGCTTACCAGATCACTGGTTTAGAAAAAAAATGTGGCAGGATGCAAAACACAATATGGGTGGCAGGAAAACATAGCTTGAATATCATGAGAGAATGAACACATTGCTGCATCACAGCTGAAGTTTGCTATTAAGCAGAAATATTTTTGGTTTCCCAATCAGCAGAACTAGTTGGACAATCTGATGAGGCATGATGAGAATATTCAGTATTAACAGCCGTTTCTTTTAATGAGGATTATAAATGTGCCCCATGTGAAGACCAGTTGGTTTTGAGCTGCCTGTCTTGCTCCCAGACATCTGCCTCTATGGAAGAAGTTATCATCTGAAATTCATCAGAAACTGGCTTTTCATAACTTTCATGGGTGGGGGCCATGGTTGACTTTGCAGAACTTGCATGAAGTATGCACGAGTTCATCATGTCTGGGTAACACCTGCAGAAAATGAGAGTTCTCTGTTGACAAGGAGTGCTTACTTCACTCACTAAGGGTAAGAGGAACAGATTTGTTGAAGGAACCTGAAAGAATTTGTTTGAAATCTTGCCAAGAAGCTGAAGGAAGAGCTGAGAGGAGTATTTTCCATGTGGGTATTGCTGTTAAAGTTTACTCTTATGTGGTTCATGAAGACACTTTATGAATACTTTTTTTTTTTTTTGCCTTGCTGCCATATATTTGCCATAAATAGCAAGTAGGTTTATCAGGCACCACTGAATCGATGGCCAAATAACTACCTAATTAAGGAGACATTCCCAGATTGGCTTCTAGTAGAAGACTTCTAGAAATGTCTCCTTCCTTTCTGTCTCTCCCTTTGCACTGAACTTACTAATGTTAGTGATTCATTAAGCATAAACACTTGCAATATGCTCATCTACCATGTGGTGATGGGAAAACAAATGCTGAAGTTTGGGGTTTTTCTCCCTTAGCATGGTTGTAGTACTTAAATCTTAGTGGTGTTAACTGTTTTGGGTCACACAGACAGTTTCTACTGGCTAGAGGGTCTTGCCACCAGCATCTTAAGTATGTTGCTATCAGTCCAGTCTTCAGGAAAGCAATCCTTGCTATTAATTCTGTGGTACTCCTTGGTACTCTTTTTGCTGCCATAGAATATAAAGAGTGGTCAGCAAGGTATTATGGTATGTGAAGAAAAAAAAGATTTTTAAAGACTGTTGCATTCATTTGAAAAGAGAAAACTTAAAAGGTCTGTATGGATAAACAAGGAGCACTTGGACAAACTCAGACATAAAAAGGAAGCCTGCAAAGGATGGAATCAAGGACAATTAGCCTGGGAGAAATACAGAGAAGTTGTCTGAGCAGCCAGGGATTAGGTTAGAAAAAATTGAGCCCTGAACAAATTAAATTTGCCCAGGGACACCAAAGACAACAGGAAGAGCTTATTATATACATGTTTCAGTGATAAAAGAAAGACTAGAGAAAATGTGAGCCCCCTCTGAAAAGAAAGGAGACACATGGTTACCCAGCATATGGAAAAAGATGAAGTATGTGATGACTTTTTTGCCTCAGTCTTTATTGGCAAAAGCTCAAGGCACAGCCTGAGTGTTTTCAGGGACACAAGTTTGTTTTCTGTAAGCTTTGTTAGTGACTAGGATGACTTGTTTTGATTCCTTGTGTTTGGGTGAGTAGGTCATTTTAGGGTTTTTTTAGGTTCATTTAGGGTCATTTTAGGTTCCAGGTACTAAAATGTTAGTGTGGCATTATGCTGAGTACAGTGAGAGAACACCTTGTCTGCTGTTTGTTGGGTAGCTATGAATTAAATAACTTTAACAAGAATTTTAGGAAACTGCAAGGTTCTAACGAGGTGAGAGCAAACTGAAATAGCAGTTTCTCTTGTATGATTCTCCAAACACAACACAAACATACCACATATGGTAACCAGCATCTGGCAATTGTTTTTACTGTTAGTGCCCTCAAACTGTGCTTCAAAATCTGTTTCCATTTAATTTTTGATCAGTAGGAGAAAATTCTTCCTTGGGTTTTGGATTTTCCTGCAAGGCTGCAAGAATGATGCTGGTGACTGTCCTGCTGCTTGTCAACACTGAGCAACACTGCCATATATATATATATTTATATATATATATATATATATATATATATATATGTTCACAAAGTGATTTGTAACATGTTCAGCCATAGCTTAATATTCTAAAGTATAAGTCTGAATAAAAGTTCACAGGAGTATCATTCTTAACTTATGAGAACAGCTCTGAAATGAAGTGGTGTTTTTCAGTAGTTGATATTTAAACATACTTCGATTAATCAGAAAAACAACTGTGTATGTCTCTTTCTTATAAGAATGATCTGCCGTTTCTCTCTAGAATGGAGTAATATCAAGTAACTGAGCTCTTGTGCTAGAAGCATTGCTTCAATGCTTTGGAAAGCCAGTAAGTGTAGTGCTGATGAGGAGTACTGG
The DNA here is from genome assembly GCF_036169615.1 of Heliangelus exortis. Lineage (NCBI taxonomy): Eukaryota > Metazoa > Chordata > Aves > Apodiformes > Trochilidae > Heliangelus > Heliangelus exortis. The sequence continues at coordinate 17,267,518 of NC_092424.1, read as the reverse complement.
GCTGGCAGCTCTCTAAAGCTCTGAGTATTTAAGTGAATGTAAATCATTGTACAACACCATATGGAATCTGATTAAAAATTATTTAGACATCCAAACCTATTTATAGTATCTTGTATGCTAGTTGGCATTATGAAATTCTTCATAGAATTCTCTCAAAATATTTTGGACTTTTTTAATTTTATTTTTATTACTCATCCTCTTCTGCAGTTTAGAACATGTGACTGTTGTGGCAGTTCTGGGGTGCATTCAAAGAAGGCATTAGGGGCTCCCACTCCTCTTGGCACGAGCCAGTGAAGCACATGCCTCACATTCTGCTGTTCAGCTATGGTTGAACCTGTTTGCTCCTTCCCTCCAGCCCAGTCTTTAGGCCAATGTAACAACAGCACCCGCTTACTTTAAACCATGTAGTTTATAAATATAGTTGCTAACTTCTAATATCAGCATATGAAAACCACTGCTTTTTCTGTGAGACGTGTTAGCCAAAACAAAGAGGTCGTATTTTACCAGTGTGATCTATTTCTAGTGCATTATCAGCCTTGCTGTCACAACTATAAAGCAGCTTCCAGTATCACAGTGTGTGAATTGCAGTTCAGAGTCCAGTAGAAATACAGTAGGGTCACTGGCAAACATTTTTATTATTTATAACTTTTTGGTATATAGTCCATTTTTCAAGTGTAGGGAGTATGCTCATTATTTAATAGCTTCAGCTCCCCCAAAAGAAGAGCTTCTCACTTGTGAGACATCTTTTGTTTATCCAGAAAGAGGCACCAGTCTGAAAGTTACAGGTATCCCTGATTTCCTTGCAACACTGGCCTGGCAAGCAGAGCCATCAGCACCTGCCAGTAAAATATGTACACTTGATGGATCTTAACTGAGCAGATCACAGAATCTGCTCTTCAGAGACACCTTAGTTTCCTGCCAAGTCCCTTCCCACTGAGAAGTCTGGGCAATAGGAAAGTATTTGCAGAATGCTCGTGAAATAGCAGAGGCTATTTCAGTTCAGGGTGAGGTGCCAGCTCCTCAATTAAGTAGCTCTCACATAGAACATTGTCCTGCCAATCTCCTTCTGCTTGTAGATGATGGCAAGTGTTTTGTGTGCAAGTTTTCAAGAAACTTGATTGGGAAATCCTGCCATGGGATTTCCACAGCATGAAACAATCCTGCCATGAAAAAGCTGCAAATATCTATAGAAACCATAATAAAATCATATTATGTAAATCCTCATTTCATAATAAATAATATTCTGTGATCACTGTCATAATCTTTGTTACTGGTATAAACAAATCACAGGCAACGTCATTGGCACTGTTCCTGTTGTCTGTAAAAGACCCTTGCCTCCTAGGAGAAGGGGAAGGCAATCCCATGACTTGGGATGGAGATGGAGTTTCACCTGTACCTTGCAGCTGCTCCCTGGATGTCTTTCCACTTCTTCAGGTTGTGAGACATGCCAGAGATCTCTGCCAGTTATTTCATGGCTGCGGGGAGGCACAGCACTACCACACTTTCAACACTTCAGGCCTAGCAGTGAAGCTCCTTTCAAGTGGTTCTCAAAATGAGATTTGCCTCTTGCACCTTTAGTGTTCTGCAGATGTGGTTATCTGTATGCATCCCATTTCTTTGCAAGCTCCTGTAGTGTAGCCACGTTCTTCAAAAGTAGTTGATACACACCCGGAAAAAAAAAAAAAAAAAAGGTGGAAGTGCTGAATGACTGTTAGGAGTGATCATAGAAGGAAAGGTGAGATCTAACAAAAGTCAGGATTGAAGAGGATTTCTGTGCCCAGTCTATGGGGTTGCCCAAGGATACAGTGCCATACAGGTGCCAATGAAAATGTAAACTCAGAGTTCTTAAGTTGTGGTCTCCAGGCTTCCTGTTTTCCTATTAATACCAACAGGAAACTCAAAACTGCAACTGAAATTCTGTAAGGGTTGTTCAAAAGGTTGTTCTGTATGTTCAGACATACAAAGTATGATAGTTACTGAGGTAAACAGTGCACATGTGGATGTGCATTGTGGTTGAGATGCTAAGAGGCTGAAAAATTCACTTTCCTCCAATTTTGAAATAGTTACCTTTAACATTGTGAGGGATGGAATGCCCCTGAATAATCATTCAGTTTATGAAGAGAAGGTGACATTTAAATGGAAATTTTGTTTTGACAGGCCTTTTTATTCTGATAGCTAGAAATTTAACCTGATTTTATTCAGCTAATAAAACATTATTTTAATATTCTAAATGTTTTTATCATATTTGAATTCCAATTGGCACCTAAATGTAGCTTAATACTAATCAAGAATCAAAAAGAAATCAACTCTAAGAAGCAGGAACTACCTTTTTTAGCATCATATAATATAGAAATTAGAAATCTGAATAAATGTATGTCATTTTAGATAAGTGCTTGTGTATGTAGAGAATGTGTCTCACTGACTAGCAGAAAGAAGACTCAGTGTAGAGGCTTTATGCTGCTGCAAATGATCACTAGATAGCTAATCAATGAGAATCCAACTTTTTTTGGGAAGTAACAAAACATGGGAATTAAAATGATTAATTATTCAACTCAGGAATTTTCATTTGCCAAATTAAATTGTAACTAAAACAGTGATTCAAAGTATTAATCAGTCCCTTTTGAGGCATCGTTTATGCAGGTCTGGATGACAGTAGGTTTTTTGGTAAGGAAGAAAGAAGGTGTATTTTTGCACATACCTAATGATTCAAGCTCTGAAGGATCTTCATGGAGTAAGTACTGGGGCCAAAACAGTGAAAGCTTAAGCTAAGTGACTAAGATAGAATGTATGGATGAGGGGAAAAGAAAAGGAAATTCTACTGGAGAGAAAAAAAATCACCTTGTTTAGTTAAATGTCATTCTAGCAAATAAATGCAGTAGGAATTTAAGTTGTGAGAGGTTATCAAGATTAAGCCAGAGAATGTAAAATTGGGAATAAGTTTGTCTGATTTTGGGTAGAGATGCTTCTTTGGTGTAGCTTGCATGGTATTTACATGAGCAATAGTCCTGCAGGAGTCATTAACTTCAGTGGAAATTATGAATGCCTAAAGGAGAAGCTTTCAGCTACCTAGCTACAGAAATAAAAGGAATTCCTATCAGTTTTGATGGAGATCTCTAGTGACTAGCTCTGGACTTCTTTATACCACAGATAAAATTACTTTCACATTTTGTTCTCCTCAGACTACCTTCTTAACAAGCTACTGTTTTACACATCCCATTAAGGATAAGTGTTTGATATTCTGGTTAACCTCTCTGGGCATTAAGAACTCATTCCTCCTTTATTCTCTTTACTTTTGTCTCCCATTTTATATCCTTTTATTGAACACAACATCCAAGACTCTGAAAAACAGATCTTTTCCATAAAACAGATGGAGAATAACTAACTTAGAAAAGAAGGATAGTAAGTGATGCTTATAAAGGGAGAACCTCTCAATATCATTGATGGTCATTACCTCATCATGACCTTCATCAAGACAGCTTCACTAAGCGTACTCAAAAGGGCAGAGATGAGCTTTTACTGGAAAAGAACTGTCTGACTTAGAGGAGAAAACTCTGTTCCAAAGGGATTTGCAGTTGTAATGGAACAAATGAGCCATACAGCCCTAAGAGCCAAAAATAATTTTGCTGACTGGGAAATGCAGGTGTACATTCCAGCCCTTGAAAATTATTTAAACAAAGAATCCTGCAGTTAACCTATGAAGACTCGGTGAGTCTAAGAGGAAATAGAGGTTTGTATCCAGACCTGTCCTTTCCTTTTTCCATCCATTCAAGACAGTGAGGATTATGTTCTGGGTTCCAATCTGTCACTTGGGTCCATTTCCAGTCTTGAACTGTTCATCTATATCTGAGTATCGCTGAGATTTTGATGAATTTGGGTTCTGAACAGTATCAGCCCCGGTCAAAATCTGATAAATTCTGGGATTAGACTTAATTTGTTTAATTGTTTGTTTTACTAATTGCAAATCAAGGCGCAAGGACTTAACCTTAACCTTAACCTTAACCTTAACCTTAACCTTAACCTTAGCCTTGTCTTAAACTACTCATAAGGTAATTTTTCAATATTTTGACAAATGACATGAATTTTTTATAAAAAAATAAAGTAATCAACACACCAAAACCAAAAAACAACACAACAAAACAAACCCACAACAAATAAAGTCTAAATAGTCAAACCAGAATCAAACTAGAATTTGCAAGTAGGGAGTGTGATGAGGTGGGGGGATGAGAAAATAGTTCTCTCATGCACAGTGCCACAATAGAACCTTTTCCCAAACAGTTGAATTACAATGAGAGCAAAATCAAATTGAGATGCAGAAGCCATGATCCCTGAATGAACATCACAGCAAAAGCACTGGATAAATCCTTATTTTCATTTTCACAAATAAAAGACTGATGCCTAAAAAGCAGTGATAAAAAAGAGTGAGCATTTATTTGAATTCCAGTATTAGAGAGACCGAGCAGAAGAGCATGCAATTTGTGGGAAGTTTTTTAACTAAAGCAGTTTTCATTTTCCATAATTTGCCTCTCTTTTGTAAGCACTTCTTCCCTGCATCTTATTTTCCATTTTCTTCATTCTAGTTCTTCCCTTAAGTCTTCACTGCAGTACTGCCTAAAAATGCCTTTAGCAGTTATTAACAATGCTACAGTATTATCATAGCCTTAAACTGGCCAAAGAACTGAACAGTTTGCCAGGGGAAAATAAGAGGGAAATGCCAGATGACCTTAGCAAAAGAAGGAAAAGCACAGACTGTGGAGGAGCTCTGCAAATATCTCTTTTCATCACACATTAAGGGTTCATTTTTTAAAACTGCACCTAAGGTACGTTTTGGTCTCAGGAGCACTATCTTGGGGTACTTTCTGACCTGATGTATGGCCTGGTTCAGTGAACACCTTGGCACCAACATAGATTTAAACGTGTTAGCCCAGGCAAATTCCCTGTGAGCAGAGATAATACATACATGTAAACACTTTGAAGAGCTGGCCTTTGTTTTTAGTATCAAATTATCATACAGAATTGAAGGAGAAGCTTCTTAAAAGGTGGCTCTAGAGCAGATTCTCTGAATGGAGGATAAACAAAATCATGTATGCTGGTGTTTGTTCCTGTTTTGATTTCATTAGTGACAAATATGTTAGTAACTACTTGCTGATTTTTCTATTTGGAGATAGCTTTTTCAGTTGGTCTTTAAATATTGACTCATAAAAGACTCCTACTACAAGGCTTACACTTGACATACTTTCAACAAAAGAAATAATAGGAGGACTTTCTAACCTACTGCTATGTGAATATCCAGAATTAAAAAAAAAAAAAGCAACAATAGCAATTGTAGAGCTAATGTGTGAAATGGATTTCTAAAAGGAAATGAAGATTTTAAAGCATACAATGTAACCTGTGGGAGCGGAGTTCTGATTGTTTATTATCTATGGAGATAAATGAAGAAAAGGAAATAAAAACCCAAAGCAGTTTTAGAAGCAGGACCTTTTAAAAAAAGAAAGCAATTTTTTTCAGTTAAAAATATGCTTTATGCATCTGATGTGGCAGACCCATGACGTAAAACAGGCCATTATAGCAAGAGGGTATCTCGTTAAGTAAATATAATTTCTCAAGACATAGGAATATGGTGCTGTTCAGAAAAGAGGAAACCAGACAGCCTGTGGATGCATCCTTCTTAAAAGGAATGGCTGTTTTGTCTGGCCGTGGCAGGAATGTGCTAAAATCTTAGAGGCCAGATCTGTAAGGTATATTTCACCCCCTGCAGGAGACAATTGGCGGAGAAGGTTCTGAAGAGGTTCATAGCTATGAAATGGCAACTGCTGGCCAGGGGCCTTCCTGCCCCATCTCAGGATGAGTATATAGGTGGTCTGAATGTCTTGCTGAGTCCTAGAGCATCCCCCAGAGGATTGCATCAGCAGCCCCAGATGGCTCACTTCTTTTTGGATCTGACATTAAAACCAATGCAAGAAGAGACTCTGAGAGCCTTCCTCTGCAGCCCTGCTAGAATGGGCTGTTCTTAGGTTTAGGACCTTCTGACAGGGCAAAAGATTCCTGTTTACAGCAACTTGAGTAGCAAAGGAGTAGGTAGAAATGAATCCTATTATCACAGCTTTCTCCTAGGTGACCGGTATTGAAACTTTTCTTTTTTGGGGAAAGGCTGTCTTTACACAATTCTCTCAAAACTTTCCATCTGAAGGTACAGACCTTAATGAGTGAATAATAGAATACACTGGGTTGGAAGGACCTTTTACAGGTCAGTTAAATCTGGCTTCATTTATTCATAACAATTTGGGCCAGAAAAATCCCAACTCCCTTGATCTCAGTAACTAATTTCCCATCACAGATAACACTTTCTTCCAATACTGTTTAGGATGGAGAAATCAGGAAGAGGGATATGTAGGGGAGGAATACTCCTTTACCACTGGGAGAGCAAAAAGCAGTGGAGTGAAAAAGGGTTGTGTGAGTCCAATGGGATTGCCTGCAGCTGAGAAAGGGTCACACTGCCACACAGAAGCTTTTTGCCTTAAGCTCACCATTCCTGGGGCATCCCTGCCTCCCCCCTGTCATTCCTCAGCCTGCTAGTGAGATCGTGGGTGTTGTCATCCCAGTATAGCCCAGCATGGGCCAGTATAGCATGACCTGTCATGCCCATGCGGTATGGCATGAGCCAGGCCTTACTGGCCCAGCACAGCATGGCTCAGTGTGACATGGCACAGCCACCTTCCCCTCAGTTCAGTGGCACACTGCCTGGCACCAACAGACCCCATGCTTCCCTGGGCCAGTCCTGGCCCAGCTCCCCCTTCCTGCATCCTGCATCCAGCTGAGGATGCCTTTGAGTGATGCTAAACAGCCTATTTTCCTGAGTCTTGGTTCATGTATTTTGTCACTCCAACCATCCAGGCTTTCCCTAATGTCACATTCACATTTTAACCCATGCTGTTATGAAATCAATCTTGTATTGTGCTTGGAAAATCTTCCTTACAAAGAAAATGGTACAGCCAGAAAAACTGATGTGGGGCTCCTAGTACCAGCATGAACTGTGCACAGAGCAGTAAGCACAAGGTAGGCTTGCTCCATTTAGCAGGCAGATGGAACCTATGAGGCTCTGTACTGGCCAAATCAGAACAAGATAAAATCTGTTTATTATTTTGGGACAATATCTTTATGTATAGCAGTGGCTGTTCTGGCTCAGACAGTAGGTAATCTGCAATTCCTCTCTTGATTTTACCATTTACATGAAGTATGACATTATTGATTTTCCTTTTACTCAAGCAGTTAGCTGAAATTAATGTATTAAGCATTGGCAATCATGCCATAGATATCTACAAGGTCTGTGAAAGAAAAATGGTAGGCATTCAGCTCCAAAGAGAAGTCAGAAATTATAGACTTGCCAGCCTAACTTCATGCTCTGGAGAGTTTCAGCATAAAACACCAAAATCTGAGTATGTGAGTACTGAGATAAGGAACTGAGATAAGTGTCCACCCACAACCTTCCCCTGCCCCAAACTATCATTAGACAAACAACTCTAATTTTCTTCTTTAAGGGGATAACTAGGCTAGCAAGGAAGGGAGAAACTAGATTTTTGTTTGGAAAATAACCACCTGCACAGCAGTACAGAAGAAAAGTATGTGGGAACAGAAGTATTTTACAATATTTTACAGATGAGTCAACTAAATAGTGTCATTCTAGGATAAATGGACTGTCATGTTTTGAATAAGAGAAGTAATTACTCTGCTCTACTCGATCCTTTTAAAGGCTAGTTTGGAAAACTTTGTTCTGAGGGCAGATTTTAGAAAACCCAACTTAAAGCCAAGCTTAAGGAATTAGTTTGCTCACTTAAGAAAGAGAAGGTTACAGGTAGAGGTTTTAACCATTTTCCAAAGCATGAATGGATGTTATAAAACTGTTATAAAAGTGTAGTGCTCAGCTATTATTCATTCTTATAATAGGAACATATTTCATATGTTAAACCTGTATCTTCCTTGCTGCAAATTAGGCTGGTTTATTCCAATTATTTGATTATACAAAGTGTTAAATTAGGTTGTATAGGGATGCTGTAAAATTGCCTTCATTGCAGCTTTTCAAGAAAATGGACAAATACCTTAGTGTTTGAGCTGGCTTTAATTCATGGAGTTGGACTATACTACCTCCTGAAGTCCTTTCTGGCTCTGCAGACATTTCAATAATTCAATGTTCTTGTACATCTTTAAGACAGAAAGTTCTTTGAGACAGGGTGTATCACCATTGTATTAGTGCAGTGTCTGAAACAATGATGTCCTCTATAGTACAGCTGTCTGAACAATTATCTAGACAGTAGTCAAGAATTAATGCTGCAGATTGCAAGAGCTAATATCCTGACAAATAATACATGTGAAGAGATAAGGTAAATATACCTAGGATGGTTATCTGAGATATGCAAGATATATATTTATCTTTATTTGTTTACATTTTCTGGTAAGGATGATACCAGATGGATTAAATAGTACTGCCATCCACTTCATGTATGTATCAGTTGTAAGCCAGTGAAATCAGCTGGCAGTGGGCAGCAGGCATGGATTTCTAATCTGTTCACTGTTAACTCTTCTGAACAGAGTTGGAAATATTAACACAAATCCTGTAATCACAAAACAAGTCCTACCAGTGTTGTATCAAGATTTGCCAGCACAGTTGAACCTAAAATATTGTATTGTGACTTGCAGACTTAACTGTCAATAAGATAAAGAATAGTAAGTAACACACAAGAAGTTACTTGAAATTTCATCCATGGTTTCCTGATTTTACAGAAGAACTGGAGAGTCTATATGGCCCCTTATGGTTCAGAATGCCCTGGAAATTTACAGCTAATGCCACAAATTTGTTCCTGTGAAAACAGCAAGCAGTTTACTTGTGAACACCAGAGTAGAATAAGATAAATAGATATGGAGAACTAATAAGGTACCTAGACGTTTTAGGAGGTTTAGATGTTTGTTTTTTTTCTTTTTACGATGAATGCTGAGAGTTTCACAGGCCTCTGAAAAACTAAATCAATGGATTGCATTTCATGACTTTCATGCAATTGTGAACAGCACTGGGATCCTACCTTCTCTCCAACTCAATAAAAGCCCAGAAAGGGCAAAAAACATCTGTTTTTACACTAGGTTTTCACTTTCTGGAATAAATCCTGGAATAAACGTAATTCTGTTGTTCGGCTCTAGCTCAGCTTCCACTGCAGTAAATGAAACAGCTTCTTCTGATTTCATTGAGAGCTGGGGCAGACTCTCACATGATACTTTTTTTAATTATTTTTTTTATCTCTAGATCTCTGGATTAAAAACCAGTCCAATACTTTGTGACAGTTGCTAAAGCACTGATGGAAGAAAAGAATTCTAATGTCAGATCAAATCAGGTGCTTTAAAAGGCCTCAATCAACTTCCTTTCAGGTTAATAGGAGCTTTCCATTAACTTCATATGGCATTTAATCAAGCCAGATAAATCAAGGCCTATCCACAAATTTGAAATCTGAATGGAATCTTAACTAAAACTGGTAGCCTCAAGAGAGGTCCTGCATAATACACTTCACATATTGCCAAGCCAAAAGTCAGAGGATTTGTGCCCATCGATACAAAAAATTGTGGCAGAATGCATTGCAGCACAGGAGGGATTCCTTTGTGACTGAAAGCATAAGTGAATAGATTTAAATATAGCACAAATCGAACTTGAATTAGAAAACATTTTTAGTCTATATAATGTGTAAAAATTATTAGGTTCATCTTTTCACCAGGCTATTGCTGCAAAAAATATTTTTCCAAAAGTCCTGTGGAAGTAATCTCTGCAGCTCTGGCTGTAGTCTGTATCAGTACATTCAATCTAAAATTACCCAAAGCAGGACTTGTGTAATGTCAGTAACAGATGTGTCAAACCAGGGCCTGCAAATACTCTGCATAAAGGACATTTATTAAGACTGGATTCTGTTAGTGATGCTGCATAGGCCTCCATTTGGCAAGCAGTACAGATAAAGTGTAGTAGTTGTTCACAGGCAGTTTGTCTGCTTTGTCCTGCTGTCACAGAGACATGCCCATCACTTTCCTCATTCCAGTCTTGACATGATTTTGTATTTCTGATGTCCATACTTTTGAACAGAGTTGCTGGTGATGATTAGAGCAATACCCAATGATTCCAGTGCAGATGAGGTCTGTTTGACCCTAGTACACAAAAAAAGAGCAAATGAAAACTGCTGCCGCCACAAGCTGAGATACTACTTGCTGAAGGGGGAGGAATAGATGCCAGCATTGCTACTGTTGTTTTTCCAAAATGTTTAAGTACCAATAAAATGTTTACATGTGACCAGAGAAGTTGGAAATGGCATTACAAATTATAGAATAATTGAATGGGTTGGAAGGAACCTCAAAAGGTCCAACACCACTGCAGTAAGTAGGGACACCCTCAACTAGATCAGGTTGCTCAGAGCCTCGTCAATCTTCACCTTTAATATCTCAAGGGATGAGGCCTCCTGGGCAACTTCTTCAATTTTTCCACTACCCTCATGGTAAGGAACTTTTTCCTAACATCCAATCTGAATCTACTCTTCTGTAATTTAAAGCCATTGCCCCTCATCCTATCACTCCAGGACCTTGCAAACAGTCCCTCTACAGCCTTCCTTCAGATACGGGAAGGTCACTATTATATCTCCCCAGAGCCTTCTCTTCTCCAGGCTGAACAACCCCAGCTCCCTCAGCCTGTCTTTGTAGGAGAGGTGTTCCAGCTCCCTGATCATTTTTGTGGCCCTCCTCTGGACCCACTTCAGCAGGTCCATGTCCTATCTGTGTTGAGGGCTCTGGAGCTGGGCGCAGTACAGTACTAGCTCACTAGACTTTCTCTTCAGGGGGGATATATTTTCTTTAACCTTCCTTTTTTCATTGGTGTACCTGTAGATCCCCTTCTTGTTACTCTTCACGTACCTTGCCAAGTTCAGCTCCAGCTGTGCCCTGGTCTTCCTGACCTCATCCCTACACAACTGGGCAGCATCTTTATACTCTTTCCAGGATATGTATGAACTGCCTGTGCAATTCCCTCTTGCCTTTTAGTTTGGCCAGCATGTTGCAGCTCAGCCATGCTTGTTTATTCCCTTCCTTGATAGATTTTTTACACCTGGGGATTGTGATCTCTTGCATTCTATGGACAGTGTCCTTAAAGATCTGCCAGCTGTGTTTTGCTCCCTTGTCCCTGAGGACCCTTTCCTGGGGTGTCCTGTTGACTAACTCCTTGAAGAGCTGGAGCTTGGCTGTTCTGAAATTCAGGGTCCTGACTATGCTCCTTGACTGATTCATTATCCTTAGTACTGTGAATTCCACAGTACTAAGGAGTTGGAGGCCCAAGCTGACACCACTCTTGAGATCTCAATGAGCTTGCCTGCATTGGTGACCAGTATTGGGTAGCAGTGTCTATTTCTTGTCTGAGGAAATTATTATTGAGGCAGTCAAGGAGCCTCCTGGATTGCCTACAGCTTCCTGTGTTACTCTTCCAGCAAATGTCAGTGTGGTTGAAGTCCCCCAGCACAACAAGAACCTGTGAATGTGATGTCTCCTGTAGCTGAAGAAGGAATTCTTCATCAGTAGATTCCTACTAGTCTTGTAGTAGACTCTGGTGACAAGGATCCCTTGTGGGAACCTTGATCTCTAATCAAATCCTCGCCTTGATTCCTATCCATAATCTTTCAACTTGCTCATGGCTGTTATTTAGGGAAGTACAGCTCATATCCATCAGTAACTACACTCCAGTTGTAGGATTCATCCCACCAGGTTTGAGCAATGACCACTCTGTAGTAGCCTTCCAGTAGCACAGTAGCTTCCAGCTCTTCCTCTTTGGTGCCCATACTGCATGAGTTTATGTAGAGGCACTTCAGCTGGGCAATCGACCATTTCACCTTTCCAGAGAAACACTCCTTACTTCTCTTAAGGTGTTTCCCTGGTGTTCCCTGATGACTGCTATTACCTCAGGAGCCCCTAGCTCATCTCCATGAGGCTTTGACTGTACTGCTGTGTCCACAGCATGCTTCAGGGCAACAGGATGAGGGCCCATATAGCCCCCCATCCCACCAACCCTGGTGTGTCACCCCACAGTTTGCCCCTCCACCTTGTAGAAGAAGTGAATAATATTTCAATTTTGAGTCTCTGGCTTTCCCCACATTTCACTTTCCTCAAAGTTTTGGTTTGTTTCTGCTAATCCTTCATTGTTATGTGGGAGAGCTGGGGCTTTCATTTAGTATTATGTTCATTTATGCCTACAAGTATTAATGAAGGTTTTTCAATGACTCATGAGAGCTCAGACCGTGATTCATCCAACCTCTACTGAAAATTCTTTCCAGAACCAGGTCTTCCAGACTGAGAATGCTTACATAGACGCAGTGTGTGTCAGACTTTGAGATCTGATTCATCCCTTCATCAGAATCCTTGAGCCTTTTAACTTGAATTCCTTTCAAACTGATAAGATACAATTTAGTTCTTAGTCTTAAAGTAGTTCTTCATGCAGTATTGCTATCACTTCAGTGTATTCCTACTTAGTTCTTCCTGCAATTTATCCTCCAGATTACTATTCTCTTTTTCCTTCCTGCCTAGCCATGTCTTACACTCAAAATATAATGTTCTCTGTGACTCATATTCCAGGCAAAATGCCATTCATCATAATGGAATGAAACAGAATACATTTTCCTCCTATTAATTTAACCAAATTGTTTTCTGTTCAGATAATTTTCTGTAGTTTCAAATAAATCTTACTTGTTCCTAACAGCTTCTAGCTTAGGGTCTCACCACACCGTACAGTTTAATAGATTAGACCAGATAACTTCACTATGGAGCATGTAATTACTAAGATTTTTTTTAGTTCTTTTTCGAATGAAAAATTCAGATATGGAAAACTTATAGAACATTTTAATGGCTTTAACTGGTAAATAAGGTGTGCTCTGACTTAGTATCTCATTATTCCTTACCCTGAGCTTAACATTTATTACTGGGTACATAAGCAGATTTTCCTGGTTGAACATGTGAGTTTGGAGGTGAAAATTCTGGCATGATGTGTACCACATAACAAGTTTAATTTTAAGTTGGAATGAAAGTTAGGAAACACAGTTCTGATACACAAAACCATTTTAATGCTTTATGATAGTTCTGTACTATGGGTTGAAAAATACTGATGTAGTCTGTATCACAAAATTCATCTCCTGTCACTGACTCTCTCTTTAAGAATATTTAACCTAATTTTGCAAAATTAAGCAGTAAAAATGAGGATGTAAATGACCCCCACCAGGAACCTGATCTACCCAGGAGCTATAGGAGTGACACAGTGCACCCAATGGCATGTGAAGTAATGATAATTGCAGAGGAACTTGTACAGGAGGTTATGAACTTACGTTTGTTTCATAAGCAAAGCAAATTCCTGAAGTATTTCACTACACGATGTTTTCCAATTTTTAATGGCAACTGTGAGTCTTCTCTAAACCTTGTCAGTATCTCAGTGCTGAATTTAGTGGAGATCAATCACATAGATGTCAAATAAGCCCCTTTGTTTTGATTTATAATTACATTTATGGATTGCATTAGTGCTCTTGGCTACAGAATCAGATCAGAAGCTTAATGCTGAGCAGACAATCTGCCTTACTCATGCCAAATCCTTTCCAATGTCACATCTTTACTGAACAGATCTTCCAGCTTTCACCTGTTGTCTGACTATGATCTGCATGCTTCCATCCTATAACTTTATGTCTGATTATTTCTTCTAATTGTGTCCATTTGATCATGCTACCCAGATTACTCTATATTATTGATCTGTCTTCATTCTTCACAACTCCTGTAATCTTTGTTGTGTCCTTAAACATCATTTAACACCAGTTAGGCATAGGAAAAACTGCTGTTTTTCCTTCAGTGTGTTTGTCTGTCCAAGGCCATGAAATAATTTAAGAAATGGAACTTTTCCACTGATAAAATACTCTCTGTCCAGCTACACTGACACATATGAGAGGTTCCTTGTGATAATCTTTCCAATTGCAGGACCAGGATCTGGCATCTGTACTGACAAATAACTATGTGAGCTGAGCCCTTCCCCTGGGGCTCAGGTAACTAAACATGCTTGGCAGAAAGAAATTCCTCTTCCCACAGAACTCTGAAGGTGTGCAGACATGAAAATCTGGGAAAAGAGAACAGCAGTAACTTGAAACAATGGAGTATCAGAATAGGAATCCTAATGAGGTCTCAAATATTCCTTCTCTTTCTGTCCTTTCTTGCTAGGGTTTAATAACAGCCTTCCTGCAAACTATTAATATCATTATCTCACAGACAATAGTGTCATACAAACTGCCTCAGGGAAGTATGAAACTTGCAGAATGGCTACAGATTTTTTTTCCTGCTATAAAGCAGTGGATTTAATGTATTTCTGATGGAAATTTACAGTCATTCCCTCGACTTTGGTTATATAGTGAGACCAGTAAGACTATCAGATGAGAAAATATGAGATTATCTATTCAACAAAGCAATAAATCTAGAAAAAGTTAAAATATTTTTATCATCTTTGTTATTATGTAGGTATAGAGATAGTTTGCAGCTGTTTGCATTTTTTAATCTATCAGTGACTGTCCATAGTTAAGTTATAAAATAGGTCAACCAGCTTTTTTATATCTAGCAAGAACAACCAATTTTTTAATTAGAAGGACCTTTTTTCAAAGTTTGGCTTCACATGGTAGTGCTTAAGCCAATCTGTGTTAGGTAGTAGGCTAAGAATGGGGGTAGGACTGACTATCTGCTTGCCACAGGGCTTCTATAGATTTCTTTGAAGCAACTTTGTACCAGTCACTGTAAAGAAAGGTTTTGGACTAGATGAATCCAGACCTGCCCATGCTGGTAACATTCCTGTATTGAAACTTCATTTCTTAATTGCTGTCTTCCCTGTAGACTCTGGCACTAAATTACCTGTAAGTTTATTTGTACAGAAAATTTGTACATCTTGTACAGAATATTTTTCTGTCACTTCCTAGGTAATGAGACATTTAAAATAGATTTTTAACTAATTGACAGAACACCAAAGAGACCAAACTACGCCAGTATTGCCACTAAGTGGAACAGTTTTGTTTCTTTTAGACAGTTTTTCTTTATGTGTGGACACTTGGCACCATCTAGTGTTTGAAAATATAGACCAGCTCTAGACCACCGAGCACCAAACATCACTACAAAGCTAGTGGTGCTCTGAACCATCACCTCATTAATTTCACACACTTACATTTTTCCACTTAAAAAATACAAATATACCAGACTAGGATACAGAAAAGACTTTCCATGCTTGTGATTTGCAATCCCTTGTCCATCCCATAATGTTACACTGGAACTAATAGATCAGTTCAGTGTCAGAAATGGGTGTCTGTGTCCACGCTCATGGACACTCATTGAAATAAGTATGATGTTAAATAAATCTTCAAGCACAGCTTGGATGGAGAAAATTATTTTCCACTCCCATTCAAGATTAGTGGCAGCTTCTGACCTAACCATAACAGCAGCTCTCTGCTTTCCAAATTTAGCTGCTGAATTATCTGTGTTTCTAGGAAATCAGCCTCCCAGTTCATGCACTAACTTCTGCAGAAACAGAACCAAAATTACATAGATACTTACTGCATAATTGTGTGTGCATCTTTGCAAAAATCTACCAGCAAAGCTTTTCTGTCAACAGTTTCCATTTCATGAATTTGCTACCAAAACATTTAATAAGCTCAGTAAAGCTTGTATAGTTTCAACACACTATGGCTTCTAACAAAGCTGAGACAGTGCAGTCTCTGATTTCTGGTACCTCGGGACCATTACTTGCAGCAGCTGAGTGAAAAGATCTGTGTGACATGTACAGTGTGGTTAGCCAAGTGTGAAAGGGAAAAATTGCTGCAATAGCAAGTTACAGTTCCTTCTACGTGCTATTAGAAATGTGGTCAGGCAAAAAAAAAATTACATCCCTTTGTCACTTTGTGCTAGGCTGTATGAAAGCCAGGGAAAGGAGATACAATTTTTAACTGATAGCTTTGTCTTGTTCTTGTGATGCCATGAATGTGACCCAGCTGGTGGTTATTGAGGTATTGCCAGGAATGGCTGGGAAAAGACAATCTGCTATAGATAACTGGAGCTAGAGGCAGAGATGTGTGGAAGACAGAGAACAGAGAGGATATTCAGCATTTAAACTTAACTTTATGGATTCTCATACATACATCCATACACTGAATTTAGCTATGCACGTAAGAGATTATAAGTGATTCCCTGGAAAAATAATCATCTGGACTAGAGAGCTTGATTATTAAGAAAATTATTAAGAAAATAACTGTGATTGCCTTTCCATGTCTGTCAAAGGATTGGACACCTGGCCTAGAGCTATTGTGGCCACTCCTTTGCTGGTCAACAGAGAGAGAGGCAGCACGTTCAGGAAGTGATTCATGCCTTGTCTTTAAGATATTTGTTTTGAGATGGGGTGAACTCAGAGACCAGAAGGCAGTTCTCCCTTTCCCAGACTGCAGAGAGGATCAAAGGAGGCTTTAGGCAGAATGCCAATTTTAGATCAGTTGGATGGGATGAACCCTTTACTCGGTTGGAGGCAGAAGAAAGGTTAGAAGACACCTGAAGAAATGCACATCATCATTAGTGGTGTGAACTCCCTTCTCTGTTCTTTACTCAGCAAACTGAGGGCAAAGGTAATGACAGCCTTGAGACCCTGTAGATTTGTAAACTGGCCTGCGTGTGCTTGGCATCTCTGTTCCCCACTGCCCTCTGCCCCTGGACTCTTTGTACATCTGTTTCAGCCTGGTTTTGTTGTATTAAATGATCAATGAACACAAGGATCTACTCATAAAGCCAGTGCCAGGACCAAGCCTTAGTGTGAAACTGATTGCATCCATGTCTCTGTGCAAACTCATCAGTAGTGCTTTACTTGACCTGTGTCTGGTTGTGGCCAGTGCATGCAGGCCCTGGGGCTCTCTTCCCTCACACCTCTTATAACACTACTGAGCTACCCTCATCTGTCCCTCATAGTCAGCTCAAGACCCTTCCACAGGGCTTGCTGTAGGCTTTTCTGCAAAGAAGAACCTGGGGTCACAAACTGAGTAGTTACGTGGCAGGATTGCAAAACAGACAAATGATATTCTGGGAAGTGTTAAGTATAGGGCCATGTATCAGGCAAGGAAGATGATTTCTGGGGTCTGTTGGCATCTGGATTTTTCTTCCACACTGCAATAGAGACTCCTGTTTTGGGTACCATGCTTTTAAAAGAACAAAAAAATAGAGAGAGCTGACAGAAAAGCAAGGGGGATAACAGACAGTTCAGAAAACCTGAGCTCCCAGGAAAGGCAGAAGGAAATTAGGCTGAAAAAAAGAAAGATAAATCTGAGGGAAGGGAAAATATAGCAGTCTGATGAGTATTCAACTGTTGTCTATGTCCAGTGCAGGTACAAAGTTAAGCATTAGCTTAATTTGCAACAAGACATTTGCATTAGGAATTACAAAAAAATTACTAGTTATAAGGGCAATGAAATACCATGAGGGGATGCTGCTTGCTGTGACTGTAAAGTCCACTTTGTTGGAAAGCTGTTTAAAAATAAGTATCTGTCTGCCAGGAATAGCTTGATATACATCATTCTGTGCTGGTGCTGGGGAGTGGAGTATGAGCTGAATGAGCTGAAATCCCTTTCAGCTATAGATCTGTAAGTCTTGTTAATGCTGTCAAATTTTAGGAAAACGTGTATTTATTCTGCTCAAATGGAGTGACAGATATATATGACCTTTTCCATCAGTTTAACAATATGCCTACCTTTTTTTTTTTTCTTTTTTTTTTTCCCCTAAAGCCTGCATTCCTTGGCTGCCTCTGGATGTGCAAATTTCAGTGGAGGTGGGAACCCCCTTGTGCCTGACTACTAAGCTGTGAGTACCTGTCTTGGATAGGGACTGTGCTGCCTTCCTTGGTGTATTTCTCACTTCCATCATGGATCACCACACTCACTCTCATCAGAACAAAGGTAATCTGAGCTAATTCAGAAGTACCTGTACTCTGTTTTGTAACATACACAGATAATGGCATGGTATGGGTGTTAATGTAATGACTTGCCAGTCAAAACTAAATGCAAATAATCTATTTAAATGTTTGTATTACATATACTTTTAAAGTACAGACCAATATGGAATATAAGGTCCTGTGAACTGTGGCCCTGAAATGTGGCTTATAGAGACCACAGGGGTAGGAGCTTACACTTTACTGTAAAATGCTTAAGTTGTCCAGCTGCCCAGACATCTGAAAGACAATAATGAGGGGCTTCTGGTTGATGTAGAATCAGAAGAGGTGGGGAAAAGTTACTGATGTTGATTTTCCTTTGGTAAGAGGAAGATGCACTGGAGCCTTAAGAATGAAAAAGTTTGTATGCTCCCATTTCGTTGCTTACTTGGCTCCTGCTAAAAAGACCAAGCCTCCAACACAGAGTATAAATATCAGAATCCAGTACTAAAAGGGATCTCCTACCTCACTTCCTAAGGTGTTTATAATTTTCTGTCATCCTTCAGATTTTACAGCTGATAGTAAAAAGAGAACAGTTTATTGCCATATTGTGTCTTGAAGGTTATATATGCCTACACTCTTTAAATAATGACCTTGTCAGGTAACAGCTGGACAAAGGAGGATAACATAGTTTTAGTTGAGTGTGTAGTTCTTCCAGTCCTGATGTATGATATTTTTAATAGTAACCTGTAATATTTAATAAAGCAACTAAACAGACTTCCATATTGGCAGGAGAGATAAATAGTGGAAGAGCTAGAAATGCATCTGCTAGGATTCTTTGTTCTTTCTGTCATCTGCAAGGAATTCTGTCCTTAACTCCTGTTATCACAACCACAGATGTCTGTAGCATACTCCCCAACCCACATATCCCCAGATTGTTTAGTAAGTGTATGCATTCAGTGAATTTAGCACTTTAGGATAAGTGTGTGGACTGTACAGGTAACCTGAATATTCATGAGTGGAAAAAAATAAGTATTACAATTAAAGATAATAAAGAAGTATTACAAAGAGCTGATTGTATAGCTGCATGCTATCTTCTTTGCATTTTACTTCCAAGTTGTCCATTTAACGTGCCAGCTATAATCTTGCTGGAAAAAATTTGTTAGGAACAAGAGAGATGCATTCAAAGTGCAGGAGTAACTTTCCACTTTTAACAGGTGAGTTTCTGGACAGTTCCATCAATCATTGCAAAGAAAAAGAGACTCCTTCCTGGTTAGCTTTTGCTGAGCCACTGAGAAACTGGAGTGTTTTCCAGTTCCTTGGGATAAGAGCTACTCAGGATGAAAAAGCAAAGGTACTCCTTGGTTTCTCTCAGGATGAAATTTTTGTTCTGTTATGTCAAAAGAAGTTTTGCTGTGGTTTTGAATAAAGATAAATCTTTTTCAGCAGGCAGTGACATGGGTAGGAGTCAGTGTTTCCCCCAGTTGTCCCAGAGGAGGGAGAAAGCCTACCTTGCTGGGAAGCAGGGACTACAAGGATTCCTTCTCCATCCTGGATCTGTATGGAGGCTCTCCTCTCAGTTTGGTCTCAAAAGCAAGAAGTGGAGAGGCTGCAAGTGATTCTGTACATAACCTTCTCAGTCCTTTCACCCAGTATTAGGTTTGAGGGAGATCTGTAAGAAGTTGTAGCTGCTTCTCCAGGGGTAAAGGCATTCCTGTGGGGTGTATTCTCTAGCTGTTATGCTATAACATCCTGCCATGGTATCCATGCTGGGAATAGAAGCCACCTGTTGTGGTTTAAACCTGGCAGGCAGCTAAATACCACACAGCCATTTGCTCAGGCTCACTCTCCTCCAGTGGGATGGGGGAGAGGATCAGGAAAAATGTAAAACTCAAGGGTTGAGATAAAGAGAGTTTAATAGGGCAGAAAAGGAAGAGAAAATAATAATAATTATAAAAGAATATACAGAACAAGGGATGCACAATGCAATTACTCACTACCCACTGACCAATGCCCCACCAGTCCCTGAGCAGCCACCACCCCCTGGGCATCTCTCCCCAATTTATCATTGTTCAGCATGACATCAGATGGTCTGGAATATCCCTTTGGACAGTTTGTGTCAGCTGTTCTGTCTGCCAGCTTCTTGAGTACTCTCAGACTCCTTGCTGGCAGGGCAGTATGAAAAACTGAAAAATCCTTAGTACAAGAACTGCTCATCAACAACTAAAACATCAGTGTATTATCAACATTATTCTCATCCTAAATCAGAAACACAGTATTAGAACAGCTGTTAGGAAGAAAATTAACTCTATCCCAGCCAAAACCAGGACACTTCTTTGGAGGCATGTGGTAGCTTGCTGCAGGAACCTGCCACAGGCTGGCTGAGCAGCTACTTCTCTTTCATCTTCATGACCATATTAAGCACCAGGCCCACTGGCATGGAACATCACAAGGGAAAAATGAGCATCTCATTTAAGCAGTTACTACTCCTGCATCACTGCTTGTTTTTGCTAAGTAATCCTGTTCAGCTACATACCAGTTCTGGAGCCTGCTCAGTATGGTTATGTGAGTTACCTCAGTCTCTGGCTCCTGTTTGTGCCTTCTGTCATCTTTGCACGAGCCTTCTATCATCCATCGTGAGCAATTAATGCGAAAATGTAAAGGACAGAGAGGCAACTGAACAATTCTGTCTGCTGAACAAGGCACAGTCCCCAAAATTGCAACCCTTATAAAAATGATTACTTGCGTATACAGACACAGCAGTTGGTGCACACCATGGTGTATGTATTTATTTCATCCACTATCCTGTTTAAGTGCAGCTTTGAATGTTAGACATGAGGTGATGCAGTTGCCCAGTTAGAAGCACCTCTGCTCTTCCTGTACCCTGAGCAGCCTCCAGCTGCTGCTGCAACAGGGTTTAGATCTCCTGCAAGTCTTTACAGCACTTGCCAGCCCAATGCAGATGTCTTGGACAACCTAGGTCATCTAAAATGATCCCTCACTCAGATCTGTCCTTGTCACTCCCAAGATGTCTGTGTAGCTGTAAAAATGGGTTACATTTGAAGTTTGAAGCTTTTATTTTCTTTATAAAAGAAAGAGGTTTCCTTTGTCTTAGTTAAAGGGCTCATTAGGAGAACTAAAAGCTCTTCATTATTCTTGTGCATGAAAGAAAACCCAGAAGTTCATGAGCTGTCACATGCAATGAAAAACTGTAAGTATATAGTGTGTCTATAATCTGTATGTAAACCACAGTGAAAAGTGACAGTTTTGATGTCACCTGACTATTATGCAATCAAAAGCTTTGGGGTCCTTTGATTAAGAATTTATGAGATTTCAGTTTCACTAAAGACTGTTGCTGGTTTAACGTGAGTAGAGTTTTGTGAGAAGTCAAGCCACTGTGTGATAAAAAGAATGTACTGGTTGCATGACTGTCGTGCAGCTTTCTACATTTAAGGGTTTCTTTCCAGAAATTCCCTAAGTATGCTTCATGATGTATGATTCAAGCAATTTCACAAAAGAAAAGAAATAAAATGGAAATAACCTGAAATCTTAACCATTGCTCTAGAGCACATAATTTTATTATGTATCTTACAATAGCAGGATGATGGGGCGTTATTAAATCTAAGTCTTGGAGTCATGTTATGTCATGTGTAATGGAAAAGAAAAATTATGAATTCTAAAACCCTAAAAATATTTACAAACATACACACACAGACCCTACACACACCCTTATGTTTTCGTAGTACTGCTTCATGGATTTTGAATACTTGTTACTAGCAATGCCAAAATAAGATGTTGGGCCTAGAGTTGGGTTTTCAGGTTACAGCTATTCAAGCACAGGTCACCCCGTGTGTTACCTCACTGGTCTACACTGGAAATCTCATTTTTTCCAGTAGCTCCAGTCTGAAGTTCAGTCCCAGTGTTTACTCCCAAAGTATGCAGGTTTCAGCACACCCAGAGTTTTGTTTTCATCACTTTTGAAGCACTGAAAAATCCTGACTTTGCTGGAATAGATAGAATACATTGAAAGGAGGTGAGAGCCAGGCCTGTAGTCTTCTTTCTTTTCTGGGGCCTTCCTGATGCATAGATTTGCTTTAGAACCTTTGCTCTATGAATTGCTCTATGTGACCATAAAGGCCAGATGCTCAAAGATCCCGAAGGCACCTGCACGTGTGGTGCAGACAAAAACTGCCTCAGTGGTCACCTTTAGTGCTTGACCAAGAGCCTTCTGCTTATTGTCTGGACAGCAAAGAGAGGAGGTGTGGAGCCCACACTGAATCAACACATTGCACAAATGTATTGAACAATATATAGGAGGTGAGCTTCAGGCATGGGCAACAAGGTGCACACAAAATGTTGCCACTTAGTCATTCTCAAGGACCTGTACATCTAAAAAGAACCATTAAATTTATATGTCAGTTAAGCAGACATCATTAGTTCAAATAATATTTTGGATTATTTTCTTAATGAAAAGGAAATGATACAGAATAGAAAAGGTAAAGAATTATTTAAACTATGAGCTTTCTTACAGAAGTATGCAGTGGGGTGATAAATTATTTCATATCATGCCATTCTAAATCCTAAAAATCATGTCAGATCACTGAAAAGCTGACTAGCATTTAACTGTAATGGAGCTGTAACACCAAGACAAATTTAGCTGAAGAAATATTGAAAGTGCCAGGATAATTAATGTAATTATAATGGTCTCTACTCTCTTGCAAAGCCCTATAGTCTTCCCTACTGACTTTTCCTCTAAAGCAAAATAAATGTTAGCAATAATAATGGCTCATATCACCTTACAAAGCTGCAAAATCATGTATCACAAGAAATAGGAGCCTTTTGCCAATCAAAACAGAAAAAGATTTTAGCATTCTCAAGTGTCTTAGCTTTTGGCATTTGGAGTAAAACCAACTGTATTTGAAAAATAAAGCACTATTTTATGGAAAACTTATGTTCTCTAAGAGCCTGGAAGCTATCAAAAAATACTTTCTTGAAATCATTGCAATTTTTAAAAACAACAATGCAACTTATACATTGTCTAAAACCAATTTTGTTAGTTTTAGTACATATCCCACAGAAAGGGTAAATCTCCCTAGCAAGCCATCATGCAATACCTGAATCTGCAGTTGTTTTTCAGTGTGTCTCTGTTGTAGCATATTGATGAGATCAGTCAATAGGCATGGAAGAAAACCTGAGAGGTAGAAAATGTGATGTGACAGAATGAATGACACATGGGAATCCCACAGCCACAGTGTCAGTGCTGTGTCAGTGCTGTGCTGTCAGGAGCAGAAGGCAATTACTACACAAAAATAGTCTTTTCAGATTTCCTAAATGTAGTAATTAGGGCTGTCAGATCTATTCAAATTACAGATAAATTCTATGGAAAACCTTTACCTTAAAATGAAAGTAGAAAGCGAGGTTTGTGTATCTTGGGAAATAATAATTTGAAGGTCATTTACATCTCTCTAACTCTGCCTCTTGTGCATGTGAACATATTTACTGTTCCTCAGGTGTGAAAGGACTTCCCAAGAGCATGGGCTTTTTCTCTGTGCCTCTTCACCTCTTCATTTATTCATAAGCCCTGCAGCCAGAAAGAGTCATTGCAGATCATCTTGTCTTACTCTGACATAATAGAGGCAGTTGGATTTCACAAATAAAGCCCATCATTTCCAGTAGAATGATACCCAGCCTGGCTTTTGAAATGGCAAATGCCAAAGGTTCCACAAGCCAGCCTTCTCCAGTTCCTTTGCAGCTCTCAAGGTAAGCCCAAGAGCTTACCTGAGTGGATGGAGTGACTTTCAAGAGCATAGAAAAGTAGGAATGATTCACTCTTGATGAAGGAAAGCTCCATTTATTGGGGCAGAATTTCCTTAAGTTACACGCAGAAAGCCAGAATGAAATCTACAGTGTTGGATAAAGGGTAGACTATTGAAAATTCAAGGAGAGTGAAAACTCCTTTTCAATTTTGACAATATGTACTGCAGATCACAGAAGTCACGTCAGCAAACTGAGGTTCTGGGTTTTTTTCTGCCAAAGAATCTCAAACACAGCAGTGTTAAATGAATAGAAAAGGAAAAAAATATTTTCTGAGTCCTTTTCTTGGCTCACTTGCTCTTAAACCATCATATTCAGTCATATTACAGAAAACCCTCTGAGCAGCATATGAATCTGCCAAATTTTTGGCCCAAGGAAAGGGAAAAATGTTGAGAAAGATCTACAGATAATCCATCGGATCAGAGAGAGATATATTGCTGCCCCATCAACATCATAATTCTATATTGTGTGAAAGGATGGCCAAGAAAGTCAAAGAGATTTCAAATGCATTCAAATTTGAAGAGCTAAACAAATCAGTTGTCTTTATTCACTGTGTATGAATTTCTGCAGTACTTTGTAAAATGTTTTTAATTATCAATGTCAGTTTAGAGCGCCCTGAAAAAGGAGAAGACTATTCTGAAAACATAGTTTAAACACTAATAGGAATTAGTATCTTCCTGACCACGAGAGAACTGCAGTGATGGCTACACATTAAAACAAAAATTCTGATCTCCTTTGAACCAAGATACCTCAACCACAACTCCAGGTCAGTCAGCAGCTATATCTGGATTAATGTCTTGCAAAAGAGGACAGAGCCCAGTCCGAGGTTAATCAGTTGCTTTCTGCTCTGCATACACAGAAATCATAAAGACAAGAAGAGGATTTAGCTGATTTTAACCAAGCACTTTGGTAAAGAGACAAGTCTGTTCTAACACTCTTCTTATGTTTGTAGAGATAGAATAATAGAATTAAATCAATCTTACAGAAGGACAAGTAAAGTTACATAGAAGCCCGCATTATTGTTATTAATTAAAAATAATTTTTTAGAGTTACTGAGACATGAAGCTACTTCTTGGGGGGAAGATGTGAAGTCTTGAGGAATGGGGAAAGACATTCTATTACCAAGAAGAAGTTACAGAGATCTGGGAACACAACTGAAGAGCTATGAAAGATCGCATCTAAACTTGCTATCTTGATAGTGTCCATCACAAGTATACTGCAAGCATGAGGAAGACCAAAGTTCATTGTTATTCCTGGGTGTTGAAAAAACTTAAATCTCTGCTGTGACACAACATGTTAACTTTTGGCATTTGGCACCTTTAAATCAGAATGAGAGGCTAATGCAATTCACCCAGAAACTCAGCTAACAATCTTCCAACAATTCGCCACTGAAGTTGAAAAAATAAAATAATTGAAGGCAGAGTTAAACTGAAACTCTGACAAAACTAAATGAGTTCCCAGTATTATGGAAAGAAGAGAGACAAAGTGATATGCCAGATGGTGATTATATGGAGTTAGAGCAGTGAACTGTGTAAAGCTAAAGGAATGGTAATAATGAAAATGAATCTGACTATTAAACAAAGGGATAAGAAACAGTGCCACTGAGAGATGGGTGTGTAGTCAGCAACACGAAATGGGATACTCTTTGGGAGAGATTGGCTCCAGAGCTGACAATTCTGCAACTTGTCAATGCTTTTCAAAGCAAACCCAACGACTCTTATTAAATATCAGATCATCTGCAGTGAGTTATGAAAACTGATGTGTCCATGCTGTCTTACTTGACAACATTGAACAGAGAATGGTTAAAATAACTCCTTCCATCCTTCCCTTGCTCCATAGTCTGCCCAGCAGAGCTGCTTTGCAGTACTGGCTCTGGGAGCCTCCTGCTGTAGTAGGGAAAGCTGACAGAGGCCCCAGGCTTCAGGGGGGTGGGGGCTGCAGCACCTTTGTACTGGAGCCCCAAGTCCCTGATGCTTAGTGACAGTATCCAGTGGGCACTCATCAATTTCCTTGCCACTTTTAAAGGTGATGGGGTAAGGGATAATGAAAATATGTGGGGTGAGAGAGGGAGTTTGAGAGGGGCTCCCTGGTACCATCAAGATGTCAAGGTCCCAGGTGCCATTGTCAAGGTCCCAGGTGCTTTGAAGGGCTCTTGAGCTTGTGTGCCCCAGCCAGGCAGTGCAGGTTGGACAGACTCCCTCCCACTGGGAAACAGCAGCAGCAGCTGGGAAGAGGATCCCAGGCACTGATCTGCCATGCTCGGGGGCACCAAGGCATCTGAATCTTTCTTAAGGCCAGTAGAGTTACACATTATAAATGTATTTTATTTCAGTGTGTTGTTAGGCTACAGATGACATGATGCTTCTGCACAGCGCAGTTTCCAGTTTCTTCTCACCTTTTTTTATCAGGCTCCAGCTGGATCCTCCACTGCATTCACATATTGCCTGTGCCCACATTAAATATTTAACCCGGGGTGTGGCAAAATCTTTTCCTTGCTAAGGACTGAAAGCCTTCTGAACACCTTTAATAGGTCACAACTTGACAAACATCTTAATATTATCCAAAAGTAATCAGAAAAATAAATAAACTATGTGTTGGCAAGCAGCCTGAAAGAAAATCAGAAGTCACACTGAAGCTTGACTATTTTCCTCTCCCTTGTTGTTCCTTTCTCTCTCCCTCAGTAAGGAGAGAGAATTAAAAATATTAATTAAAATATTCCTCCTCAAAGCAGCCATTTAAGGCTGAGATCAGGGAATAACAGCCACAGCCTTCAAAGTCCTTCCTTTGTCCCAGCATCTAAAGTGATGCACAGCAGCAGCTGGGAAGGGCCTCATCCTCCTGGACACAACCATGCCTTGAACTCCAGAATCGAGGTGTCTGCTATTTCTGCACCAGCCTCCATCTCTCTGACCCATTGCTGTAGTTTGCTGCTTCTCCTTTAGTTTATTCACCCACTCTTCACTTTACCTGCCCAACCTGGTTTTGGCTCTCACCTTTCTTTCTCCAGCCTCACTGACCACGCTCCTACACAGTTGCTCTTTCCCTTCTTCACCTCCTTAAACTTCAGTCCCCCCCTGAATCCCTTTCTCTAACCCCATGTTTTGACCTCTCACTTCGTGCACATACACACCCCCCCACGATGTGACTCCTGCATGGAAAAAGACAAACTAATACACAAGCAAATGGTTGGGTTTCTTTATTCATCCTGTTGAGTGGAGAGGAGGTACCTGCTCTTTGGAAAGGACTCTCCTCAGAGCAGTGGGCATTTTCTTACTCTGTTCCTTGATCCCATGTTCAGAACCACCTGTGAATAAAGGGACAGATTAGACCAGTTCTGAAGTTCTGTCCTCTGGGTTAAAAAGAGGCCAAGATGGGAAAAGATGGAAAGGAAAGGAAAGGAAAGGAAAGGAAAGGAAAGGAAAGGAAAGGAAAGGAAAGGAAAGGAAAGGAAAGGAAAGGAAAGGAAAGGAAAGGAAAGGAAAGGAAAGGAAAGGAAAGGAGAGGAGAGGAGAGGAGAGGAGAGGAGAGGAGAGGAGAGGAGAGGAGAGGAGAGGAAAGGAAAGGAAAGGAAAGGAAAGGAAAGGAAAGGAAAGGAAAGGAAAGGAAAGGAAAGGAAAGGAAAGGAAAGGAAAGGAAAGGAAAGGAAAGGAAAGGAAAGGAAAGGAAAGGAAAGGAAAGGAAAGGAAAGGAAAGGAAAGGAAAGGAAAGGAAAGGAAAGGAAAGGAGTAAGGAAAGGAAAGGAGTAAGGAAAGGAGAAAGGAAAGGAGTAAGGAAAAGAAAGGAAAGGAGTAAGGAAAGGAGAAAGGAAAGGAGTAAGGAAAGGAGAAAGGAAAGGGCAAGCAGGAGGAACAGTATCACAGAGTAGAACTTTATATGCCAAATAGCATTTCATACGTGGTAAATACATGAAGCCAGATGTCACTGAATCTTCAGTAGTCACATGTGCTGACATCCTCCTAAGGGAAGGAAATATTTATATGTAAAGCCTTCTGTTTCTATATTGTTTCTTAAGTTAAATTTATAGCTTGACAGTGAAAAATTGTTCTACACCTGTTATGGCTATACCTCTTAAACAGAGATATAGCCAAGGGTAACATCAATTTGACATTTAAAAGAATCAGACAGTCATGTACTGTCTTTAATAGTGACACTGTCAATCAGCTGATTTTTATGTTTAATATGTTGTGCTCACAAAATGTATGAAATGTTTTCTAGATTAAATGGGAATGTAATCCTGACCTTTAACAAAAAGTAAAATCTAGATGGCTCATTTGCACAATTGGTATATTTTACTGCTAAGACATATTTAGCACAGTCCTAAAACTGAGCCTTCTAGCAGAGCTAAGGTAGAGTGAAAAGTAAAATTCAGTATGAATATGCCTAAATTAAACTGTATGAGTCTTTCCCACAGATTTCCCATGATAGGTTCCAAATGGATGGCAGTCAGATGGTAATTATAAATCATTGCTTTCAGTTCTCTGACTTGAGCACTATCCAATGTAGACAGTGAACACCTCTGAAATAGCTTATACAGTCACCTCGAAGACTTCAGATGTTAGCTTTGCTGTTGTTACTTACATGGAAAAATCTAAGAAGTGTCTTCTCACATCAGGTTTTTTCACTCCTGTGCAATTTGAGAAGGTGTTGGACAGCAGAGGAGACTCTGGGATTCTCTTCTGCAGACTCAGGAAGATGGTCCTATACTGTGTCATTTGCAAGTCACATTTGATTTTTTTTTTTCAGGACCTATACTAGAAACTTTTTTTAAAACTGAAAGTTACTGGGGGAACATCCTTACTCCCGCTGAGTGGATTTTAGACACTTTTTATTAGATCACATTCTTCTATCTGTCACTAACTCACAGAGATCTATTAATATAATTAATATGTATTACCAGGTCAAGAGTGCCTTGTGAAATGTTCCAGCAAATTCAGGCTGGAGTGATACTGAAACAACTACAGAAAGTGGTGGATATGCAAAAACTGAACAGTGGGTATTAGAGGCCCTTTGAAAATGAGGGTTAAGAAAACATAAATGTATTTCAAATTGAAGTCCTAAGCCTGGTAAAATTTGTGCAGATGCTTAACATTTTACTTTGTGAGAAGCTCCATTTAAATCAATGAGGCTCTTCACAGCATGTAAAACTTGACACATATACAAGCCTGTTCAGGATGAGGGCCAAAAATTTTATTGAAGAGTGTGACTTGCTTGGAGACATTCCAGAGGAATAAAACATGTAGGGCTTTCTATAAAGTTGGTACCATTCTGCTTTTTAAACAGACATGAATTCATTCAAAGAAGGTAAGGTCTAGATATTTATATCAAGCATGTGGAAGTTTGTGCTTACTTGAGCTTTAATAAAATAACAGTAATGCTTCTAGATTTGTAGACTGGGCTGAATTCTTGATATATATTTATTTAGACATTTATAATATTACTTCTCTTACTTATTTTACTGTCTTACCTATAGTTCTACTACCAGACAAAATTTGTTCTACTAGCTAATAAATTGCTATATCTTTCAAGCAGACTGCATGGAAAATAGTTTCTATTATTTATTTTGTGACCTTAGACATGACAAAAAGTAAATCTTCCTATCTTACCTCAAGCTAATTCAGCACTAAGTTTATAAGACAAGAATTTATTGCTCAATTTGCAGCTCTCATATTGAAGAGCAATGTATTCATTTCAGGGACAGAGTCTAAGGTTAGATTGGTATTGAAGGTGCAATAAAAATGGGAATGCTGGGAGGGTCAGCAGGACTTTTCAAGAGCAAATCCAGTATAGTTCTTGAACTACAATGACTGTGAGGTGACAGATATCACAGAACAGACTTTACTGGTTTAAGTGGAACCTGTTCCACACCTGAAAGTATTCATCCCCCAGCTGTTATCCAGGCATAGTCTCAAACTACTTCAGATAAATGCTTTGACATTTTAGCTCTTCAAAAACCAGAAATAGTCATTTGGCCCATTGGGTGCTGGACTGCTTGGTGGTAGATGCTGCCAGCACTTTAAATAGGCAGCCTAGGGAGACACGTGGAACATCTGGCGACAAGAGCTACTTTTAATCACAGAGGCCACAGGTCACATTGTACCACAGCAGACAAAATCAGTGTCACATTTAGCAAAGCACATTTATGTGACACTACAGGGTGTCTTGAGGTCAGATTTAAAAGCTTCTGCAGATGTAGACAGGAACCTAGCAGGACTTTCAGAATCCCCTAAGTGTTTATTTCCCATTTGTTTCACACTAGGTCCATCTTTGTAGTAAGACTTTTAAAATAACAACAGTATGGCATTAGGTGCCTCAAGGCATGCTGCCTTGCTTCAGGCTGTGGAAAGCCAGGGGCTGCCAATTGGATAACTGGTTTTCACCTACATATACTTTTAGGGCAGCTGTTTCATTCTTTACCAAAATCCTCTAAAACTCCTAGTCTGGGAATGCAGGAGACCTGGGTGAGGTAACAGGGACATTTGCTACATGAACGAGGTACATTTTAGACAACAGAATTGCAGAGAAAGTCCCAGAAGTCTCTTCCCTTTCCTGGGCTGTGGTAAAACCTCTGGATTTTTCAACAGAGAAAACACTTCATATATACAGGGAAAATAATAGTTACTTTACCACTGGACCTAGACTTGGTGCTTCAAAATCATCTTTGCAGGAAAGGATACCTCCCCTTCTCCTTGCTCCCCAACCCACAGCCAGACTCTGGCCATGCTGGAAGGCATCAGGCCCTTTCTCTTGGCATGCTTTCCTGAGCAACTTCTGCATTCCTATTTTTAAAAGTTGCACAGTTTGAAAATATAAGAACACATGCTCTTTGCAAGATAATCTCCAGTTCCTTCCCCATTCCACACTGTCACACTGCTCAGAGCCAATTCTGATGCATAGCATTGCTGGAAGGTCTGTTGCAGAAATGTATATAATCTATATTATGACTTGCCTGAGAAAAAGGGGGTGGTGGTGGGGTGGGGGGTGGGGAATATTCACGAATTAATTGCATTTTCAAGATCTCAGTGTTCAGAACTAGAAGTAATGAATCAAGAGCAATGCCCTTGGAAATCCTATACTGGGAATGCAAGGATCAGCAGAGTAGCACTAGATGGCACTATAGTAATTTTCACTCTAAAAGCATTGGCCTAGCCCAGAAAAGTTGGACTTGGGTCCAGCTTTGAATGGGCAGCTCAGATTTACCATCTAAAATTTGCCTGGGGAGATTCTGAGGAATGTAAGAAATAGCAGTCTTTCCAAGGATTAAAAAATATAGCCTTGAGTAGTTTGGTTAGTGACAGAATACATATGATGAAGAAGAGCATGGAAAACTACTGGAATACTTTCATTTCATAAAGTGAGACCACAAGGCACCTGAAAATGTATTATGTTCTATTGAACACAAGGTAAAGACATCCAGGTTCAGTAAATATAAAATTATCTCCCTCAAAGGCACACAAAAATATAATGTGTCAGCGAGGCAACTCTCTGTCTGCAGATACAAATTAGCTCTTTGTAATGATGGTGTTTTGTGCCTAAAAATGAAAATTTGTCTCTGTGGGCCAAAATCCGCTAGATTTTTGGGATTGGCCTTATAATTTGCATTTTCTATCATGCAGAGTTAAATGCTGACTATTGCCAGTTTCTTTTGATGTTTCCCACAGGTGGGAGGTAACATCAAAGGTTGATGCATATCTTGTTCCTGATAACAGACAGTGTAGCTTGTTGTTTCTAACTGGTACTGCAATAACCTGATTTGAGAGCCTGCCTTTAAAACTTTAAAGAATTGGTCTTCTACAGGAAAAAGTGAGTGATTCTGTAGCTTATCTTATCAATACTTACAGGAGAAAATAGAGCCTGTAGAAAAAATCATACTTATTCTTGTAAACTGAACCAATTTAAACTAAATTTAGGTGGTTGTTACAATTTAAAGGACATGGTATATCTCAGATTTAAATTCTAAAACATGGTAGAACCAGAATTATAAAAATCATAAATTGTTTTAAAGGAAACATCTAAGTGCAGAATATTCACTGCAACAGCACTATAAGTTATATTTGTAATTTCATAGTTATTTTTCTATTATGCATTTCTGTGAGTTACATTTTGCCTTCTGTTATGCTTCAGGCTCAAATGCTCAAAGGGTAATTAGTATCTATTTCACTGGATTTGGTGGGAGTTAATTATTTCAGAGACAGGGAACTTTGGTATTTAAGTTTTAAAGACAGATCAACATAGCGTTTAAGTTTCCTCAAGTAAGTCTTATTCTAGTTATATAGCTACGTATATTTCAGGGATATTACCAGTTAAAAATAAAAAAATCCTAACACTATATTCCTTTACTACAAGAACAGTCTTTCTCAGTGGAAATAGCCTGACTGGAGACAATAGGGTTTTTTTAGAAAAAGAAGCACTGGAACCAGTAGTACTGTTTGACCATATTTGTCTATTTGTAGTCGTACTATTTGCCTATTTGACCACCCAGCCAATACATGTAAGTTAACCCTAATGGGCTTTCAACACAAGAATGGTGGAGAAGAAGGGTCACAACAGTCAGAGCATAAAACTCTACCATTGCACCATTGCTTCAAACTACCAACATTTAAATAACGTTGTTTAATAAGAAATTAAATGCCCCTTGTGCTGCAATTGGACTGTTTGTTCATGCAGGGCTAAACCTGTGGTAAAGATGAGAGACATATGATGTCCAAAAACACTTTAAACTGTCTCTTTTAGTCATAAGCCACTGCCCTTTGAAATGATTCCTGTGTGGTTCTGAGCACATCCTGAGAAAATGTTCAAGTTGTCCTACTTCTTCTTATGTGTACTCTAATAAGGGCTCCTTTAATCTGTGCTTTAAATCTCCTTTAATCTGGTCACTGTTTTACACTTTGAGACGTACCCCTGAGGCCTCCTCTTGCCTCAGAAGAGGCTTGAAAACAACCATAACTTGCTGCTTGCTTTCTCAGACATGTCTCTGTCTACATTCCTGGAGTTGATGCTGGTCCTGATAGACATATCCTAAAAGCAGACTCCATCCTAGATGCAAAAGTGGCCTGTGTAGCTGGCAGTGAAGCCTGGCACTCACGGAAATACTCATTGGTGAAGTCAAGGTCTGATGAGACATGAAGTTTGTTGTTCAGCCCATTTTGCAACCTGAGTGATTTAACCAAAATCAATCCCAACAATCCATTTGAAGTCCAGAAGAGAAACTGGAAAAGTTTGCTGAACACTGTGGGAAACAACAGTGCCCCAAAGCTCCCTGTTTTCACTGTCACTCCAAGAGAACAGGGTGACACAGATGTGGATGAAGCAGTGCCTGGCCTTTCCTTCAGCAAGCATGGCCACAGTGGTGATGTATCAGTGCCCAGCTGTGAGGCTGGGAAAGAGGCATGTGCTTGACAAATGTGCTTGGTTCAGTGCTAATTACATTGCCAAACCACTCTGTGTGTGTGCATGTGGGTGTGTGAGGAGGAAGATCAGGGAGCTGTCTTACCTACCTCTTGTTACCCAAGCACCAAGTGTATTGCCTGAACTCATCACCTATGCACCCTTTGTGTCAATGGCAAGATAGGTAGGATAATATATTCTGTCCTAACCCAGAAGGTAAAGCCTAGAGAAGTAGTTTGGAAAGTGAAGAGCTACTATTTAGTTAGATGAATATGTGATAAAGGTTTTCCCTTGTTTAAAAAATTAATAATCATGGGATATTTTCAAAATACAACACATTTAAGACAAGTTAATTCTCTTCTAGGTTTAAAATTCACATCTAAATCTCAACTTTGTTAGTTGGTCCATTGCAATGAATTTCGACTAATGAATTTCCAGCCCAGCCTGGCTCACTCCTCCTCAGGCAGCCTTGGTGACCTTGAGCTCCCTGGGTATCACCACACTGACTGATGCTGACCTTAGCACAGATACCTGCTCAGCACTCACACTGCAACCCACAACTCCTAGGCTCAAGAGATCTGGTGGATTCAGCCTCCCAGGTAGCTGGAACTGCAGATGAGCTGTGCCCAGAAAACAGCATGGGCTGCTGTTTATGTGAAATCATCCTGGGCTGCACTAGGAGGAGGCACTGGTGAAAGGTTAAGGGTGATCCTTCCCCTCTCCATGTCCAGTTCTGTGCACCCCAGTACAAGAGGGATGGAGACTTATTGGAGAGAGTCCAAACAGCACAGGGCCACAAGGATTGTTAAGGGACTGGAGCCCCTTTTGTAGGAGAAGAAGCTGGGAAAGTTGGCACTGTTCAGCCTAGAGAAAAGGAGATGCTAGGGAGTCTTATCCATGTTTACAAATACCTGATGGGAGGGAATGAAGCAGAGGGAGGCTGACTCTTCTTAGTAGTGCCCAGAGACATGACAAAAGGGACAAAAGGCAGTGGACACATGAAATCCATCTGAACAAAAGGAAATACTTTTTTAACTCTAAGAGTGATCGACCACTGGCACAGGTGGCCAGAGGGTTGTGAAGTCTTTATCCTTAGAGATATTCAAAACTCAAGTGGACACAGTCATGGGCAATCTGCAGTAGCTGACCTTTCCTGAGCAAGGGCTTGAACATGATGACCTCCAGAGCCCCTTCCACCCTCAGCCATTCTGTGACTTTGCAATTCTGTGAATTTGCTTCAAGAAAAGAAAGCTTCAAGTCTTTATTGAGTTGGTTCTATAAGGAAAACATCTTTTAATGTCCAACCTTTAGGCTGCAGACAGCCCTGATGCAGGAAATAGGTGCTAATTTTAACATAAACCTGGTTTACCCTTATGAAAATGACACTAGATTCACACGACCTGTATGTTTATTAGTATTCTCTCCCTTTTACTCTCATTTGCCTATAATTTTCATTTGTGCAGCTCTCTTCAATTATGGCTTTAGTTGTGTTCCCAGTTTGTATTCTCCCCTCAAAAGAAACCCAACAAACAAACACAAAAAACTACAGCGAAAACAACCAAAAACCCCACCCCAAACCAAAGAATTGAATAAACACACCATGTACTTTTTATGTTTCTTGATGGAGAGTTAGGGACAGCTGAGATTATTTTATTACCTTGCTATTGATTACTAATCTTTGTTTACATTTATACCTACACACATGCACATGCTTAGACATGAGATCATTTAAAATAAATTGTTCAGGTGTTTTGACATTGTATGGACTCCTTCAACACTTTCTTCCATTTTTATGAGAGTAAAAGATCTAAATCTGCAGTCCTACCTCACTGATCTTCAGTGCTCCGAAAACACAGAACATATTTGAAATGTCTTTGCTTGAAGTATGGAAATCTCCAAGTAGAGGGAAGCCACCAACCAGAATGTCTCCCAAACCACCTCCTGGTAGGCACTGCCACAGAAGACTGTAGCCTGGATATTCTGGGGGACTGTTTGCCTGCTTCAATTTATACTCAGATTATCTGACAGTCAAGTTCTGGAGCCCACAGCACAGGAATGACATAGACCTCTTGGAGAAAGTCCAGAGGAGGGCCACAGAGATGATCAGAGGGCTGGAGCACTTCTCCTGTGCAGACAGGCTGGAGGAGTTGAAGTTCAGTCTGGAGAAGAGGAGGGTCTGAGATCTTATACTGGCCTTCTAATACCTGAAGGGAGCCTATAGGAAACCTGGGGAGGGACTTCTTACAAGGGCATGTAGTGAAAGGACAATGGGGAATGGTTTTAAGATGGAAGAGGGTAGTTTTAGGTTAGACATTAGGAAGAAATTCTTTAATGTGAGGGTGGTGAGACACAGGCACAGGTTGCCCAAGGAGGTTGTGAACGCACCATCCCTGGAAGTGTGCACAAGGCTAGACTGGATGGGGCTTTGAGCAACATGGTCTGGTGAAAGGTGTCCCTGCCCACATGGGGGGTTGGCACGTAGATGATCTTTAAGGTCCCTTCCAATGAAAACCATTCTATGATGCTGTGAAGTGGCCTCGGGAAGAAGGAGACATTTTGAAATAACTTGACAGATCGCTCATATGTCTCTTCCATTGATTCCTTACCTGCTTGCACCTAAATTTCATTCTAAAACTCAGAAAGATGCAATGATAATAATAACCAATGATATGACAAGGTGTAATGGATGCAAGTTGGAGCATAGGAGGTTCTGCATAAACATAAGAAACAGCTTTTTCACTGTGAGGGTGACAAAACATTGGAACAAGCTGCCCACTGAGGTTGTGGAGTCTCCTTCTCTGGAGACATTCAAAACCCA
This sequence comes from Heliangelus exortis, assembly GCF_036169615.1. Classification (NCBI taxonomy): domain Eukaryota; kingdom Metazoa; phylum Chordata; class Aves; order Apodiformes; family Trochilidae; genus Heliangelus; species Heliangelus exortis. Next base: position 17,231,534 of record NC_092424.1, on the reverse strand, counting down.
CCTGGATGTGTTCCTGTGTGACCTACAGTACGTGGGGGGAGACTCAATGTTCTCTTGAGGTCCCTTCCAACCCCTAGCACTGTGATTTCTGTGAATACAACCCTGTTCATGCTGGTGTCAGGCACCTGAGTTATGTGTCATTTTCTTTAGCTTTTTCCTTACTACCTGTGACATCTGCAGATGAAATGTGCTGTGTCAGTGCTGAACACTGGTCTCCCATGTTCAATGGTGGAAGGCATGGTTTGCCACCAGTCTGCCATGGTCTTGCAGCACAGTGCAAAGTCACAGGGACTGAGCACTGAAAATACAAATCTGGAATGTATTTCAGTGCCATTAACTAGGTTTCCACCCAATCTTTTCCTGCTGTTGCTGTATCCTGAAAAACTATGCAAATGCACTGCTGCTGAAGAAAGGAGGGAAGAGGAAACAAGTCCAGACAACAGAACTGCCAGCTCACATTAGTATTCTGATATGGTGAAATAAACCAGATTGTTGAGACAACATAGGCACAAATGAAGGTCTCATTGGATATACAGCTGCTTGGATGGGAATGGCTCTAATCTCAGCAGTGCCACAAATACTCTTTGAGAAAATTAATTTTGGAACACTTTAAATTTTAACTGTTTTTCAGTTTCCATGGAACAGCATGGTGCCTCAGGCCACTCTAATAACATTCCTAGCTTGCCCTGCTGTAACAAGCTGTAAAAACTCATCCAGTCAGATGATTTGGGTTTTAATATCTAGTTGCTTTGGAGAGCATTCATGGTTGGACGTGCATAATAATATGTTTTACTATTGCTGTGAAAAGGGAAAAAAAAAGAAAAGAAAAAGCTAAAAGTGGTTTGCTTTTGCCCATTGGGGAGCTCTGGTTTGTTATTACATTCTGTGCAATGATAATTAATGACTCCACAACCAGCACTAAAAAAGTGTTCCCTGGCTAAAATTTTCAAAAGCAACTAATGATTTGGGGTTTCCTTGCTTTTATGTATTCAGTTTGAATGCCTTAAAGAGGGACCTGGTTTTCAAAAAATGCTAAGCACTGACTTTCTGCAGATGGTCTACCTCCCTCTTAAAACCTTCTGACCCTCTCATTTTAAGGTTATGTTTACAGGCAACAATAGAAAATTATGTCAATTCACAACTTAGTAAGAGAGCGTGGGAGTAGATCACAAATCAATCAATTTCAAAGGAAAGTTTTTTAAAATTATGCCTTCTTGGCACCTGCAAGAACAGACTTACAGGCTCTTGGGATGACTGGAAGCTACTTAATGAACAAGCATGTAAGCAAAAGAGGGCAGGCTAGGGACTGGTTCTAGCAGTTGTTTTGTATTACTCAGTAAAAGAAAGATCAAGACCACATCCTACAGTCTTGGGTGGTGCTTGGACATGTCAGAGTACTTTTGAATGTCACTTTACATTGTGCCTGCCTGAAGCTGTCCTGGAGCCTGGCTGTCCTTCACCCAGCAGCAGGAATCACCATTAACCCCTGGTCAAAGTGGGGAACTGACAACTGCATCAGGAAGCTGATATTTCAGCTTTGGTGTTGATGTTCATTCAAGGTACACAACGATGAAGAAGGGAGCACCATAAATGTTCTTAGTTCATCCACCCCAATGACTAAGCTTCAGAAAAATCCAGAAAGGCTTCTAGGTCCTTCCCCTAGCTCAGGTGCACTGGATCAGGCAGAAGAAAGCAACGGGCTGAAGGAGAAAGCAAGTAACTGCTGCTGAGCTCCTCAGCCATCACTGTGACTACACCAGGGTATTGTTATTGTGGTCCCTCTACTTCTAGTCATGTTCAGTTAACACAGATTGAAAAACTTTGGACCTATGTCTCCCCAGCCTGGTTCCAGTAATTTATGCAGCCTTGCCTTTTCTTCTAAGAGCAGGACCTGGCCTGTGATGGATGTTCAGGTCATCATTTGAAAAATACATTTCTTTTCTGAAATGTATTTTTAAGTGCAAATTTGCCTTCTATTCACATCTTAAGGTCCTGTAAAATTAACAATGTCTGTGCATGCAAACAGCCACATGACCTATGCTGTGGCTGATTTTACATGCAAGCAAAGTGTTAGAGGTCAGTGAAATCAAAGCAGGATAATATTGGGTAGCTCAAGGTGCCCAACTGAATGGAGCTGGTTGGCCTGTTGGTGAGGGTTCCTCAAGTCTTAATCCTAAATATGACTCAGGTTGGGATTATTTTTGTTGGATTAGATACCAGGCAAGGCTTTGCACTTGTGTGAGCTCACTCAGCCTCCCCAACTGCAAGTGCTTTTCCCAGGCCTTGGGGGTTATCTAGCACATGCTACCATCCTTTTGCTTCAAGGTGCCCTTTGCTAACAGGATTTATCCATAGACACCAAGATTTCCTTACCGGGATAATGCAAGTGGTTATTGTATCATCTCTTTTTCCTTGCTCTATTAGATTTTCCATCACTAACTCTTCTCCTTTGCCTGACTGAAAGAGAGATGAGTGTTGTAGTTGTAGTCTGAAGGGAAAAAGCCTGGGAGGAAGCAGCATCAAATACTTCTGACAGCTGCTCTGACTTTCATGGGCAATCCTCCAGCTGTGTGTCACTAGGACTGCTCTGACTTATAGCCTAGAAGAAGCACCCAAGCATGCAGAAGTCCTGCACTGTTGGTGCACCTTGGTTCTCACAGACACAGAGACTTCTGAGCATAGGACAGGGATGCTGAGTCTGCAGAGAAGGCTGCTTGCTATGCCAGCCAGAACTGAAAGGGTGTTCTTTTGGTTTCCTGATCTACTCTTTGATTTTACAACTTCTGACACGATAACTGATGTTCAGTATGACTGATGCTGCTGCTAGGAGTGAAGGGAGAACATGTGCCTTGACAAATTTGATCAAACTTTATCAAATTTCTGTTTGGAATTTAAAAGGTTTATTTATGGTCTGTGCCTGCATTTGGTTTCTCAGAATTGTTCTAGGCTGCAGAGAGGATAAACCATGGAGAAAGGAGTGGGAGAAAGTGCTTGGAGCCAGACATGCAGAGTTTGCTAGGTCCAGGCAATTTTTCACACAGAATCAGGACCAGTCAGAAATGCACTGAGAAGCAACAATCCAGCAGAGCTGGGCTAGAAAAATGCAGCTTGTGTGGCAGCTCAGGACTGGTGAGCAGCCCTGGTGGCTGAAGGCACAGGAAGTGGGCAGTGTCACCCAGGCTGAAGACACTGTGCATGACATGCTCAGCAGTGCTACACAGCATTGTTGGCAGCACACACAGGAGCTAGTGGCACACCCTGGAAATAAACTTCAAAAGATTAAAGCAGACCAATGTGGGAGGTAGCAGCCTGCTTGGTTTCCAGCCTCTCATCACCTTCTTCCAAGCCCTGTTTCTTCACTTTGTCCCCTTGTCCTCCCACAATGAATAGGTCATTGCCTTCCATTGGGAAAATTAATTGCCTTGTGGAAAAAGATTGCCCAGATGCTTCCCCAGAGAACTGCTTTGCATTCAAGGGTGTGGGCACTTCCTGAGAAAGAAGGTGAACTGATTTCTTTTAATAGACTCATTGCAGCCTCATAGTCCACAATTGGCCATGGCTTTTTCATATACTTCTGAGTCTTTCTGATAGAGCTCTTTAACCAACACACTAGTACAGAAATACCACTGCCTGTAGCATCATGCTTTGAGGTCTGTGTTGGCCTCTTGTACCAAAGCTTCCTCCCAAAATCCACAGCTGTGTGGGTCAGGCTAGGGAAAATAACCACCAGCTGCACAGTCTCTGTCCTGCTGGGTTCTGGCTACAGCCTGGTTCTTCTGGTATTAGTAAATTTCCTTCTTGTATATAGGCTGCAAGTATCAGCCTATTTCATTTCCTCCATCCTATCACCAAATCCTCAAAATGAAACATATGGTTGTAAGGAAAAAAAAAAAAAGTTGATTATTTCCCTCTATCCAGTTACTGGTTCTTTGACAGAGTAGCAGATCAGAATGGCAGGTGTCTTCATTACATGCAGATGACTGTTGCTGAATCTTAATCCTGACAAAAATGGAAGAGTATTTGCTCTATGAATAAGAAGAGACACAGAAAATCTGGGGGCTTATGCTTCTAAAACCTTACACTTCTGAGAAGTCTGTAAGTATCTAGCGTAAAAATATTTACTACATATTTACTACATACTAGAAATTATAAAATAATGCTAGTTTACCACAGAATTCATAGATAAGGGAAACAGTTTAAAAGTTGAAATTAAATCTGACTTTTAGAACTTGTTTATAGAAGTGCAGTCAGTACCAGGTAATGGCAGAAAAGACTGTTGTGGTTTAATCCTAGCTAGCAATTAGCCCCATGCAGCCACTCACTCAGTGTACCCCTTGGTGGGATGGGGAAGAGAATCAGAAAGGTAAAAGTGAGAAACCTCATGGGTTGACAGAAAGACAGTTTAACAGGTAAAGCAAAAGCCATGTACCCAAGCAAAGCAAGCCAAGGAATTACATTCACTACTTCCCAATGTCAGACAGGTGTTCAGCCATCTCCAGAACAGCAGGGACCTGTGATGTGTAACTTTCTTGAGAAGACAAACACCATCACTCCACATGTCTACCCCTTCCTTTTTCTTCCCCTAGATTATATGCTGAGCATAATTTCATATGGTATGGAATATCCCTTTGGCCAACTGGGATCAGCAGTCCCAGCTGTGTCCTTTTCCATCTTCTTGTTCCCTCCGAGCCTGCTAGCAGGTGAGGTGCAGTGAGAAGCAGAAACAGCTGAGTCTGTGTAATCACTGCTCAGAGATAATGAAAACATCTCTGCATTGTCAACACTATTTTCAGCACAAATCTAAAATATTGCCCCATACTAGCTCCTATGAAGAAAAATAACTATTTCAGCCAAAACCAGCACGAAGTGATGCTTTTGAAGGAAAAGCTTTCAGGTGATGTGCTGATGATATTAAATGTTACAGAATCACAGAATAGTGCAGGTTGGAAAGGACCTCTGGAGGTCATGTCCTCCAACCTCCCCCAGTCATGCAGGATCAACTAGAGCTGACTGCTAAGGACCAGGTCCAGATGGCTTTGGAATATCTCCAAGGATGTACACTCCACAATATCCCTGTGAAATCTGTTTCAGTGCTTGGTCACCCTTGCTACAAAAAAGTGTTTCCTGATGTTCAGGCAGAATATCCTAGGTTTTAGATGGTGTTCATTGCCTCTAGTCCCTTCACTGGGCACCACTTGTACAGAGACTGGCTCCATCCTCTGCATCCTCCCTTCAGGTATCTCAGGTGAGATCCCCTGAGCCTCCTCCAGGCTAAACAGGAGCAGCTCTTACAGCCTCTCCTCATACACGAGATACTCCAATCCCCTGATCATTTCAGCAGCCCTCTGTTGGACTCTTTCTAGTAGCTCTGCATCTCTCTAGTATGGGGAAGCCCAGAACTGGACACAGCACTCCAGATGTGGCCTCATCAATGCAGAGCAGAGGGGAGGAATCACCTCCCTAGACCTGCTGGCAACATCCCTCCGAATGCATCCCAGGCTACCATTAACCTTCTCTGCCACAAGGGCACATTGCTGGCTCAAATTTACTTGGAGACCACCAGGGCTCTCAGGTCCTTATTTTTAAAGTTGCTTTCCAGCCAGTGAGCCCCAGCATATACAGGTGTCTGGGGCTGTTGCTCCCCAGGTGCAGGACTTTGCATTTCCCCTTGTTGAACTGTTAGACTCACTAGATCCTGGCTGTGCTGGCCTTACATTTATTTTGCCTGCTGTTACTACCTGTTAGTTTATTCTTTCTTGCACTATTTATGTAGGACTGCCAACTGGCAACTTAGCTGAATCCTTCACACACATGAATCCTTCATGAGTGCTACCCTATTCTAGAAATGTAGATGCACACATTGGCCTCATCAGTATCATTTTGAATGCAAGTAACATCAGTTATGTGTGTTTCATTATATTTTTCATCCTCTTCCAAGGTGCAGAATTGCTTATAGTCTGTTTTATTTCATCTTTTGAGTTTTTGCTGGTAATGGATCTGCCAGGCTGTGTTCTGTAAGCACACATATTCTGAAGCTGCCTCTTCTTGAAGATGAATGATGCCCATTACCTCAGCTTCTCCTCACAGAGCAAGTGCTGCAGCCTCCCCTGGACGATTTGGGTGGCCTCAACTGAACTTGCTACAGCTTGTTAAGGATTTCCTTGCATTCAGCAACTCAAAACCGAACACACTAATTAACGCATGGCTGAGCAGAAGCAGATAATCACTTTCCTTGGCCTACTGTCTATGCTCCTGGTGGTACAACACAGTATGCTCTTGTCCTTCTTTGCTGCCAGGACACACTGCTGGATTGTGGCCAACTTGCTGTCCACTAACACTCCATGTCCTTTCCTGCAAAGCTGCTCCCAAGCCCCCATTGTTACAGGGGGCTCTACCTTCCCAGGTGCTGGCCTTGTTGAATTCTTTGCATTTCTCCTTGCTTAATTTCATAAGGCCTTCCATCAGACCATTCCTCCAAGCAGTCTAGATCCCTCTGAATGGCAGGTCTGTCTTCCAGCATTTCCATTGTCCCTCTCTGGCATCACCAGCAAACTTGATGAGCACACACTCCACCTCCTTCTCACAAGTTATGGAGAAAGATGTCAAACTGGCCCCTGTGGTATTCAGCTTGCTGCTGGCTTCAAGTAGAGTACAACCCATTGCCCCTGCCCTCCAAGCCTCATGATCTAACCCTTTTCTTCCCATCTAACTGTTCACTCAGTACTGTAGTGTCCCATTTGTCTGCTAGATGCATGAAGATGGGATGCACTGTTGCTTGGAATACCAAGTTGTCTTTGTGTACCGGTGCAAGCGATCAGTTCCATCATCTGATCTGCTCAAATGCTCTTCATCTCTACTTGAGCCAACCAATGTGTTAGCTCCCCCTTACCCAAAGGAAACTGTTTTGAACGGGTTATTACTCCTTTCCAACACCTTTATGTAGAGTCTCAATTGAGCAGTCCCTTCTCCTTACAAGGAACCGTTCGACTTCTCCAAATTTAAAGCCGGGGCAGCTGCCACAGCAGGTAAGGCAGCCAGGCACCCATCTCGTTAAATAAAACAAGAAATATTTACTCGGCTTTCTTTGGGATGCTGCCCTGAACACTTAAAGAGCTTTAAAGAGCGCGCAGAGCGCCGGTGGCGAGCAGAGCCAGGACCCTGACAGCCGGGCTGCCCCCGCCCTCCCGCCTGGGTCCGAATCCCCTCCTGTGCCCGCACTGCTGGGATTTGGGTGCCGGGCGAGGCGGAGCCTCCCAGGGGCTGCCCCGCAAGGCCTGGGCGGGCGGGCACAGCTCAGACAGCGCCTGGGGGGAGTCTCTCGGGCTCAGCCCCGCTCCGCGGTCGGACACCGCCGTTACCAGGCTGATGTCGGGCATGACGGGTGGATCCCGGCGGGGCTGAGACTTTTGCCTGCTACAGGAAACGTTAAGGACAGGCACCCGAGCCGAACTCCAGCCCAGCACGACAAGGGCGATCCCGCGGAAGGACCCGGCAGAACCCCCGCCCCCTCCCCGCCGCTTCCTCCCGTCGGCCCCCAGCAGGTGACCCAGCCCCTCGCCCGAACCCAAAATGGCCACCGGCGAGCCCCTTCCCAGATTGGGCATCGTGCCCGATTCCAAGATGGTCGTCAACGGAGGCGAACCGGAGACATCCTAGCGGGTCAGTCCGAACGCTGCGGCCCGGTAGGCTGAGCGGAGCCCCGCCTCGGCCATCCTGCCGCTCCCATTGGCGCTGCCAGGGGCCATCCCCGCTCTCATTGGGTACCGAGGTGTCGCTCCCGCTCTCTCCGCTCTAGGGCCCGGGGAACTATTTTCCATTCGGCGGAGGGGGGCCGGGGAAGGGGGTTTCTCCGTATAGCTCCGTCGGTGCCGAGCGGCAGGCGGCGGGCCCTGGCGGGGCGACGGAGGATGCTGCGGCCGTTGGGGCCGCCGGGACGGCGCTGAGGCGTCGCTGTCCCCGCCGCGGTAGGTGCCTCCCGGTCGGTGCTCGGGGCTGGGCGGACGGGACCTGCGCCGCTCGCCCCCCGGCGGCGAGAGGCGGCCGCTCCTGGCCGCGGCCTCGGCGGGCGGCTGCGGGGTCGGGGCCGCGACTCCGACAGGGAAGCGGAGAAGCTGCCGCCGTCTCCCGGCGCCCGAGTGAGCCGGGGACGGAACGGGGCCGGGCGAGCGGGAGCGGCTGCGGACCGGCGCGGCGGGGGTGCCTGCGGGGGAGAAGGCCTCCCCGGGGAGGTGGGGGACCAGTAGCGGAGGCGGCTCCGCTGGGTCCCGGCCACCCTCCGGGGAGAGGCTGGGGGAAGCTGGGCTGGCGTGCGCAGCGGAGCCCGGGCGGCCGGGGGTTAAACCCGCCCGAGGGCAGAGCCGGAGCGGGCACCCCGGGGCGGTCGGTCTGTCCGTCGGGGCTGCCCCGTGGCGGGCAGCAGGCGGGACGGCAGCCCCGGCCCGCGGCTCCTCTGGGCTTCCAGGGGAATTCAGAAGCTGGTGCGGGAGCGGGGGTTTGTTCGTCGCTCTCCCGTAGCTCGCACGCGTGTTCGTCCCTATGGAAATCACCCTTTAAAAATTGCCCTTAGAGTCTTCAGGGCACATAACCTATTGTTGACTCCTTCTGTACGTTAAACGTTGTACCTTGTTTGCTTCAAGAGCTCTCAGAAAATTTGGAAGTGGTCTTTTTACGTCTAACGCGAAGTTATGAATGGTTTCTTGGAAATGTAGAAACAGTAAATCGTGTTATTTCTGCTGTTGTTAACTTTGTAATTCAATACTTGCTCAGAATCACAGTAACTTAATACCGTGGAACACACTTTTGTCTCTGATATTTATGTATCATCTGAACATACATTCTAAGGAAGACAGGATGTACAATAGTTAAATAGCTATGCTTCCATTCCCTGAATACTTACAGAATGATTGTCTTTTTTTTTTGTTTTGTTTTTTTTTTTGTTTTTTTGTTTTGTGTTTTTTTTTGTTTGTTTGTTTGTTTGTTTGTTTGTTTGTTTTCCCCCTGGCTTCTCTAAAGCTTGTTGAAGTTTCCTTCCTGCAATGTTTCAGTGACTGTAAGCTCTAGGCTAATCAGCAGACAGGGTATCGTAGCCCATTATGTGAGGTATGATCTCTGACCATGCCACACAAACCCTGTTAGGACAAATAAAGTGCTTTTCCACTAAAGCTGATTCCAGTATGGTTTGTGTGTTTGGTAAAGTTCTGGCTTTTTTTCACATAAATTGCAGCAACTTAGAGTGGTTTTGTTAGTGTGGTATACTTCTAAAACAAGAAAATATTTGGGTGAGAGATGTGCCCCAAGTTAATTATTTGCAGGGAGAATGAATAGAAAGTACTACTAAAACTTGGTTTAATTTTAAAATAAATTTGCATGGAAGTTGACTGGGTCTCGTTTTAAAAGTGCTCTGCCTCCTTTAGAAAACAGACATACAAAAAGTATGTGCATTGGATATCAAGATGGGAGTTAAAATCTTGGGGAGATTTTCTCCGGGCTGTAAAACATTGTGCTGAAGACTAAAGTATATTTTCATGGCTGTCCGAATATTTCAAATACATTTGAACGTTCTGCTTTTTTGAGTTTTTACTTAATGTCTTTTGTGTAATTAGTATTTAAAATTCCCCTAAAGAAATTGCATTTCAGGGCACTTCCTTCCTCTACCTCCTTCTGATTGAATAGCAAAAAAGACCCTTCTGTGGTTGCAAGTACAATAATAAATATTTTACTAGGTTTTAAGTGAGTTATCATCTAAAATGTAGCTTTAGAGTGGTATTACTTTAATAATTTTGTTAACATCATATGAGCTGGGATCCAATAGAGGAAGGAACTTTTTTAGTTGCTGGACCCTTTAGTGTGAACTTCTTTATAGAGTCAGTGTCTTAGTGTGCCTTTCTAGGAGTGCTTTATTTTTATTGTGAGTGTGTAATTCCTAACCTCCTTTCATTTAAACCTGGGTAACTTCAGTTTAGGGATGTTAGTCCAAGATACAGTACCCTTAATACTCCTTCTTAGTACCATTCCTCCCCACAAAACATATTTGTGCAATACTGAGATTCTAATTTATGGGTGCCAGAAGTTTTAAATCCAGCAAGTTATTATTGAGGAGGATGGAATGTCCTTTCATAAATCCATTTTGGGAAGGGAAGTTGGGGTTGTGTCACTGTGTAATAACTATGCAGGCATCATAGCCCCCAAATGCTCTCTGCCTTATTCACTTAGGTCTTGTAATTTTCTTGAGTTCAAATCTCTCACTGCCACCGTGCACACATGCAGATGACATTAGGGCAGTTTTGTAGTTAAATCATTACATCCATAGAAATCCTGAGGCATAATTCACACACCAGGGTCTTGTGTCATGCAGGTTTCACCATTGAAGGCTTCCTGCTGAAGCTGTCAGGCAGCCCTCAGCCTGCAGGTAACCCTGGTTACCTGGAATATCCCCAGCTGGTGAGGTTGCTGCAATGAGATGATGAAAGAAGTTTCCAAGCTAACAGCTTCCTAAATCATTCAGTTGTCAATCTGCAAACCAGCATATTCCAGTGGACCTGCTGTCAGAGCAATAGATTGAAGAATAGGGTCTCTGTCAGAATAGATGTCATTCTGTCTTTTTGTGGGTTTTGTACATTAGTAATTATGGCAGAGTGAACTAGCTATGCTTTTGGGGTGCATTCAATCCAAAGCAAGCTGCAAAAAAAAAAAAAAAAAAAAAACAAAAAACTCAAAACAAAGCAAATCTGAGATGCGATGGACTGAGCTGCTGAAATTCGTTCTGATTTTTCAGTTCCTCTGCATGCCTGGCATCTACTCTGGTTTCAGAATGGCATTAGCAGTGCAACCAAGTAGTGGATTCAGACAGCTAGGTAGGATGCAATAGCTTGACATGACTTCATATGTATGAGAGCACTGGAAAAACGGCTGGGAATATCTTGAATTTCTTTTCTATAGCTCTTTTAATGATAGCAGGTACATCTAAGAGCAGATGGAAGAGATTAGAAATCAAGTGTGTTCTAATGGAAAGATTATTTTTAAAGCTGCTTTGAAACATGTGAAAACTGTCATTCTGCAGCAAGGTTCTAGAGAGATGACTGTTCATCAGATTCACATGTTTCCTTGATGGACTAATAACCCAGTAAATATTTCTGGTTTCAATTACTATGTTTAGAGTTAAGTAAGAGATGTATTTTAGTGAAAACAAGGGATAGTGGTGATTGCTGTTGATAGTTGTACACCACCTTGTCCTGTGATACCCTGTTGCTAAATAGCTGAATTTTTGGTAGATGCTTCATGGGATTCAGGTGGCTCCATGTACCTTTCCTACAGTGGGTTTATCTATTCTTAAGATTTAGATGAAGTGGTGGTTTCATTTACTTCTACAAATAGTGAAAACAAAGAGAAAACCTAGGCAGGGTAATTTTTTCTTTACTGAAATTTACATTCCTGAGTTTGTAGAATGAAAGAACTTTTGATGCAAATACTTCTACATAAACTCCTAAAATACTGATTCCTATTCCAAAATATTGGAGTAGGCTGGACAGTTAAGTAATTCTTGAGTAGCTGTCTGCTTTAGGCTTATTTCTTTGTCTCTTGTTTACCCCAGAACTATGCTTAGTAGTTTCTTCAGCCTTAAGGGGAAATTAGCACTTAGTATTTACATTGTGGTATTTATGCCTAGAGGTTTCATTAAGGCACAAGGCTTGATTGTGTTGAGCAATAGGCAGTGCCTCCCCTCCATCTGATCATGGCCTGCACTATATTGAGAATCCTGCTGTCTTCTAAAGATGTCTGCCTAGTTTAAAAAATAAACTACATTTTGATTTATGAGGTTTATAGTCAGAAGGATTATTAAGTTTTCTGATACTGTTAACTTATGCATTAGCATAAGCTGAAAACAAGTATGCAATTGCTTTATTAAATAATAAGTATTCTGAAACAATATATATTTGTGTGGTTTGGTTCCTTGAGAGCTTATTTTAATTGTTGAGCTATATCTAGTTAGAATATTGTATTTAAAGTTTAGTAAATTTATGCTATGCCTTCTGGAGCCCTTATACTTTGTCATCTCTGTAAATTAACTTTGACACACTGAATTTTTTTCACCAGCTAATGTAGTTGTTTGTTGAGTTAAATAAAGGAGAAGAGCCCATGTGCTGTCCGTCCATACAGCTGGACATCTCTGTTAAATTTTTCAATTAAAAATGAAATTTTGATTACCTTTAAAGCTTCGTGAATACACTAATTGGTGAATCATCTAATGTGCAGTTTAGTTTCAGGAAATATGAAATGGCTCACTAACTTCGTGGTTATAAGATTATGCAGACCTTCTGAAAATCTCAGTAAGAAAATGTGTGCAGTGGTGGTGGTTGATATTTTTGGCTGTGAGAGAGGTTGGCTAAAACTCAGTGTAGTTATGCATAGTCTGCACTAGTTTATATGGTAGAAACTCCTTTGAAGAACTATCTGGAAGGAAAAAAGATTAATTTTACAGGTTTGTCTGCTCTTGGGACTTTATCCAGATTTTGTAAAGAAGTTTGAAATCAGGAACCTCAGTTTGTAACTGGTCCTGAATTCCTGGATAAGGTGGTATACTTGCTTTCTACCCTGTGCTTTTACACAGCCATGGTTGTTGAATTCTTCAGCCTTAGTGTTGGACAGCTGCAAAACATTTAAAGTCTATCTCTGAAAGATTGGGATAAAAAGGAGGGGGAGATGTATGCTGCCCAGATAAGTAATACTCCTTGAAGACTGAAGAATTTTCTTTATGTAGCCATATATAGTGTGTTCCTGGCTGGATGGATACTACTTGATTTTGTACTGTGTTATCAGCTGAAGTACTTAAGCCAGTAGTCAGTCCTTGTGAAAGTTTGGGTCTCTCCAGTATCTGAAGAATCAGAGGTGAGGAATTTACTTTTCTTTTTGGTGCAGTAGAATAAGAAAAAAAATCAGTTTAGTGCATAAGGTTTCTTTATAAACTCAAGGGGTTTTGTTGTAAATATACTCGCTGTTGAAGATGCATGAAGCATTCTTAGGATACAGTATTGCAATTACTGCATGTATTGCAGTACATATGGTAAGCACCAGTTTCTTGCAGGCAGAAACTTTTATGATATCTGGAAGTGGTTCAGTGATTCCTCATTGGTTTACAGAGGTGGAATTTGAAAGATTGTTTACAAATTTTAATACAGTAGAAGCAATCCAGAATAGTTACCCTGCAGTACTAAATCTGGTAACATTTTTGCTCCTCCTCATCAGAATGAATTTTAATAGTAATTCAGAAGTCATCCTGGCACCCATATGATACCACTTGGACCTCATTGTTTGGGATCCAAATGTTAGTTATAGGGTTAAAAATTGTAATAATTGGGATAAAAAGGTCTGGCAGCTAGCACCTCTAACATGGAATGATAGAAAGAATCTTTGAATGAAGAAACATGTTCCCATTAGGCTAGTAGAGACTAAAGGACTGCTGTTGAATTATTTAGGCTTGATCAAGACTGTTAAAACTGAGCAAGATAGCCTCTTGGTGTATTTGGCCTTTAATAGCAAAAACTTGGGTTGTAATAATTGCTTTTGCCAGTTTGGCTTAAATTTCTTCATGGAACTTGGCTAGCTGAGGATGAACATTTAAATAGAGCAGACCTGCAATTACCCTGTTACTTGAAAAGAACTTGAACACTAGACTTTAATCTCTAAGATGTTTCTAACTTTTGATACTTGAATTCTGTCTGTTTAGGTACATCTGCTTTTATATCTAGCTATATACTCTGCTTCTATACATGAAGTTTTTGAAGCAAGGTCTGTGCAGCAGAGTCTGATTTACTGCCCGATTCACTTCTGGAAAAAGTACCCATTACTAAACTTAGTTTTTGGAAAGCTTTTACATTTGGCTTTGAATAGGGGAGTATTTTAATCATTCCACTAGTGCAATAAGAGTTCTCTTATTCTTTTGATGTAGCATATGGATGAAGTGAATGAATTTTAGGCTGGAAATTATCTTTATTCTTCACTTCACTGTAATCCTTGTGTGATAGATTTGGTTAAACATGTATACTGCTTAGGTGATACTTTGTTTTCTTAGGTCTTTAGTTTTGCAATTTCTGCTGGGGAATGGTGGATTACATACTTTTTTTTTTTGTTTAGGTTAAACCTCACCTCAATAGAAAGAGAAATTCAATTAAATATACAAATAGCGTTTTAAAACTGGTTTGCAGTTTATTACTTCAGATGTGCTGGATGAGCAGTAAAACCAGCAATTTATCAAAACACATTTTTAATTTAAGATTTGTTCAATAAGTTAGGAACTCTATTCACTTGTGTCTTGTGGGTATTTAGACGAGGTAGACTTAATTTCTCATCCATTGGTCTTATTCATGGTTTGGAAGAGGAAGATACCTATGTATTTTTAAGCTGTCGGACAGTTGTGGTGCTAAAAGTATTAATGCTTAAGATGGAGAGGTCAAGTTAAAAGGTTATATTTTACTAAAAGAATATTCCTTTCAACTGAAAGCTAGTGGTCTGTGATTGTTTCCAGTTCCCCACCTCTGAGATAGCATAATACTGGGTGGGTGTGCCACTCCTGTAGGCTCCACCAAGAGCTGTTTCTCCAAACTGTCACTGTTTGGACCTTCTTGGAACTAAGGCTGTTAGCAAGGGACTTGAGGAATTCATCCCTCTGAGGGATTGGTCCCTGGCTTTGTTGACACAGTTTGTTTGCTTTTTCTCAAACAGTAAATAGGTTGGGTCTCTGTGATCACTTGTTAGAGAATCAGGAGAGATGCTGTCAATGTTCTCCCTGTTGTAGTTAATAAAAACTACTGTCTGACCTGCCCTAAATAGGACCTGTGAACCTGTGTTATTACTTGCTTAGGGTCCCCAGATCCTCTGACACACCTTCTCAATTCTTATTCAACCAGATAATTTAATCCATTATCTACTTTCTTTTCTCCTCTGGTTACTGGGTTAGTTGGTGATGGTTTGTTGAGGGAGACTTAACTTGCCAGGGGCCAACTTTGGGTGCCTGTCTGTGGTTTGTGAAGAGGTGGGGGGCTGCAGAGGGGTAACAGTGTTGTGTTGTCCTTTCAGACTGCAGGGATTTGTTCTCTCAAATCTGTCTCATCTAGGCACACCCTTTTAATGTAAGAAAAAGCACTTGAATCCAATGAACAAGGTTTCTGCTGCCAAGATCTCACTGTGTATTTCTGCAGGTTCTTGCCAGTGCCTTAAATTGTTTAAACATTTTACATTCTTTAGAACTTTTGCAACAAACATGATCTGCTTTGATTTTTCTTAATTTTTTATTTATTAATGGCAGGTCTTAATGCAGATTGCAACAGTGCTGGGTATCAACTGGATTTAAAGTTTCAGTATCAGACCAGCTTTGTCTTAAAAAACATGTGGTCTGTCTGCTGAAGAAGTGCCTCATAATTATTGTCCTAAAGATCTGGATGCCTTATTTATGGAACCAAGACAACAAGACCTCTGGTTCTTACAGCTGTAAGACAAAGTATATGCAGTAATTCAGATTAAGAATATGAGAAGAAAATTTCTGTTAATATCATCTCAGAGAATGCAAAGGTACTACCTCTAGTAATACTAACTCTGGGAGAGGATATCAGGGATGTGTTTATAAATATTTCACCTATTCTTGTATTCTTTGCTCAGCACCATGTATTGGCCTGACAGGGTTTTTCCTAGGTCTGCCTTTCGATGATCTGTCCTTATTCTTATGTTATATCCCATTTCAGGAGTGCCTCAGATGCCTGTTAGTATTTGTCAACTTTATTAGCTTATAGCCTGATTTGGGCTATTAAAAAACCTCTGACCCATCTTGGATTAGGCCATTGTGGTTGTTGGTTTCTTTTGATGACACAGTTATCTTTAGAACAGAATGTGTACAAAGGACTTTTGAAGCTATTTTGGAAGCTTAATACATTGTGCACTGGGAGAAATAGAGTTTCTAATTACTATTCACTTCAAGGATGATTTTTTTTTGTTGGGGTTTTTTTTGTGTTGTTGTTCATTAGAAATATAACCTAGCAATTAGTCTCCCAGTGTGAGAATTCAAAAATAACTTTTTTACGGTCTTCTATGGTGCGTTCATGTCGCAATTAGAATTTTTGCAAGTTCAGTAAATCCACATGGTATTCTAGAGGTAGTTGTATTGCTCATCTACTTGCTGATCTACTGTTTCCCTTTACTGGAACTAAAAAGAGAAAATCTGGGAATTGGTCAGAAGTTTGAATTTTATGATGCTGATACAGTTATGCTTTAAGAAGTGAGAAAACTGCTTTGCCTTGAGTCTGGACTGACCAGTGTCAGTTCTCATGTGCTGATTATACGGTTTTGTTCTCTCAAATTCCTTAATGTCTGAAGCATCTGTTAGAGGATTTAGCATTTTTTGTCTGTAGAACTGTTAGTCCTTATATACATATGACATGGTTTTGTTCTTTCAAACTCCATTGGGAGCGAAACATCTGTTAAAGGATTTTTAGTGGGGTTTATTTTTTTCAGAAGGAATGTGCCTAAAATTCAAAACTATCAAGTAATTACACTCAAATGTAGCACATAGTTGGTTATGTGGATGACTGATGACCACTGCTGCATTTAACAAGTTTTTTAATTTTGATACTTGTTGGACAGTTGTGAGCTGAATAAACAAGGTAAAGGGCCTTAAGGTCCAGGCAAGTAGAGTAATTTGTGTCTGAAAATGTAGTAGCCATCATGTATTTTAGTTTGAAGTTTGGCCTCTTGGTTCAGTATGGCATGTGGGATTGGAATAACATTTTGTTCTACTGGAGACCATAGAAATGGATATAATTCAGGCAAAACTGTCTTTTTGTTATTTAAGTTGTTTCCAGGACTAGGTTTGGAAGCCAGTTTTTAGGGGCTAACTCCTTAGAGGTCTGAAATTTTGAACTCTGCTTTTGTGCAGTATTTGGTTCATTCCTTCTTTCCACACATCTGTTGATCAATGTTGGGGTTTTGGGTTTTTTGGTTTTTTTTTTTTTGGAGGGGCGAGTGCTGTTTGGCATTTGTTGTTAACTAGTTTTAATCAGAATTTTATGAATGAAAAAAATTTGTGTATTAATATGTTACCAGTTGTCTTTTTGAGGCTGTCTGTATTTAACTGTTATTTTTTGAAATCCTCATTGTAATGACCTCTAGAGGAACTTTACAGACCTGTTTTAAGCAATACCGTTGGTTTATTTAAATAGAAAATGTTCTTCCTAAGCAACATAGGTGAAAATAGCTAAGCTGATGATTTGCTTTTATACCTGTTTTGTAAATGGTTCTTGAGATATAAATGACTTTGGTCTTAGTCCTGTAAGTTCTTTCTCATAGGCTCAAAAATTATCAATTTATAAAATCAAGTTTTGTTTTGGTTATGCAAATAATTCCCTTACTTTGACTGTGGCAGTAGAAAAGAAGACTGCAAGAGATCTAGATAGCCCATGAATTCTGTAATATTTTTTAAACTTTTGTCAAATATGAGGTGAATCAGTTTTGTACAAATCATCTCAATGCTAGTGAAGTTAGCATGTGCATAGTTGAGGGATATGTCATCCCTGTACTTGCTTTAAAGTCTGTAATCAGTGGTAAGATTCTCAATTTGCCAGTTTCATTGACAGATGTATAGAATTTCATATTTCTTAATGGGACACCAACAGTGGCATTTTTTCCTTAAAAATACAGATGTTCTAATTATTTTTCCTTTCCTTATATTCCCAGAGAGCAATTAATAAAGCAAACCTGAAAACTGTGGAGAAAAGATAATATTGTTATGTAAGGAGATAAAATGCCATACACCTGTGGTTTACAATTTCTTCATCATTATGACATTTGCTAAAATTGTATTCCTTTTTAATATTAATGTTTTGTTTGACATAAGTTTGATATAGAAAAAGTGTGCAAAGTTTAGCCCTTTTTGTTATGCAGTATAAAAGCTACTCTGTCCAGTGTCCACTCTCAATCATTCCCTGTAAGCTGACCACTTCTATCTAATTTTCTGAGTTCTCACAAATATTTGGCTTGGTTTAATCTGTTACACACAGACTTGCTTTTCTTTGTACCATTGACTTATAACTCTAATGCCAAAAAATCTACTTTGCAATTTAATTTTGGCTGACTTGAAGAGGGTCAGTAATTACAGTTACTGTTTCCAGCAAGTTGAGTTTTTCCAGCAGGCTTTCGATGAAGAATGTGACTGTGGATTAATTGAACATAAAAATAAGTCCAAAACTTCTGCCAAAGGCAAGCATAGAGGTAGGTGCTAATAAGGTTTTCTAAACTGTTACCTAGGTAATTTGTGGATCTACTGCAAGCTGTTGCTCACACAAGGATAGAACTGATATAGCTTAGCAAGAAAGTTACTGGCAGACAGCTTGCTTATAAAATTGATGGCAATTTTGTGAAAGCTTTTGGTATTTTCATGCTTAGAAAGAAGTTGATGCTGAAGCATTGTTGAAGCCTACTACCTCCAAATTTCCTGCCAACAGTGAGGTTGTCATCTCTAAAGCGTGGTGCTCTGTCTTTTTTCAAGTTATTCTGAATTCAGAGAGGACAGTAATTCAATAGTTGTTGATTTGTTTTCATATGCTGACATCATGGCTCACTTAACTAGCAGAACTGCTTCTACTCTGCCTTGCTAGTTTATGCACATTGCTTTAGTGTCAGGAAGACACTGAGGACACAACAGTGGTACTCTTCAGCAGCAGAATGATGTCCTTTAGTCATTAAATAGTGTGTGGTGGTATTCAGCTGGTGTCTCACTTCAGAAGGATGTTTGAGTTCTTCAGTGTCATTAGTCACTGTAAGTTTTCTTAATGCTCAGTATGCACTTTTCTCTTATAAAAATACCACAGTAATGATGAAAGGAATGATCTAGAAGGAAACACTTTGCAAATGTAACTGAGTTTATTATTAGCATGGAAAAGTAGTCTTTATCTTAGCTGTCCTGTGCTGTCAGAAACCCTCATGGTCTGTGGATAGCAGGACTTATGGTGGTAGTACAGATACAGGTATTCTGGCAAAAATTCTGGTCGATGGTAGTAGAGATACATATATGTTGGGAAAAACTATGGTTTTTGATTTGGGACCATGATGGAAGCCAAATCAGGAAAAGAATCTGCAAACTTCAATCTCTTAAATCTTAGTCAGTGGGCCTAGTGATACAGCACCATTTGTAAGTTCCTTAGGCATGGATGAATCCACTGCTTCTGATCATTGTTTCCTACTCATTTAGCTTTGCATATGTAGTTTATAATCTTTTTACTATTTCTGGAGTTGAGCTCCATATTTAGCTCTAATGGGAAGTGATTTAATTCAACATTTGAGGCAGTGTGAGTAGTTAAATGTGTCTGTGCAGGAGCTAAATCTATGGCTCAAATAAATGGGTGTAGAAAATTGCTGTTTAGAAGGCTTTGCAAGCATACCAATCCTATACATGGAGGAATAAAACAGATAGGAGTAAACTGTTTGTACTTTGGTGGTATGGGAGTGCAAAGGAAGAAGATGGATGTGAGCCTTCTTGGTGAGGAGCAGCAGCAAAGGGGAAGTGAAATCCAGCTCTGTGTGTTTGGACTCTGCAGAGCTGAAGCTTGTTGTGTGTCAGCAGTAGCATAGTCACTTAATCTGGTCCTCCTGGACTTGAGCTCCTCCTCACTGTGGGCTTAAAAGTGCTCTTTTTTTCTGTAATAACTTCAGAGTATTGTCTTGTATGCCTGTGTTGTTTTGCTTTCTTGAATACTGCCTCCACTCAGTTCTCTGAGGATGGAGCATGGCCTTTGTGCAAGATCAAGGCAGTGAAGTCTTCCAATTGAAAGTAATGTCTCTGAGGTTTACAAAGGTTGCTCTGACTTGCCTTTCATGAAATGTTTTCTGGAGAAATCAAGGTGTTAATGCTACCTGATCGCAATGACTAAACAAATTGTTGGAGTTTTTAGATAAGAAGGTAGTTTTATGTTTTACTTGTGTCTGCTATGTCATTTCACTGAACCTGGCATTGGCCATTAGACAGATCCTGAGTTTCTTGTTGTTCATCATGTTTGCAAACTCATAATGGACAATTTGAATAGCTGGAATTCTGTATCATTGACAGAGTCCTGTTTTGTGCAACTGTAAATTTCTGTAGCAAAGCGTGAGCATGGGAATTCACACCCGTCATTGTTCTCAGTGGTGGTTTTTCTTCATGTCTTTCTTCCACAGATAACAGGAAGTGCTAACATTTTTTAAGAGATGCTGTTTGAAGTTGTTTATAATTTTTCTGAACTCTGATTTTTTTTGACTGAAGTTGTTGTGCCTTTTCTTTGCTTTGAGTTTCATTTTCTTTACAGTTTTCAGCCAAAATTCTTCATCTGTTTTCAGAAACAAAACTAGAATGGATTTGTGTGTGCTATTTTCATATGGCAGTCTCTTCTTTGAAATATTGTAGTGCACCTCAGAACTGGAACATGTATTTGAAATTTGTCAGTGAGTGACCTCTGCCTGATATGTAATGTTTTAATTTTATATGCAAATCTGCCAAATTTGACAATTTTTTCTGAAAAATCTGGAGACTGTCTGCCCTCTGTGTGCTCAGCAGGATTTTTCTTTCAAGTGGCTCTCTATACTGCAGTAAACTGTACTGGGAACCAGAATTGTCCCAGACCAGTGACAGTGGCCTTATGCAGAAAGCCAGGTAGGAGATCTATGAGACAGCCCTGGCACGTATCAGCTCCAGAATCATGGACTTATTACTCCTTCTTTCCTGTCCCATCAGCTCCCCAATGCCTCCAGACTCCAGCCAACACCTGCACTATTTACAGCAGTGGCTTCTCCTGTAGCAGCTGTGTTCCTTGTGAGCATAACAGGGTTACCACCCATCATAGTAAGGTGTAGCTATGGATTGTAGGGAGTGTACTCAATCCCTTTGTATGAGTAAAGTCAGTGATTGCTGTGATGATCATCTAAAGCAGCTGAGTCTGATTCTTTGGAGACCTTAACAGATAAAAGCTGGAAAGACTGCTTAGACAATGAAACTAAAGTTGCTTTTTTTTCTTCAGGAGTTCCAAACTGGACCAATTTTGGCTGTAGTTCTGTAAGAGCAGCAGGAGATATGCCACACAAAGTCCACATTTCCTGAATTTATAAGATGAGGAGGTGGTGTTGGTTTTTTTTTCTTTTTTAAGACACACAAAATGTAACTTTTTTTGGCAATTTCCATACAGCAACTTCAACACTGAAAAACTATTTTAGATAGCTACTGGGGGGGGGGGGGTGGGGGTTATAAATTTCAGACCAAAGCAGTAAGCTGCAGAAAGCCACAGAATGTGTTGTGATAGTGGGAAGCATTAAGTGATGGTAACAAATTTTAAAAATAAGTTTTTTTCCAAGACATGTCTCTCTTGTTGGGAAGAAGACTTTAAACCCATCAGGTAGACTGAATGTCTCTGCTACTTTTAAGGTGGCTTGTTCACACCTTAAGATGACCATTCATGGTAATAACCTATAGCTTAACGTAGCCTTTTTTCATACATTTCCCCTGTAGCAAAATCCATGTCAGTTATGTAGTTGAGAGAAGCTTGACTGAATTTTACTGCTGTCCTTCTGAGCTAGCAGCAGAGCCCACTGCAGCTGTGGTAGCTTCACAGTAAGTTGGTAACTGATTGAGCAAAAGTTTCTTTTTCGTGTTGGTTCAGTATAGAAGAGACAAATATTGCTGAAAGTAGTTCCAATCTGGCTGACTATCAGAATTGTTATGAAGGTAAATCTTGGCTTTTCTTCAAACCAAGGCAGGTTCTACATTGCCAGCTGTAAACCTTTGTGCTTATGTGCCACTGGTGCCAGTGCTGTCAGAAATTTGCAGTCTCATGTGCAACTCAAAGACTGGATAGTATTTTCTGGTTTTCCCCTCCTTTACCCCAGCTGATTGGTAAACTCTTGCCAAAGAAGAATTTGAGGTCTGTGTAGTAGTACAACTGGCTTTATTTATTCTGACGCTTCAGCTTTATCTAATGCTCTTGGAGTGCTCAAACTATGGTTAATCATAGGTATCCTAATTATTTACTTTATTTTTTAGTTTCCATCTGCTAATGAGAGTGACACTTCTGCTGTTCTCATTCTTGAGATCACTGTGCATGTCTTCCATCAGGAACTCCCGGTGACAATATGACAGTAGCTAGGTGGAGGGGCTGCCACATCTCTCCTATTTATATTTCTACATCAAGAATCAAATTTTTCTTTATTGTATTAACAGTACTTAACGATGATGGCTTTCAGACATCATGTATTGAACAGGTTGTCCCTGTTGTCCTGAAAACGTTTATGTAGATTTTGTGTTATTTTAAGTAACAGTTGAACCATCTTTTTGAAAAAAATGAACATGAATAGTTCCTGTATTTTTGTGTTAATAGATTTGCCTTTTAACAGTGCTATGGCTTCTGAATCTTTTGAAATGTACAGTATTTTCCTACACGAGTCTTAGTCTCAAGGCTTCATTTTATCTTTTTGTTTCACAATTATGACTTTCATTTAATCTGGTTTAACATTAAGGAGTGGAGTTTCACAGAAATGACTAAACCAGTGTCAGCAGCTCACTGTTGCTGGGTCTTCTCACCTTTACTCCTTGCATTAGACCCCAGACCCTTACACTGTCACTTGTTTCTTCTGGCTTCTTTTTCCTAGCTGAAAAGCTGTTTGTCTGTCTGGTGCTTCCATTAATAAACTTATAGTGAGAATTGAAGTCAGATGGATGTTGGAACTGGTGCAAGGGATGAGGGCAAAGCAGAAATATCCCTTTCAATAGCAGCAAAGCAATCATAGATTATTTATCATGGACTAAATCACCCTTAGGGTGCTCTGGCTGTGGCTAAATTCTGCTAATCAGTCTAGAAAGACCTGTACTCTACTGCTCCTTTTATGCTGGGAATGGTAAATTACCATCTCAAGGTATGATGGAATAGCATCAACCACTCATTTTCTCTCCATTGTGTTCTGGGGGTTGTTTTTCTGCATGGTGGTGTTTTGCTGTTTTTTGTTGTTTTTTTTTTTAAATACCTGCTCTCTGTCAACTTCATTATCCAGTATTCATCTTATTTAGGTTGTCTCAGTTTTATGTGGTGCTGCAAACTTCCTGCAAGAAATGCAGTCTCTTAAACCATTCATACAACTGGATCTCTGTTTTCATAAATCTAATCAAGGGCAAAAGAGGATTGTTAGCTTTATTAGTCTTGAGCAGCTGGTAGTGCTGGTGTAAAGATTAATTATTCTGGTCTGTTCTTTTGCTGCATCTTCTTGGAGTTCCTGCAGCCTATAACTTATACTTCCCTCTATCAGACAGAAGCCCATGAATACCTACCAGCTTTCCAGTGCTGATGTGTGTGTTGGGTATTAGAGTGGTATCCCAGGTTAGTGAGTTGTCTTTTCCTATTGATTAGTGGGAATGCACATTAGCTAACCAGTGAGTTGCTGGCCTATGAGTAGGTCTTGGTGCAGCAACCCTTAATGAAAAACAGGAAGCTGTTTTAGTATTAGATAAGCAACAACAAAACCCAAAGCATTCATATATTATTTTCAGAAGAATTTAGGAGCTAATAAAATAAGTATATTTTTCTTAGAAAATCCTCATCCTGTGGAAGCTCACTTGCTAACATACACAGATACTTCTTTGCTTGAATAAGCATTTCATTTGGGTAGTGTTGATGTACCTGGTTGCATTATCCATGAAAAAAGATGAATCACTTCCTTTGCATCTCACTATGCAATAGACTTCAGCTCCCTAAAGATAAGACAGTAACATAATAATCTGTTTAACACTTCAGTTGTAATGGATTGAGGCAATAGATGCTCTTAAGATGAAAGACAGGCCTGACTTTTATCAATGACTGTTCAGTCTCTCTGATGCATATCCAGTGTATATAGTGATAGCCTTAAATTTTTGGCAGCATGAGGAGCTAGGCTTTTTTTCTGAAGTTTTTATTTTGTATTTCTATACAATGTTTTGAATCATGAGCATTCCTTTTGAAAACACAGAAGTCTCTTTTCTTATGAGCAGAGACCAAGAAAGCCTCTAAATTTACTGCTAAGTCATCTTTGTGTAAAGGTTCAGAATACAAAAGGAGATGAGGTTTTGGAGAGAGTTGGCTTCTTTGCTGTGCCGTTGCTCTGATAAACTTGTTAGTGCAGTAACTCTAGTAACTAAAAATCTCATTTCACTGATCCTTTGCTTTTCAAAGATTACTAATGCATCTTTGTATTAACACTGCTTAACATCACTATCAGTTAAAGGAACGGTGGGGTTCTTCCACAGGATGAATGATGAGGATTGGAAGGGACCTTAAAGGGCAATCTAGTTCCTAGTCCCCTGCTGTTGGCAGGGATACCTTCCACTAGACTGGGTTTAGATGTATTTATATTACATGTTCAATTAAAAGCAGAGCAGGATACTTGGTAACTGTTGGGGTGGGTTTCTCCTCCTGATAGCAGTGGTGTGACTATCAAGTGGTTCCATTACAGCCTCTTGATTTCACAAACTCCATAATTCTGCATTAACACTTAGTAACTGAAATGCCTTTCATGCAGAAACTGTGTACAAGTACTGACTTCTTCTTTTAGCACTTCTAAATTTCCAATGATTTATGTTATGGAAATATTCGTGCTACTTTACATTGTTGGAATTCTTGATTAGTAAGATAAAAGTAAAGTGCCTAAAATGTGAAACTTGGCAGAGGCATAGGTGCAGTTTCTGCTGAGTACTTTGCTTTAAAGAAATTTAGTCCTGAATTTTCACTATTTATACTTAGTCTTGCACAAAACAAATAAAAATCTGAAATATAATAATGTCATATATATTTATGTATTAATTTTTATGTGTGTGTGCATATAATAAAACACTTTAGGTTCAGTGAGATGAAACTTGGGTAAAGTTAAAAAACATTTTTTTTCCTTATTCCTAAGAGAAATCTCAGTACCTCAGGATGAACCTGCAAGGCTAATGTGTTGTTGTGGTTTTTTTACTTGAGTTTTAATATTGGAAAAAAACAAAAACAAAAAAACAAAACAAAACAAAAAAAAAACCAGAAAAACAAACAAAAAACCCCCCACCAAAACCAAAGCAACAAACAAAGGTCAGAATTTCAGAAAGTTTAAAATTCATTGAAACTGTAATTGCTAGTAGAGGTCAAAATAAGTTGACTTCTAGAAGTCCTACTTAAAGTTCCCTGTCCTTTTATCTAGTTTCCAGAAAGTTTGGGTTCTTACTACTTTTTTTTTTTCTTTTTTTTTTTTTTTTTTCTCCCCACCTTCCTTTAATTTGCTATGTATCAAACCATCATTTCACATGCTTTATTATGCCCAATATATAAAATGTCAAGTTTTGATTTTCTGTCATATAATCTGTAACTTTAAAGTTGTTATAACTCCTTTAAGATAATTATTGGTGGCATTTGAAACCCAAAATTTCAGTTCTGTTGCAATTTAATAACAGTGTTGATGTTGCATTTGGCTGTGCTGCAGTGTTACCCTGCACAGCAAGGCTTGGTGTGCCCTCAGTGGCAGAGCTCGCAGGTACAGAACCATAAAGCATGGGTTATTTTCAGCTGGAAAGTTGCAGAAAAATACTTCTGATACCTCTAACTAGGTATAGACTAGGATTAAGTTGCCTGTGGATCAAAGTGAAAACATGAAACAGGCTAGACCTACTGGCAGCCTTCCAGCTTCTCCTTCTTTGCAGGGTTTGTATTCTTTTACCTACCCCAGCCCAGCCTAGGGAGCCAGGTGCTTGCTGCCAATTAGTCTTGTCAAGGCAGCCCAAGCTTCTCTTGACAAGCCTGACTGCTGACAGCAGCTGTGGGGTAGTCCTAGGAAGGATTTTAACTCCTTACTTGCCAAATATTTCACTGGTTAAATCCCTTATTCTGCAAGTATTTGAAGATGCTTCCAGTTTATGAAACCATGTTTTATGCAGAAACTGATCTAAGTGGTGCTGGTGGTGCTATAGTGATGGATGGAGTATTAAATTGGGAATTAAGTCATTATGAAGGTTACTTTATATATCTGTGGATTCTATCAGAATGGCTCATCCAAGGGTACCTTCTACTTGATGCAGAGAGTAGCTGTAGCTGGATAAGACACTAGGCAAATCCAACAGTTTTCTCCCAAGTAACCTGAACTTTAATCTCCCTACACTATTGCAGTGACACAAGGGAGTTTGACCAATTTACAGGTCATCCATTAATATAGTTTAACTATAAATTACAATTAAATATTTCAAGTCAATATGTTGCTGCAGAGAGAAGCAAATTGTGCAATTTTCCTGGGTTTTCCTGTCTTTCACATGTGTGACTTGGCTGCTATCAGGTGCTTTGCTCCAGTAATGTTAGCAGTGATAAAAAAAATACAGAGGCTATCCATAAAACCTCAGTGTTTTTTTAATTTTCATCAAACACAGCATTGAAGAACAATGAAACTAATAGCGCTACGGATTAATTAATTTTTAAATGCAGGTAACAATATTTAGTCTTGAGGTTAACATTGACTTATTTAATTGCAGTTCCTAAGAAATCACTGCTTAGGCTGTCACTCCTCTCAATTGTTGTGGTTCTAGAAACTTTTGAACTTTGTCCACGTCACTCAAATGTGAAAGAAGGGCAGCTTTTTTTGATATGTCTTGCAAATTGCTTGAGAAGCAATGCTGCTTTTACCTGTGTACTTACCATTGTAGATAAACCACTTGAGAAAGATAAGTAGAACTTTTGTTTTTATCGATTTTTAGGTGTGGCAGCAAGCTAGAATATGATCCTTTGCTTGGTTGGATAGAAAGGAAGCATGGGAAGAGCTCTGAAAGAAGTGCCTGGAAAAAGCTCTGTGTGTAAAGGAAATGCTTTTAAGCTTGTGGAGACCAAGGGTACTATGGTGAGGGGGAGGCATCAGGCAGGCTGTTGAGATTTTGAAAAATGTAGAGTATCAAGCAAAAAGAAATAAGACTGTTAAAAGAGTATAAATCAATCAAAGAACAGAGATATTAGCTGTTTGCAAGTAGCCAAGTTGCAAACAGAATGAAATGCTGTTTACAAAGAATCTTAAATTGGATGTTTCTACTGTGCTGGTCAAGGATGCACCATAAGATTGACCCAACTTTTCGACTTTGCTTCCAGTTTCCTTTTAGTGAGGCATAGCTGTTAAGGTATTCTTTTTCTCAATTTGGAACTCCCAAGAATTACATACGAATTAGACAACTTGTTGTATCAAATAAAGGTGTATATATATATTTTAGAACTTGTTAGAAAAGAGTATGCTTCATTAGTGTTCTTAAAAGTAGAAAATTCTGCCCTGCTAGGGGAGAGCTTCGTAACTTTTTTTTCAGGCTACTTGAGGCTTTTGCAGAGGCCATCAAGAGGGCTGCCATACGTAACTTGAACACTGACTGAAACCATTTATTCTGTCCATATGAATTTAAAATTTATATTGGCAACTTCTGATTGAGGTGAGTTAAGCATAGCAGCACAGAAAGCATTATTTCAGTGTGTTTACCTGGAGTTCTCTTCCATAGCAGGTACCTTACTTTGCTAACTTAATGCTGGTTCTTTGATTTTTTCAAATGGTAAGGTGAAGTTCTGAGTTGCCTACTTAGCATGTGTGGAGGTAATTTAAAAGAAACTGTTTCCTTTTATTTTTATTGTGTATTGTGGTGAGTGGCTATCAGGATACTGCCTAAGTGATTCGTGGGTGTCTTGGAATTAATATACATAATTGCTGTGAACTTTCAGGCCTTCTATCAAAGATATCTCTGAATATGTGGAGTTTTCAGTAGGTCTGTGTAGCAGTATTTCTCTACTAATGTGTGAAGCTTATGCTTGCTATAGATAGTTCTGTGATCCTAATACTAGGAGTATTAGCTTTTTTAATGATGGCTGTCTTATTATCCTCTAATAATGGTAGTACAGAGTAGTACAGGGAAAAGAGTACTTCAGAAATAACTATCTCTATTTTTGTTCAGTGTTGTTCATGTTCTTTTCTTCTGTTGATGTTTTTCTGTTCTGGGGATTTTTGATTTTCCAGACATAAATGGATGGTAACTGTGCACTATTTTCTAACCTAACATGTTAACACATGTAGTGCTGACATTGTCTTTTTAACCCCAAGGCCTAGCAAAGACCTGTAAGGTTTATTCCACTGCTAAAAACACTGAAATAGTATTTTTGAACTAAAGTTACCAATGTGTAGCTGCTTGGAAAGATACTGGTGGAACATCAGCTATCTAAGCTGAGAGTGCTTTTTCTCATTGTGAATCTGCACCGAGGGCAGGGAGGAGGTTACTTCTTACTTTCAGATTGAAACAATAGCAAAATAACATTTTTCTTTGATTTGGCAGCCTGCCATCATAAGCCCTTAAGACTTGCAGCTTTCCCTGTGTTTTAGCAGGCCACATCAAGCCAGCTCAGCATTTTATTTTTGAAATAAATGTTTTCAGTGGCTGAACTTTAAACATGCATGTTCAAAGCAGCATTTTAAATAGTGCTAATTTCTCTCTTCACAGCCAGAGCCCTGCAGCTGATTGATACATAGGCCTCAAATTGAGATTGCTCTCAGAAAAGTATCCATCTAAGGTCTTAATACTGTGAGCAGAAGAAATCAGCACTGCTGTGGAAAGAATCAGTCTTGCCCTGGCTGCTGCTTCTCCCCCCTCCTCATCTGCTCCTCCCTTGTGTTAACATGAATGTTTATACAGAAGCCATAAAGCAGATGGAATAAATGACTGATACTTTTTCTGAGAATTCATTTTAGTCTGGATCAGTTCCTTGAGCTGGTTCACTGAACAGCCATACGGTCTACATACCACCTCCTGCACCAGCACAGGTGGCCAGGAAGAGGATGATACCATTTTTTTTGGTAGCAATGCTGACTTTGCCAATTTTGTGTGTTGCTAGAAATACAGCTTGGTATCCCTTACCTCTTCTTGGCAGGTTTAAGTTTTGATTTGGGAGTTCAGACCTTCACATCCTTCTGAAAAGGAAAGAAGAAAAAGATTGTGCTTTGCCTTAAGGCTTTCGTGACCACTTGGAACACTTGTCCTCTTTTCCTTGTCTAGTTAAAAAAAAAATAACAGCCACCTCTTCCCTGCAGTCTTCCAAATTGGTTCTTCAAGCTGTCTGCAATGAGCACATCTTTGTGTATGTGTGTAGAAAAATCCATGATTCCACTTAAGTCAACATACTCCTTGTTTGTTTATTTTTTTTTTAAGAAATGTTGTCTCTAGTGTTACAATACTAATGCATATTTCTGGAATATGTGTTGGAAGGGAAGAAGTTGCTTTGTAATCCTTAGTATTGCCCTTTCCTCCTCCCTCAAGTGGGTTACTTTAAACAGTAGGTGTTTGCCAGCCTTATTCATTTTGACTGAATAAGGTTGAGGAGTGCTTATGTGAGCAGCTTTGTTAGTGCATCCCTAGGAGCTGTAGCCTAAGCAGGCATTTGGCAATGTGCAAATAGGACATTAACCTCTTCAGCAAGCATACTTTTAATAGAAGCAAATGTCATTAATAATGGAGTCTCTTGTCAGTGCTAAGTGAATGAGTTTAAAGTGAGGAGCAGTCCAAATAGAAATGTAGTCTTACTCTGTTCCCTTTACCTCCATGGTACAAGAGGATGTGCCCCAGTGTCAGAGAATGTGTTGGGCTGATTGCTTGTATAGGATCTTGCTAGCACTGAACTGAAGGAAGGGTGTGCAGGGAGCAGAGAGGTTGTGACTTCCCTCTCTCCTCTCTTCCCTCCCTTTCAAGTTGTTGGGTTTTTTGATGTGTAAGAGTTGTTTGGCTTTGTTTTCCTTCAACATTTTTCCTTGTTACTTGTCAGCGTTTTGAAGCTATCATAATGTAAAAATGCCAAAACAAAGAATTTACAAGATTCCTTTTTTTTAATAAGCATACTATACTTGCAAGGTGTCCTACGTTATGTGGTGTTGCAGCTTTTGTAAAGATGGTACATATTTAGAGGTTATTTTTAATGTAATCTTCTATGTTGACTAATTTTTAAATGAGGTTAACACTGCGAGAGTAAAAGAAGTGAAACAAGTCTAGGTCAGTGTAGAACCATGGCTTTGAATGTTCCTCATAGGAAATCACAGGTGGAAAGCTCTGGTGAGGTCTTGTGACACTTGGAATGAGGGGTCTGAGTTTTCAGAGTAATCTATAAATACATGGTATTTCAGGGTTGCAGACAGGTTGTTACTGTTGTCTTTATTTAAATCATATTACACAAATGGTTTTCCTAGCTCTGTTGTTTCATCATTTGTATACTTGGAATACTTGAGGACGGCAGTCTTGCAAACTTCATGGCTTTGAATGTCTCTAAATTTACTGGAAGTGGGAATATAATGTTTAGACACCACTGTTCACTGCTTCTCTAAGTCCTGTAGAGAGTTTGCTACCTTTTGTTTCTTTTAAGTTTTGTTGTTGTTCGGGTTTTTTTGTAAATTCTGGTGGAATTAAATTCTATTTTCTGCTTAGGCTAAAATAACCACTGGCAGTGCTCCTTAATAAAGCCAGAGTAGCTTTAGGGCCAGTTCAGAAATAATTTGTATTTTGTCAGCCTCAGCACACATCTGTTGAACTGTGATTTAAACTAATTTAAATTTATTGAATATTAAATACTTTACCAGTGACTCAAGTTTTATTCTAACACAAAGTTGAGAATTTTAACTAAAACAGATACCCAAGTTCAAGAAACTGTTTTCCATTAGTGAATGGTTTCCAAAGCAACCACTCCTTCTCAGAGCCACAGGGCAACTTACCCAATAGGCAGGATCCACTGGCCAGCAGTAATGATGTGATGGGTGTTATGTTGATTGTTCGTGATTCTGAATAGGACTGAGGGAAAATAAGGGTGTATAAACTTCACATAAGTACCATTAAGCATGACATTTCAATATAAGAGTCCACATAATTTTTCGATTTTTAATTAGTTAAATGGTGAGTGTGCAGCCCCCTGGTCTCCAGTGCCCAGTAAAACAGCATTACTGGTTTTAGTTGGAATGTGAGTATGTCTATGGAGGCTTTCATGACCTAATGTTTTAAGTAAGGCTTTATTGAAAATTATATATCCCTTGTTCTAGCATCTTTACCGTTTGTTTGCTCTGTTAATGCCTTGCTCTGAGCCAGTTATAGTAGGTTTTTTACTGTCTTGTGTTTGTAGACTTGCTAGAAACATAATGGGAAGAAAAAAGAAATGGGTATAATTGTTAAAATTGCAGAAAAATTTTTGTTTTTCTTTCATCTTCATCTTATATTGGTAACTTACTTGCTCTCTGGAAAGGTTACTTTTATAGAATCTTTCAATAGCAGTAGTATGGCCTAACTTGAAAAGCATTTCAGCAATTTTAGTGCTTCCAGGGGTGGATGGAAACTAATAATGTTGTTACCAACATTACTCTGGAGTTTCTGCCTAGAATATTAACTTTTCATATTCACTTAGTGATTGCTCAAACCCACAGTTTTTTATTCCAGTATATATATGTATATATCACATCTGAGTATTTTTTTCTTCTTGTTCTGTGTGTAAAGCTTGAGCATAAGTTCCCCATATTCTCTGTTAACCCTTACTGCTGTCCTGGGTTTGGTTCTACTGCAGAGAAGCAGATTTCTATAATCTATCCTGTTACTGTTAAGATTTCTGACAGTGGTGCAAGCATACTAAATCCCTCAATTCCTCTTGGATTGCTGAAAAAAACCCAATTATAATTATTTTAGGGAAGGGCTGACCTATTCTTTTTAATAAAGAACTAGTGTAGGATTCCACTTCCTTCCCATTTTTAGAATCATGGTTCATATTCCTCTTGCTTCACAATCGTATAACATCCTTGTGTCAAGAACAGCAGTTGCTTACCTGGAAAAGTAATATTAGAAAAGTGTGTATTTTTAGCTGCCTTTTGATGTGATGTAGCAGCTGGAAACAAGACGAAGAGGCAGTATGAAGTGATCTGACAGCCACGACTTGGGAACCACTGCTTTGAACTTGAGACCAAAATGTAGGGAAACCAATTTTACATGCCTGAGTTTGCCCATTGTGCCTGGTGTTTCCATCAACCAGATGCTGTGGCTGCTTTGGTCATTCTCAAAAGCTGCATTTGAGGGTCTTCACCTGGACTATTGCATTCATGTTTCTAATGGATGAAAAAGTTCTACAAAGATTTTTGTTTATGTTAATATGCATGTATATAATGAGCTGATAGTTCCATGCACACATTTAAGATGTAATTAGTAAAATACAACTTTCATACTTGTGACTAACTGTAAATACCTACATTAAAAGATATTTTTAAAACTAACTAAAATACCATTTTTCTCTTTGTAGTAATCATGCCCACAACTCAGAGAAGGAATCTGCCAAGTTCATGTTGAGGTATATTCTCAAGACAAGATACAGTGACTCATATGCTTTTCTGGGTAAGAAGGGTATCTATGTTCTCTTGAGTTATGACAAAAAGTAGTTAACCTTTCAAATTTAACTTTTGAAAAGTACAGTGGGGCCAAGCCAGTGTGGTGGTGGGGTTTTGTTATTGTTTTGGTTTGGGTTTTTTCTTTGTTCTTGAAACTTTCTGGGCAAATGTAGAGAGTTTTCACCCATCTAGCAGTCAAAAGGCATTTGAGAATAATAGTGCAAAGGAGAGCAATAAGGAGCAATTTTAGAATAAAAGGCACCACTGAATAGTGTGTGTCTGCTTAGAAATGTAATTCCATTTCATTGCTGCATAGATGGGTACTGTTTCTAGCCTGATTTTCCAAGGGAATGGAGGTTATATACTCTTCCTTTTCCCTTCCCAGAAATCTTAAACATCTCTGTAACTAGGAAGAGGAAGAAATTTACAACTTGAAAGAAAAATGGGTAAAGTCAACTTTATGTATAGTGTGTTGACAGGCTGGCAGCCAGCAAACATATGCTGCCTCCTGGTCAGTGTGGATATTCTGAGACACCGCAAACAGCTACGATTATTCCAGTGGCATGTTACGTGGTTGTATGGTACAGGATCTGACTTCATTAGTTCTGCTGCTCTTAGAACTCCCCCAGCTGGGTCCAAACGACTCCAGAAATAACAAGTTTAGGAATATGTTTTTTAATGTGGAAGTTATTCCCTGCTCACTTGCTTACAGACTCACTTATGCACAGAACTCTAGCATCCTCTGTGCATAACATTTCTCTTACAAGTGCAAGCCTCCTTAATTACTCCTTAGGTGTTGTTCAGATTGCCATTAGCACTGTGTTCTGGGTAACTTGGACCAGAAATCTCCAGAAACTGTTAAGGCCTGAATTCCCTGTTCCCCTCCACCTTCCTGTAACCACCCTAAATTCTTAAGGTTTTATTTTGTGCAGCTGGATGTAGATACCTAACTTGCTGGATTTGCTGAAGTCTCTTAGGGGAGGGAGTGGGGAAGCAAGCTTTTGCTCCTTTTATTTTCTCTTCCTCCAACAGTTAGGTGTTTCATGTTGTTTATCCTTTTGTGACTCATGTAAGCTCTACCTCTGACACTTCCCCAGTCTCAGTGGATTCTGCTCTAAAGTCACAGGCTTACAGCTGTGCACCTGTCTGAAGGGAATTCTAGATTGATGTTTCCAAAGAACAGAGTGGTTTCCATTAAGAGTTAAATTAGATAAGATGACACGTTTTAGTTCTTTAACTTTAGCACTTCTCTCGGAACTTAATTAGATCTAATTTAGCTTGGCATTGCCTGACTTTTTTTAGTACAGAATGAGCCTGTTTCTCTCTGTCCTAGGGCAGTCCTGTGTTTTTGGCAGTCTTGTTCCAATTATCATACTCTGTTTCTAAAGAGGTAGTTGCAGAATATGCACTGTTAATGTTTTTTATCTTGTTATTGTATCTTCATGATTCACCATCATCGTGTTTCTGCTGCAGAGCTGCTTTCTTTTTAAGTGCTCTTACTAAAGATAGAAAAACTCCTTGGGCTCTTTCAGTCTTTTATAGCATAAGTAATAAAGCCAGACAGTAATTTTTTTTTTCCAGATGTTTCATATGTATGGCTTTTATTAATATATCAAAGACTTCATAATTCTAAAACTCTGTTGATACCTTACCGCCTTTCCCTGTCCATTGCTGATTGACTCATCTAAGAATGCTCAATGTTTTTTTTTTTTCCTCTAAATTTTTTTTTGTGCTAATTTTTTAATCTTGTCAGTTATAGCTTGAAATTTATATGGCCTGCAGCTGGAGATTTTGCTTTTAGATCATGTGCCTGGATATTTGCAGTGAACTTGTTGGATTTCATTAATGTATCTCATAGTTTAGAGAATTATTTTTTTTAGGATTTGTTTTACTGCAGCTTATAGGAAGATTGCCTGGGAGTCATACCTTGCGTATGACTTACAAATTTTTCCTATAGTGAAGAATTTTGGCCTGTATATTTTCTGTCCATCAAACACAACTATGCAGACCTACCTGAGTACCTACAGAAAAATGGGGTGAGCTGTTTGTAAATAAAATGTTTGTAATTACTCCAATAATTTCTTCATGGTGATTTTTGCAAATATCAAAGCAGGGTGATGCCTGTCAGTGCCACATAACTTTTCAAACACGAGGCACTGTTTTAAATGTAGTGTATTCTATTAACAGTCATATTTTGTTTGTAACTTAATTGATAGTGGAAGATGTATCCTCATTTTTTTTAACCTATATTTTTGTTCTCATGTTTCTTCTCCTCTTGGATTTAGATAACGTAATCCATGGATAAAGTGGGAAAGATGTGGAACAATTTCAAATACAGGTGCCAGAATCTCTTCAGCCATGAGGGTGAAAGCCAAAATGAAAACGTGGTTGTGAACTCCAGTAGTTGCTCATCTGCTAAAGAGAAAGCTATCCAGATAACTGATTTGGCTCAACAACAGCCCGGCAGCCCTTTGAGAGAAAATCTTGCTTTGCAATTAGGTTTAAGTCCTTCAAAGAATTCGTCAAGACGGAACCAAAACTGTGTCACAGAAATTCCTCAGATTGTCGAAATCAGCATTGAGAAAGAGAACGACTCGTGTGTCACCACAGGAGCGAGGCTTGCTCGAAGGGACTCCTATTCTCGGCATGCTCCTTGGGGTGGGAAGAAGAAGCATTCCTGCTCTACCAAAACCCAGAGCTCCTTGGATACTGAAAAAAGGTTTGGTAGAACGCGAAGTGGTTTGCAGAGGAGGGAGCGGAGGTATGGGGTGAGCTCTGTCCACGACATGGATGCGGTATCCAACAGGACAGTAGGCAGCCGTTCCCTGCGGCAGCGCCTACAGGATACTGTGGGACTGTGTTTTCCCATGAGAACTTACAGCAAACAGTCCAAACCTCTGTTTTCTAACAAAAGAAAGATCCATCTCTCGGAACTCATGCTTGAGAAATGCCCTTTCCCTGCAGGCTCAGACCTGGCTCAGAAGTGGCATCTCATCAAACAACACACAGCGCCCGTGAGCCCGCATTCAACCTTTTTTGACACGTTTGATCCTTCCTTGGTTTCCACAGAAGATGAAGAAGACAGGCTCAGAGAAAGACGTAGACTTAGTATTGAAGAAGGGGTTGATCCCCCTCCCAATGCCCAAATACATACTTTTGAAGCTACAGCACAGGTTAATCCATTGTATAAACTGGGACCAAAGTTAGCCCCTGGTATGACCGAGCTGACCGGGGACAAAAACTTAACACCTCCAGGAAACTGTGACTCTGAAGAGGACACGACCACACTTTGTCTGCAGTCACGCAGGCAGAAACAGCGTCAGGTGTCAGGAGAGAGCCACAGCCATATCAGCAGGCAAGGGGCTTGGAAAGTTCACACTCAGATTGATTACATCCATTGCCTCGTGCCGGACTTACTTCAGATCACAGGTAACCCGTGTTACTGGGGTGTGATGGACCGCTACGAAGCAGAAGCACTTCTGGAGGGTAAGCCTGAAGGCACTTTTTTGCTCAGGGATTCTGCACAAGAGGACTACCTCTTCTCTGTGAGCTTCCGTCGCTACAACCGATCGCTGCACGCACGCATTGAGCAGTGGAATCACAACTTCAGTTTTGATGCCCATGATCCCTGCGTGTTTCACTCCTCCACTGTTACAGGGCTTCTGGAACACTACAAAGACCCCAGCTCTTGCATGTTTTTTGAACCCTTACTTACTGTGTCTCTGAACAGGACTTTCCCCTTTAGTCTGCAGTATATCTGCCGGGCAGTAATCTGCAGGTGCACTACCTATGATGGAATTGATGACCTTCCCCTACCCTCGATGTTGCAAGACTTTCTAAAGGAGTATCACTACAAACAAAAAGTCAGGGTGCGATGGCTGGAGCGGGAACCTATAAAAACAAAGTGAATGGAAATCAGAATAAGCTTCTAGAATATGCTTTTTTGTGTATGTTACAGTTTAACTGCAGTGAGTGCACCAACAACGTCTGGCTTTTCTGCAATATCCTATTTAAGCTGAGTGTTAGTATCCTGTCAGATGCTGCCTGCTGTTAATCAAGCTAAGTTGTGATGCCTCTTGGAAACAATAAGCAGACACAATTCTGCACGTTTTTCATTAAAGCCTAATGAAAATATTTTTGCTAATTTCTAAATATTTTGTTTCCCTTTTATAGCTGTAGTAATTGGATGAAGAAACTATAAGGCATTTTCCATGGGGCATTCATGTATCGCTAATAAAAGGCTTTACTAGAGGAGCATTTTGCTAATATCTGAAGTATTTTTTTTAATTATCTTCTTGAAAACTTTCCACTTCTCAAAGTACTGATTTAGCTGACAAACAAGATTCCAAATACTAATGAATAAGAGTATTTTCTTTTAATGAAGAGCAGTTCTATTAGAAGCAGTCCATTGAGAGTTAATAGTGTTTTTTTATCCTAACAGATGAATCATGCTTTTCTCAGTGTATAAGGTTTCCTAATCATTAAGACTTGAATATGCCTGCTCAGTACTGTAATACTATTTTAAACACTTGGAGATTTAAGTGGCATTGTTAGCAAAGGTGATACTGTCTCTGACAGCAAAATACCTTCCAGTGTGAATTACTGATTGCGTGGCAGTACACAGCTGAGATTATTGCCATGAAACAAAAGGTTGCTTTTTTTTTTTTCTAAAACAGTTTGGTGACTTGACTGCTAGTAACTTACAATGGAAGGCTGTAGTGAAGGGAAAAAATGTTTCATTATTTAAAGTTGTCTGATATTTTTATGGAGAAAATTATGAGTCGTTGAATTATTAGAATACAAAATCTGACATATTTGAAATAAATGTCAGGTTCCAATGGTACTGTTATACTTTATTTGTAAATATCTTTCCATTTGCGCTTTCAAAAATGTTTTAAAGTAATATGCACTGATTATAGTTTCAACAGACTACTTGGAAACAAGATTCTGAGTTCTGTTTGCTTATTTAATTGGAGATGGAACTTGAAATAGTTCTGTCCTAGACAGTTTTGCACTAAAATTTTGTTGGAATGCCCTGACCTGTTTAATGTTTTGTACCAATGATGAGTGCTCCCTAGTTTCTTTACCAGCTGCTACAGTGTGGTGTTACTTACTTCTCTATGGCAGTGACCTGTGCGAGGTAGGGAACATTTTGGCAGCAAGTACAATAAGCATTGTTCTTGTGCACTACACTAACCCCTCTATTGATGTATTTTTCTGCTTGCTGTGCCTTGTTCTGGCTTTTTTTGTGCTAATAAAGTACAGTATGTTCAGTGTTATACTTGTATATCTGCTCTGTTTCTATATATTCACGTAACTTGTAGCACTTAATGGAGTTTTTCATAGGCTTTTCTCTTAGTACTTCATACAGGTAATGCACAACTACTGTGCAGTTGGGTATTGGTTGGTCAGCACACAGTATTCCTCGTTTTTGTTACATGCTTATCAGAAACTTAACAGTGTACACCATTGGATAATGTTTCTGTGGTCACCACAAAGTAATGGACTTGTCTGCAGGCATAGAACATTTTACAGTTTTTGTAACGTAAAGGATAAATGTTAAGCAGAAACATTTTTGATCCCCTGCAATGGTTGCTGGAGGCATTTCAGCTTGTTATATAGCTAACTGCTAAGCTTCATGTTTTGATACCCCCCATTGAATAGGAATGGTTATTCTTGTAAATTGACAGTACAGCAGTGGCATTTGTTCACTTTTACACTATTTTAATAAAAGAAGTACAGACAAACTGGCCAAATGCCCTGTTTTTACCAAAGAATACTGTCAATTTATGTTGGAGTATTTTTTTAGCAAAAAACTTAAGAGTGGAGAGGTGCAACTTCTATCAAGTATTTATCCCAAGCTATGATAAACCAAAGTATTTTGACAGCTTCATCTGAATCTAACTAATGTATACGTTTATGTTGGTAGAGCGTAAAACTTTTACATCAATGGTGGTGTCATTTTTCTTGAACTTGCAATGCACCTGAAGGGGAATGATTTAAATAATTTTGTAATGACTGGAACAGCACTACATAGAGGCTCATACTGCAAGGGATTAATCTGAAGCACCCAGAAAGCACTTTAAAATGTGTTTATATGCTTGTAGAAAAATTGTGCTCTGGTTATGCATTCTTTGTAGTAGCTTATTTTCTTTTGTGTGTTAAAAGACTTCAGCTGTTAAAATGGAACTTTGTTTAGAATATGTAAATAATACTAATTTTATGTAAGTATGAGTACAAATGTGCTAATGGTCACTTAAGTTTTGAATTGTGTGTGTGTGCGTGTGTGTCATTGGATATGCAACTCCTGGTTTAAAATCTGCTCTTATGCGTAAAAAGAGGAAAAAACCATCACCAGCATGAAATTGCACCCAAGTGTACCTTCACTGTGTTGTTCTCACTGTTCCCTCAGTTGGGTTTGGATTCCAGATGAGTTTACTCAGTATCGGTCAACCTGCATCCAGGCTTTGTCCCAGTGTAGGGGCCTGCTTCTTGTTTACACCTGTTGCAGTTGCTTGTCAGAAACTTAGCCGATGAGATTCTAGCTGTGACATTATCAATGTGCTTCAGGAACACACTTTTTTTTTTTTTTTTTTTTTAGTCTTGTGGGTGGATTCTTGGGAAAAAAAAAAAACCCCAAGCCCTTATCTCAGAAAGTTTGCTCTTGCATTTGTGTAAATAGTCTATATGGAGAAGTTTATTGCTCCCTTAAAACAGGCAAATATGGAATGATCTATTTCTCTAGAACTTTTTACAATCATTGCTTCACTGAAATGAACAGAATAACTTGCTAGTGTGATTATGCTAAAAATAATCACTTTTAAATTTATAGTAGACTTGAGCACTGACTACTCAAGTTGCAGTGTATTTCTTAATGAAGACATTTTCAGTTCTAAAAGCACTAAAATGTTAGTATGTTGAGAATGCAAGTAGTGGATTCCTCATTTCTGTTTGAGGAGTATGCTTTAACCTTCTGGTTTTGTTCAGAAAATCTTACATGTGTCTTCTTCAATAGATATGCACAAACCACTGATTATTTTTTTAACAGTAGGATATAATGTAATAAGGTCTGCTAGCCTGATTCCAATCTAATTTGGTTACATAATATGTAAGTATTTGAGCATAGGTCTTGTAAAGTGTTTTTTTGAGGAGATTCTCATTGCTACAGAAAGGGCTGTAGAGAGGGCTTACTTGATCAGATGGTTTTGCAAAAAGAAATCTTAAAGATCTTTGACCGTATTTAAAAAGAACGAGGTGGTGGTGCTGTGTGGGAATGAAGATCTTTAAGCAGTTAGCACAACACAATGGTTTTGTTGCGTATAAAAACACACATCATTATATTTTAGAAAGTCAGCAACGGCTCCAGTTTACCAAGGTATGGAAATTAAAATAAATGTAATTTCCGTATGACATGTTATCTAACATTGGAAAATTATTTGTGTAAATAAAGCAATGTAATTATTGCATTGACATTTAGTGCGTGGAGGTTTTGTATTTTAACTGGATTGTTGTTTGTAGAACTGAATTACAATTTTTTTAATTAGGTAATTAAGACAAAATCTTTTTTGAGATCTCTCTGTCCCCATAGAATTGGAGAAAAGTAACTTTACTATATATTGACTATATTATGAGTGTCTACGGGTTAGGATTTTTATCAGTTTTGCAGGCATAACTCTTCCGAAAATACTCACAAGGGACGTGCAGGCACTTGTCCAGAAGATTTACTCGTCAGAATGAAACTTCTCTTAAGAAAATAAGTTACAAAGCCATGTTTTACATTTATGTACTTGAAAATTTGTGTGTATTTGAAGACTTAGAGCTTACAAAATGATAGTCTTTATGTCCGAAGCACATGGTCTCTGAAAGACCTTCCTATGTGCCCATAGTGTTTGATTCATAGTGGTGAATTCGTGTCTCTGGTAGACATCCTGACACTCAGTCACATTAAGTCTGTATTTGACGTGAAGGTTCTGCACTATATAGAAACAAGCAAAGGTTCTGAATTTCTGTTAGACAAAATTGGTTTAGTTTCATCTCTGTGTGCAAGCCAAAATATTTGCAGAATTTTTCAAGCCAGTCTCTGCTGCAAAGTTGCATGTAAGACTGAAGCTGTCAAGTCAGAAATTGCTGAGGACCACAGAGGTGAATCTGGAGGGACTGTGGTCCTTTCTTTTTTCCAAGCTGCCTTGAAATATAGCATTTAATAGAAAAATATTACAGGACTCTTCTGTGATTCTCTTTAAAATAACAGTATTGGTCTCTTAAAACCATTCACGTTTTTAAAAATCCCAAAGCTCTTTTTGAGTCTCTTTTTCCCAAAGCATTGTTGTGGAATTATCATGTATGCACCACACCTTAGTCTGCAAGGATCTCTGTAGTCCATACATACATATGATGCTTCCAAGCATGTGTACAGTCATGGTCTTTTGAAGCTGCCTGAAGTGCACCAATATGGTGATCATTAATAGAGAGAATTTTTAGAATTCCAGTATAACTTTGTCTGTACATGGCATGCATAGCAAATAAAAATTGTTTTTATTTGTATCTTCAGCCGTATTTATATATTGTAGCCAGGTGATGGGTGTGTTTTCCTGCTGTTGCCACACTTGCCTACACAAATGTCTCCTGATTGTGACCAAAGGAGATTTTTTTTGTCCGTAATTACTTTTTAAAGATTTTTGCAATAAACAGAACTCAGATCAGAACTTAAACAGGTTTTAAACTGTTAACTCTTACAAAGCATGGTCTAACACTGCTGATGGTTCTCCCTATTTGCAGTGTTGATATGCAAAGGATCATTTTGCTTGTCTACGGATTGTGTACGGAATGCAGTTGACTTAAAATGTCAGAATTTCAGGCTTTTTAAAATTTTTAAATTAAAATGAGGTATTTGAAAATAAAAAGGCTTGATGTTTTCATAAGATACATAAATGTTTCGCCATGGTCTAAGTATCTTTAAAAAATAATTATAAAAACCAAACCAGGCAACCTCTTGATGACTTTAACTGTATGACCTTATTGGCATTTAAAGACTGAAAAGAAATCTGGTGCTTTGCATGTTGCCATACTGATTTAATAGTAGCTGTTTCAAGGAGCAAATGTTGGGGTTATTTCAATGAAGCATTGCCATTTCTTATTTTTATAAAATATTCCACTTTAAAAAGTGTGTATCAGCAGGATGTTAACCCAATACAGTCTTTAATTCTCTTGTTATCAAGGTAACTACTGTGTATGCTTTCAAGCTGCATAAATGTTCACTTGGTAGA
Organism: Heliangelus exortis; assembly: GCF_036169615.1. Taxonomy (NCBI): domain Eukaryota; kingdom Metazoa; phylum Chordata; class Aves; order Apodiformes; family Trochilidae; genus Heliangelus; species Heliangelus exortis. Next base: position 17,189,871 of record NC_092424.1, on the reverse strand, counting down.
TTCACATCAAAGCTACAGCTCTTCTCAGCTCAGTTTCTTAGGGCCAACACAGTGTGCTTATGAGCTGAAGCTCCTGGTGCATCTGGTGCTTGACCCTTTTTTTTTCCTGTCTTCAGTAGAAAAAATATATAATTATTTATGTGCAGATTTCCTTGTTAATCACCCAGCTACACTAACAAGAAGAAACATACCTGAACTTGCTTGTCTGGAGTAAAGCAGCCTCTGATTTCTCAGCAGGAGTTGTGACTTGGTGGCACAATAGGAAAGAGGAAGCAGAATTGGGTTTTATTCTTCTCTGAGCAGCTGTTAAATTGAACATGGTGTGTGCTTCCTGTGTGATAAGGTATAGTCACTTTTTAGATCCCTAAGAATTTTAATAGCTTTTGGAAGACATTAAACTTGGCTGCTTTGTCACTTCTTGCTTGTAGTATTGTAAAAGCATGAAGAGATGTATTTATTAAAATTTAATTCATGTAGTCACCAACTGCATAAGCACTACTTTATAGTATCTTTATAGAGATAGCAAAATCCTACATGATTATATTTAAAGTGTTTTGGAAGAATGAATAATGACACTGTGGGCACAAATTTATTCAGATTGCACTATAAACTTTCTTACCAGAAGCCTTCATTCTTACCAAAAAAAAAAAACAAAACAAAAAAACCAACAACCCTGTGTGATCCTCACACAGAAAAACTGTAGCTTTGGTGATGCACTGTTTGGTAGGTGGCCAAAAAAGCAGCACCCAGACAGTCCCTGGACCTTGTCCTGACATTCCATCTGAAGGGGCCCTGGCAGTCCCATCAGGCACTCGAGGAGTTGGCTGGCAAGGATGCTGTGCCAAGTGTCACCCAATGCCAGCATCTTGTGTAAATGCACTGGTTTATTTCTCCCTAACTTAGATGGTTTTTAACCTGCTGCAGCTTAAATATTTCTCCACCCTTCCTGATGTGTCTGTGTTATCTGGTTGCCAAACTGTCTTGCATCTTAATATAGTAAGAAAATAATGTGATTTATGGCTACCCAACCAGTGTATTAAATAACAGATGGCTCTGTCTTAATAAATGGGGTATAAACGACCATATTGTTTTCTTTTATATTTGTTTGGGAGCAAAAAGTTGTGATTTTAATGAATTTATTTAACACTATCTGTAAATACATATTTTGCTATACTTAGTTGTCCTCCATGTCAAAAGGGGTAGGTAGTTAGATAAAAATAAGCAGTAATTCATGTTTATTCCAGTCCATTTCTGTTGTATCTAAAATACTTGAAGAGATCCAGAGACTGATAATTATAATTTTTAGGAGTTTGATTGCACTCTGCAATTCCAGCGAGCTCTTAATTTCACTTAAATCTCAAGGGTTTTTCTCCCCACTTGTGGGCTGAGTGCATGTTATTAGTGACATAAATGTGTATTCTAGAGCACAGCCCCCGTGAGAACAGACTTCAGGAACAGATGTAGCTGTTGTCCTGTAAATGGAGAGCTTTTCTCCCTCATACCTGATGGAGTTGCTACTAAAGCAAGTTTGCACAAGCTCTGTAATTGTGAAAACTGGACTAAATGCTGCTGGTGAGGAGTTGCAGATGGGCACAACAGCCGTGTGACAAGCTGAAAATATGTTCTGGTCTGTTCTGTGTAACTATTTTGGGCTTCTTAATTTGTTAATTATATGTTTTCTAGAACATGACTCCTAAAAATACATTTAGCATTCCTTGGAGTCTTTATCTCTCATAACTGGTGAAATAATAGAAAAACAAGACCCTGAAAACAAAACTGCAGGCTTTTTCACCTGTTTAGGCAGAGATTGCTTTTGTACTTTTAGCTCCTTTGGAACACACAAAAGGTTACCTGTCTTAAGCTCAGCTAAAATATATTCATAGTTGATTAATAAGTGAAGGCTGTGGGAATTATCTATTATAATATTGTGTTTGAAATGTGAAGCTCTAATTCTTAGAGTTAGTTAAACATACTGCAGAATTAATAATTCATAATATTTAATCATAAGTATTTTGATTGTTTAGTTAAGGAAGGTGCAGGCACAGTAATATTTCAAAAGGGTTTCAGAATGCCTGGTGACCTGAGCTAAGATTTCTGTGATCAGTCTTTTTTGTGCCACTTTCCCTAGGAGAGGAAATTTTAGGAGTCTGTTCCAGAAAGCTTCATGTGTTGTAACTTTGCAGGATATCAAAAGTATGTAGGTATCTAGAATAGAATATATAGATATGCAGAATAAATATAGGAGAGGCCCTAGAATGAGCATGGCTGACTTATAGTAGTGCAAGTTATGCAAAAGATAAATAGCTACTGGTTGCAGTGCTTCATGGGCTTATTGTCCTCATAAGCACTTATTTGGCCACCCAGATCAAATGCTGAGAAGCAGTACAAGAGCTTTCTTCACAGCAGAGATTATTGAAGCAACATTGCTGCCACCCAACCCCGAGGACCTGGACAAATGAATCGGTAAGAAGGGTACATGATGTCACTTCACCTCTGAAGCAGCTGGTGGGGTGAGGAGTATTGGTGTGCTTCCACATCTGGGCTTCCCAAAAGTCCCTGGAATACCTCTGCTGTGGGTGGAAATAGCACTGGTCTGACCTGCTTATGAGACTGTTCTCATTTCACTCTCCCATCTGGTGTCCTGTAGCATCTGGGAAGTCAAGACTGTAAACTAAAATTAATGAAAATCACTATTTATAGGATCTCTAATCTTCAGAATAGTGTAAATTCCTCCCATTTGTTACGTTGGGAGGAATGTGTAAATTCATCTCAGTTTTGAGACTGGGACACAGCCTTTGTAAGAAGGTCACAAATAGCTGCCGACATTGGACTTCCTAGATGCTGCCAATGCCAACACTGGACTTCCTAGATGTTGGCCAAGTTGCATAGTTGCTCAGGTTTCCTTCTAATGAAAGAAAAATGGTGCTTCTCATCCTTTTGTGACATACTTTGTGCTCTAGTGATGAGCAGCATAACAGAAGAATGAGTCTGTGTTATTTGGGAATGTGTGACACCCTTCCTTCACCCAGCAGTAGACCTGAGGCAGGTTAGCATCTATTCTATTTGTAATTCAGTGGCTTTGCTTTAGTGGTAACTGACAGCTATGGACACAATATTCACCATACAGAGGTATGTAGGATGCTGACTCATATGCCCTTTATTTCCTCTCCCAGCCTTTTGTCAAGCCATAGTTTGGGTTTTCCTTATATAAAGAGTTATTTTCTCCTTGCAGGCTCTGTTGTGGAGACGCTTTTCCCTCCTCCTGTCATTTTATGTTTTGTGTCCCATCTGATAAGGGATAACCTGCAAGCAGCGTGCGAGGAGAATTTCCTGGCACGAGCTGCTGAATTGCTGAGATGGTTATCATTCTGTACTACATAAGCACCCCGTTTTATTTATACACCGTTTGTCTATGGTCTCATTATGTGCCAAGAAGAAAAAAAGCCAGACTTTTCCTTCAAGTGATTGCCTGTTGTAACTGTGGGTATGCAGAACCCTGGTACTTCAGCCAGATACTTCCCTGCCCAAGCAGTACTCATAAGGGTTCTCCCCTTCTCCCCGGTGTGGCTTACGTGTTGTGTGCTCTTGGCTGGAGGACACTTTTATCCTTGTTCTCCTAGCTGTCCAGTTGAACTGTATACAGCTATCCAACTTCTTTTTAACTGAAAATTTGTCTTCTTGTCTTTGTGGGCATGGCTTTGCATAAAGGCTGTGGTTTTAAGTTGTTCCAGATGTGTTGGAGTCACTGCTGACCATCAGATAAGTACTGCCAGGATTTATGCTGTTTAGGAAGAAGCTGGTGGGAAGCATTCTGCGGGCAGGGGTTCTAAGCCAAGAGTTTGTAAGAAACATCAACAGCTTCAAGTAATTTTTCTGAAAGATTTTAGCTTCATCTTGGTCCCATACATCAGTCTTGATTCTTAGGTTGGGTCATCTCCACTAGATTTTTTTTTTTAATGTTGGGAGGGGAAAGGAAAAGAAGGAAAAAGGTACTTGTAAGTAACAACAGCACAAATTTTGAAAGGACTGTTTCTAAGACTTGTATCTGTATCCCTTTAAGACCTCCTGGGTTTCTCAGGTGTCTGGTGTCTCTCACAGGAATTACAGACTGGCACCAGCTCCAGAGATACAGTTGCCCAGAAAAGTTGAGTAGTGCCCTGAAACACCACTTGGCTGCAGCTCTTGGTAGATGCCTTGGAAGTCACTTTCCAGCAGGTCATCACTTTCTGGACTGTCTGCTTCATAGGTGTTGGTGCCCTCCAGAGCTTGCCCTAGGTCCTGGTTTCCTGGCAGTTTAGGCATTTTAACAGAGGTCTCATTTCTAAACATTCTGCTCTTCTCGGGGCCAATGGCATCTAATGAAACAGTGTAATATGGCCTGAGAATCTGAATGTGGCTCAGCCTTCCTTTGCCACCTAAAATAGGTGGAAAGGGAGGACCAGGCATGGGTGGATCCCCCTCTCAGGCTGGACAGAGAGTGGATTTAGTGGCCAATCCTGCTTTCCATCCTCTGTAGTCAGGGAGTTTTTACTACCCTCCTGTTGCCAGAACTCTCAGGTTCACAGGAGAAAATCTGGCTGGGCTCCTGCCTGAGTGAGGCTGCAGACCAAATCCCTGACCTAACAGGGACAGTTCTGGCATCCCCCTTGTCATGTGCAAGATAAGAGATTGTGCCCAGCTGCCTTGGTTAAGGGTGGTTGCACAGGGCTCTCCTCAGGCTGCCTTTTCTAGAGTACAAAGATCATATTTCTGCACCCCTATCATGAGTGATTTGCACTCTGAGCAGCGAGCTGCCTTCAGGTTAGCATAAGGGAAATTTCTGCAGCATTACTGTCCCCTTTAGGTCATTTCAGAGGGCTCAAGACAATGTCTAGTCTCATCATGTCCATTGTAGCCTGAGTCAGTAATAGCTTATAATTTCTTTGTTTTGCTGCAGCACGTTTTGTCAAAAATAACTAAGCAACTTACTAATCAGTAACGTTGATCAAGCAGGCACAGTTTCAGACCTGCTCTGGGATTTTAAAATCAGCATCTCCACTCAAAGCTCCACTCCTTGCCCTCACTCCCTGACTCATATGGTCCTCTGTGTTAATTCATGGCTTTGCTTTTCTATTGGGAGATACCCTAATTAACAGTCGAATGAATGCCAAAGCCAAGTAATTAGATTCTCTGCTTGAAGTTCAGTAATCTCTTTTCCCCAGGGAGGTGTTCCTCCTCTTTTGTTCTGGCATGCTGTTTGGTGTTTGAGCCTAGTTAAACATTTGTCTAAAGCCATCTTTGCTGCTCAGACAATATTTTTTTCCTTCATGCTGCAACAATTAGAAACCTTAAGGATTTGGAAACACTTCCTTTCATTCTCTTTAATTGTCCTCTCTCTATGTTACTTTTAAATCTCTTTCCTTAGGGGATATTTAAACTGCTTTAGACTTCTATGAAAATCAGATTGCTGAGCCCATGACAACCATTCTGATGGCTGTCAAATCGATGAAAAGCATGAGCAACACATGCCCTTACAGCTGGCCCTTTCCATACTGTCTCTGTCTTGACAAAATTATCTGTTGCAGTTGCTTTACTTCTTGATCTGAGGTGAATTTTCTTTGTGCTAATTACTCTATTTTTTTCCAAAACTGCAGATGTTCATACCCGAATCATCCCATTTTGCCTTGGACACTGAGGAACCTTTTGGTTTTCTATTTGAACACTGTGAAACCAGGAGGATCTTCCACAACAGAAGTCCAGGGCTCAGCTACTTTATCCACAGGTTGTGGTACCAGAAATTTGGTTGTGACATCTCCTACAAGGAATGTGACAAGATGGAAGTATTAAACATGGCCAAAATACAACCCACCAAAGTGTGGACAACTTGAATGGTCTGGGTAAGGCAAGCAGCTACCTGGAACCACGGTTGCATCTTTACTGAGGAGCCAGCTGATGTGGGGGGCTTACAGGTATGGTGTGGTTTCAGAGGAGGGTACTCTGCTCACCACTCTCTGAATGACCATAAAATCCTTCATCTTGTTGTTCACCCAGGTTCAGGGGGTGGCAGGGTTGTCCACTAAATACATACTCTGTGGAAATGGATGCTGTTCCTGGAAAAAATGACACTTCTGTGACATGTTCTGAAAATGCATTTAATCAAATGCATTTAATGAGGGAGGAAAATATCTACATTACATCTGCTCCGGACACAAGGTAAGCAAAAGCACATGTTGCTGGGTGTTGTGTAAATGGCTGCAGGAGTACTCTGACACAGTTCAGCTGGGATGTAACAAATATGTGTCTTAACAGATAGATTTATGCTTTTTAAAAATTAATTAGTTTTCTGAAAATAATTCAAGTGTATGGAAGTCGTATCCGAGGATGCTTTTCTGCACCAAATCCCTTTGCAAGGATGAGGAAAAGGTTGGAAATCAAATGTACTTGTGCATTTATATTTATCCCACTCTCACAATTTACTGGGCAGCTATTGCTCAATGCTAAGCAAAAGTCAGATGGTGTGTTTGGCATGCATGTGATGGGTTAATAGGTATTGGAACCTGAGGAAAAATTACAAGACTGGGATTCCATCTGAGTTGTATGAGATTCTGGAAGATTTACACCCCCTGAATCTTTTTTAGGGTGGCTTTTAGATCTAGAAACATGGAATTTGAAGTTGCAGAGTTTAATGATTTATGTGTAGTGTCTTGATTTAATTGGTTTATTCTACAGTGATTAAATGCTGCTGTTTAAGATGAGAAATTGCTATGAGTTTACAATGGGGACTCAAGGGAAAGCTGTAAGGGGGTGTTTTGATTTATTTTGGGAACCTGAGTAGCTAGTATCAGAAAGGGTGGGCTGGGTTGTGCAGCATTTCTCCATGTGGGGCTGTGAGGTGCTCATGGTTCACCTTCTGGGGTGCACCCTACAGCCCTAGCTTCCCAGTCAGCCCACCTGGCAAATTATTGCAGCCTCTGAGCTGTGAGTTTTTATGTTGTTTGCATGCAGGCCATGATGTGGGGAAGGTGCACGCTCACCTCTTTCCTCAAAATGTCTTGGCATGGGCGTGCTGTCTCAGAAGCTTTCCATGAGGCCGCAGTCCCTCAGGAGCACAGCTGTGCTTTGTTCCCTGCTAGCATTAGGTCACTCATCCAAATAAAAGATTTCTTATTTTGTGTTTGCTGGAGGGGAGCCTGACCCTCCATTATTCCTTGGTCACCACCATCTGGCCTGGGACCCAGTGCTGTTTGGTGGTCTGTGACATTGCCTCTATACTCATCCTCCATCATGTTATCACCTCAGGGCCTGACTCAGCTCTCTCTTTGTCCTCAACACATGGGCCAGGGTTGCACTCCAGCATTCACTGTTGCTCCCAGGTCTTCTGTGGGTGTTTACAGTCAAACAAACTTTTCTGGGATGACACACATCCTGGAACATCCTTGTCAAAAGCCTTTGTATGTGGCCACAGCAAAGACCTCATTCTCAACTCACATTGCTGGGGAGCTGAGACGGCCAAAGGTTCAACTTGCTGGCTTCCAACAAATGAAATGGGCTTTGGGAAGCCACATAGGTATTTGTTAATTGTAAACATTTCTTTCCAAGGACACAACCCAAAGCGATTTGATCATGATCCTGGCAATCACTAATGCAACAGAATGGGTTAACTTCTCAAAGATTATTAAAGCAGGTCATGGAAACATGAAGCATGATAAGTCACCTACATCTGTTAATCACTTGAGTGAGATACTGTGAGGTACCACGTGTCTCTATGCTTTGAGTGTTTAATTATGACTAAAAATGTGGGCATACTTAAAAATAAGCTTAGATATTTTTTTTATTCTGGCATAGAGACAAGTAGTGTAAGTAATTCACTGCCTTTTCTTTGCTGTAGTGATTGTTAAAATGTAAACTGACTAGACCTGCTATTCTGGCTATGATGTCTGCTGGACTTTTTTTTTTTTAACATCTATTTGGTTAAGATTTATGTAAAAATTACTTATCCTATAAATGCTAAATAAGTATATAGGAGAAAACCTTCAGAAATTGTGGTTTTAAAAATATTATAGATGAGTAGCTGTGACATTAGAGCTTTGCACTGCTTTGTGGGGCATACCCACATTTCTACTTGTAATGCATCTACTCAAATCCTAACTTCTTTGGATTTGTTTTGTTCTTTAGAAAGTTGTAATTCTATCAGTGCATTTTGTTTTCTCTGTAAATTAGAAAGGAGGGGACAGGTGTTGTCAGGGTTTGCTGAGTGGTATTTTTCCATAGGTATGACTACACCCCTTGTCCAAAGCCTTCCCTGACACGGAGGAACAAAGTTGCATCTGTAATGCATATGCTTCATCACTGATGGACCTTCTTGTATTGACCAGACTTTTGATACCAGAAACTAAATTTGTCAGGAAACATAATTTCCCTTTCAGCTGAATATGTTGCAAATACTGCTACATGCTGGTACCAAAAAATGCCACATTTTTCTTCTGCAGTTTGAGTGGGAAATAATTGTGGTTTCTCAGATCCCACTTTGAAGCAGTGGTTGTTTATAGCTGACTGACTTGAATAACTGTAATTGGGTGTGCAGTCCTGCCCCAACTGTGCACTGGGCACCATGAGTCACTGTCCAAAAACATCCCTTAGGTTCAAACCCCTCTCCAAAGGGACAGTTCTAAAATTCTCCTGAACATCCACTCCTCTGTTCTCAGGAAGTCCCCTTCTGGTCGGGCAGCTCTGCTGTGGCCATTGTAGATGGATCTCCCAGGGTATGCATCCCCTGTCGTGTGCTCCCAAGACAGAGCTGGGGACACAGGGGTGGGCTGTCCCCAAGAGGCCCCAGAGCAGCCAGTGATGGTCCTGTGCAGTGACTTTGCCCCTGTGGACAAATACACACATCACATGTGGGCCATTGCGTGGGTCACCAGCACCAACCTAGACCCTCTCCTGAGAGCAGCCCCAGCCTTGGGGAACCTTCCCACCTTTGCTCCTCATCTCCTTTGTGCAGGGCTCAGAGCTGCTTCTGCCTCTTTGCTCTGCTTCTCACTACTGGTGCTCCAGTATTTTCCACAGAAGCTTAATTTCTATCAAAACAATGGATAAATCCAGGAATTCGTCCATTTTGGCCAAAGAAGCCACAGTTTGAATATCCTTGTGTCGTACTTACAAATTTCGCCTGGCTTTATAAATTCCTTTCCATCAGTAGAACTCAAGTTTATTAAACAGTGAAGTATTGCCCGATGTGACTGTAAAAGCAAGGAGACTGAGGCAGAAAAGCAGAGTTCAAACCTTTTGTTGCCAAGTGGCCAGTAAGAAAGCTGGGGAAAAGGAGGTTATCTACTTCCCTCTCCCTTCTCAGCAGCTCTCTTGCCATGCTGTAAAGTTTAAATACCTAAATATTTTTAAAGCTCTTTTAAAATAATTATAATAAATGCTCTCTTATTTCATGCATTTCTTACCCACACAGTCTATTTATATACATGTAGTTGGAAAGTATTATTAGAGATTCCTGCTCAGGCACCTGAGTCATAGCACCTTTACCTTGCCACCATAAATAGGCAGGTTTGACAGAGCCTGTGCATTGAAGGCTCTGTCTCCTGCTGATAGCTAGAGCAGGCTTCTTTTCCACAGCAAAATTCCTTCTGCTTGATTGCCAGCAGATGTCTGCACGGGTCTGGGACCTGAGCCTGCCCCTCAGTCTTCTCCTGGCCTCACCAGGTTTGTTTTGCCTTCAAGTCAAAACACCCGTGAGGCATCCTGTAAGTGAAGCATGGGAGGATCCAGGGGGTGGGTTGTGACTTCCACCCTGCCTGCCTGTCCATGGCAGCGATGGTGGAAGCCAACTGGTAGTGCTCTGGGACATTGCAAAGCTCTAGGGCTGTGCAAACCAGCTGGCCAAAGGCTGAAGTGAGGCACTTCAGGCTTCTTATGTGCTGAGGCATGTGGGAGGTGGGGAGAGAGCTGTTTGGAGCAGTCAAACAAGGCAGGTCTGGAGTATATGTATGGACTCCATAGTGCTGTTACTCTCTGTACTAATACCTATTTAAATTTGCAAATGCAGGAGTTGCCAACAGCATCCTGGCTTGTATCAGCAATAGTGTGGCCAGAAGCAGAAGGGAAGTGACCCTGTCCCCATACTCGGCACTGTGAGGCTGCACCTCAAGCACTGTGTTCAGTTCTGGGGGCCTCACTACAGGAAGGACATTGAGGAGCTGGAGCAGGTTCAGAGAGGGGCAACCAAGCTGGGGAAGGGTCTGGAGAACAAGTCCTGTGAAGAGAGGCTGAGGGAGTTGGGAATGTTTAGTTTGGAGAAAAGAAGGCTGAGAGGAGACCTTATTGCCCTCTAGAACTACCTGAAAGGAGGTTGTAGGGAGGTGGGTTCTGGCCTCTTCTCTCAAGTGAACAATGATAGGACTAGAGGAAATGGCCTGAAGTTGCACCAAGGGAGGTTTAGAATAGATGTGAGGAAGAATTTCTTTACTGAGAGAGTAGTCAGGTTCTGGAAGAGGCTGCCCAGGGAGGTGGTGGAGTCACCATCCCTGGAGGTATTTAAAAATCATGTAGATGAGGGGCTTCAGGACATGCTTTAACAGGCATAGTGATATATATATATGTGTGTGTGTGTGTGTGTGTGTGTGTATATATATATATATATACACACATATATATATAAATTCAATTTTTCTGGGGGGGAGGGGCATTGATGGTTGGACATAATGACCTTAGAAGTCTTTTCCAACCATGACAATTCTGTGATTCTTTGACTTTACCTAAGAAATGTCAAATATCTCTTGTCCAGGTGCTAGGTGTGTTATCTGATGCTTTCCAGAGGTCCTTGTTTGCATATGTGTGGATTGTACTGACTCAGCAGGACCCGTTTTCCCCCAGGATCAGACTTAGGTGAATCCACCATGCAGCCCTGAGCATTATGTGGAGTAAGAGTTTCCAAAAGGGTTGTAATATCCACAGTGGAGGAAGAGTGGGTGTGTGTCTTGGATTCGCAGTTTTCTGGTAAGCCTGAGTGGATTTACTGTATGGTGGTTCCAATCACTGCTGGACACACAGAAATCCTGGGAAAACAATTACTGTCCATCTGGACATAAGCTCTGAGGGGGAAAGAGATGTTTCATTTTGGTTTTGATTTTTTTTGTTTAGTTTTTCTGCTGGTATTGAGTATATTTGCCCCTTAAATGCAACCCTGCATCTGCTTTGGTTAAAAAGCCAGTCCACTCGGTCCCTGGGTGATGTAAAATTCTATAGCTCGTCACATCTGTCCCAGTTGTTGGTACAGCAAAGAAATGTTTGCTGTGGACTCCAAGAGGTCAGCAGCACTCTTGGAAGGCTGCTGAACCTGGGTTCTGTCTGTGAGAGCAATCTGACTGTGGTACAGAACAGGATGTGGTTTCTCAAGGAGAACAGCCAAATTCTTCACTGGAGGCTTTGTGCAGAGGGAATTTTAATTTTAGTTATTGAACATGGAATCATTTATCTGGTTATGCAGCTCTTAAAAGGGAAGGAGAGCATGATCATTCTGTGCAGTCCTTTGTGGAAGCGTTGTAATAGCTCAGGTTGCCCTTCAGACAGCCAAGTGGCCCAGTGTATGAGACCTGGAAGAATTAAGTAGCCTGTACACTTGCAACTGGCCTGACCTCATGCCATTGTGCTCCAAACTGCCCATGGAAATCTTGTGATACCACTTCTATACCATTTGTATGGTCTTCACTGGGTCTCAAATTATGTTTTTGTTGCAAATTATCTATTTATATGATGAATGTTATCATAAAATTCTGTCTAGCAAAATATACTGCCAGCATTTTAAAACATCTACCAAGTCCTCTTCCCATTAAAGCAGTCTTGTTGAAGTTGTCTGCTCCAAACAGAAAGATGTTTTACTGAATTCTTGGGTGTGTGTTTTTTCTCCTCAGATTTCTGTGAGAGCCGTGTGTTTCACAAGGCATAAAAAAGTTGTCTCATGGGCAAAAGCACATAAACAAGCAGCATGTCACTTTCCCAAAATCCCCTGTAAAATGGATAGCTGTGTTGCCTGAACCATGCAGACAGTTTTCAGGGGTGTGAGAGGAAAAGAGGATTTTGCAGACACTCCAAGCCTGGGGCTGAAGGAGATCCAGCCTCTGGGTCTTCATTTGCCCATCAGGAAGTCAACCAAATGTGCTTTCCATGCTTCGATTTCCCTATTTGGAAGTCAATGATTATGTAGAGCATCTGGGTTGGGTTCTGCTAATGGAAAGCACAACACAAGGTTCACATATTGCTGGTTTGACTCCTCAGATCTTGCCATACCTCCTGTTGTGATACATAAACCCAGTTCATGTTCCTGGGAAGAGTTCACTCCAGCACTTCAGGGTGTGAAGCTTCCTCTTGCACTGGCTCCATGGTCTGTTTTTTGGGTCTTTTTGAGTGGTGAATCATTAACCAAGCACTTGAATCTGGCAAAGCAAAAAGGTTTGTCAAGTTCCTTTTGCAGACTGTGTGGTGCCTTGGCCTTCTGCAGGAGGAATGGTTCCCCCTCTCCCACAGGAACAAAAGCACCACCATGCTTTAACCAGACCTTGCAACTCCAGTACATTTAAATACTTAGGTGTGTATATATACACACACACACACACACACACACACATATATATATATATATATATATATATATATATATATATATGGAAGTTCTAGTGATGCTTCTTTTTTCAGGATAAGGAAAGGGAATGGTGGATGTGTCCTGTGGAAAGGAGTTAAGAGGTATGTTAACTTTTCCCTTGATTCATCCTTCAATTCACAGGTCAGGTTAAGTTGTTTTTTTGGGGTTTTTTTTGTTTGGTTGGTTGGTTGGGTTGGGTTTTGTTTTTTATTGTAAAAGTAAAAACAATCCTTTTCCTAGCAGCATTTACTGAACTGAAACTGTTCTCTAGGGTGTTGCTGACATGCCAGCTCTTTGTCTGTGGAAAATTACTTCTGAGGTCCCACAGGAATGGGTTGTGTAATCTACTAAAGATCATGGACAAGATACCCTTCTGTGGAAGGCAGAGTGGCTTTGTCCCATGGTTGGTTTAAGTGTGTTTCCTCCACAGATCTTCCTGCTTGCCTTGAAACCATCACCTTGGTGGGTATGCCAGGCTGTAAATCCCTGGGGGCAGAGATGAAGGAACAGCAGAGTCTAGATAAACTCTACTTAACACCTTTATTCAGATGGAGTTTGATTGGCTTTGTCCTTTCTCCATGAGCCAAGACTGAGGAATTACTGAAATACTGGGACATTATTGGGTAAGTGCTTTCATTGTAAATCTGTAAATCCTCTTAACCCCGATTTGTAAGAGATGAGTAGGAGCCCTGGGAGCCCACCTTCTCACAGACCATCAGTCCCATTCATGCCAGATACAATGCAAATACTGACTTCTCCCTTTTAAGTGCAAGAGCATTTATCTGCCTGTCCTCAGACAGTATTTCCATGGTGTGAGAAGAGTTCTCTGGATAATTACTAACAGGGTTACCACTGCACTAGTTTGAACACTTGTTCTCCTCTGTGCTTTTAAAGGGAATGACCTTGATTTTGCAGCCAAGCCAGTGAGATGGCATCTGAATGCAAGGGCTTGGGTGCATGAAAACTGTTTGCAGAATGAGGGCCTATATTTATACTTCTTTGGGAAAGCCTCACTGTACTGCACACAAACTCCATTTAGAGAGTTCTACTGAGGCAACACGTTCAAGCTTTTATTGTTAGGAGATGTCAGCAACGACATTGTCTGTTTGACATTATTTCTGAGAGGGCTGTGCCTCTCTTTGCTATGACTACCCCAATTTATGTGGTGGCATTTGAGTTCCTGCAGTCCTCCCTTGCCTGCTCATACCTCACGATGCTGAGGTTGATCCTGGTCTGTGTGGCAGATGGGGTTGTGCCATGTCAGACTCACACTCAAGCTGTCACAGGGACCACCTGGCTTGGGGGGGAGAGGCATGGAGTACCCTCCAGCCACCACTTGGCTCTCTAAGGATGGGCAAACGCTCAGTTGTTTCACAAGGAGCTACAGTCAGTGTTTTCACAGCTGTTATCAGCTACAAAATTGTCACAAAAGCTTTGGCTTGTTTCATGTTGGAATCCAACGAAATCTGGAAAAATACAGGGATGTCAGATGGAAGTGCTCCTGCTGGTGAGGCCAATCAATCAGCTCATAAGTGGGCAGTACCCAGCACTGCTGAGAGGGATATAAAGGGCTGCGAAGAGCTGCCCCACCTTCTGCTGGTGGTCTTGGGTGAGGCCATTCAATCAGCTGATAAGGGGGTGTCACCCAGCACTGCCCAGAGGAGTCTAAAGGGCTGCGAAGAGGAGTTTCAGTGACCCGGAGCACGGCATGGGCATGGCAGTTATCGAGGCAGTTCACGCAGGCAGGGCAAGCAGGAGGGGCATAGCCGCCTCCCAGCTCTCTTGAAGGAGCAATGGTCTCCAAAAAAGTACAACCTGGTGCTGTTAAGACGCAGGGTGTGTCCAACACAGATGGAACCCCTGAAGATGGACGTAGCTGTGCAGGCCTCTGGCTATGTAGTGTCTGAGACTTGTGTTAGCACCAGAGGACAGTGTGAGTGGGGTCTGTGAACGACGCGAGCAGGTGAATGACTTGCTATGCCTGGTGGCAGAGCTCATGGAGGAGGTAGAGAGACTAAGAAGGATTAGGGACAGTGAAAGGGAAATTGACTGGTGGAATCACACCCTTTCTAGCCCTAAAGAAGTCCAGAAGAAGACGGTGAAGCACTGCCCCTCCTGCCATTAGGCAGTTGGAGCAAACCAGGTGGATGGGAGGGAATGGAAACAGGTCCCTCATCGGGGAGGCAAAAGAATCCCCTCCCAATCCCCACCATCTCCCCAGGTGCCCTTAGAGAACAGATATGAGGCCCTGAACTCAGAGCATCAGACAGAGGACAGACAAGAGGAAGATCTGTCTGAAAGGTCTCCTGTTTGCCCCCTGTCTAGCAGACAGGTTACAACTACAGCTACAAAGAAAAAAAGAAGGGTAGTTGTAGTTGGTGACGCCCTTCTGAGGGGAACTGAGGGCCCTATATGTTGACCGGACCCATCCCACGGGGAGGTCTGCTGCCTTCCTGGTGCCCGGGTGAGGGATGTTAGTAGGAGACTCTCCCAGCTAATTCAGCCCTCTGATTATTATCCACTGTTGGTAGTCCAGGCTGGCAGTGATGACATTAATGGAAGAAGTACTAGGACAGTTAAAAAGGACTTCAAGGCACTGGGTTGTTTATTTGATGGGTCAGGAGCACAGGTGGTGTTCACCTCAATTCCTGCGGTAGCAGAGATGAATGAGGAGAGGAGTAGGAAAACCTATAATATCAATAGGTGGCTAAGGGATTGGTGCCACCAGTGGAACTTTGGGTTTTTTGAGCATGGGCCAAATTTTGTCAAACCTAGTCTCTTCAAACCAGACGGGCTTCATCTATCTAGCAAGGGCAAAAGGACTCTAGCCTATAAGTTGGTGGGGCTGGTAAGGAGGGCTTTAAACTAGGTTTGAAGGGGGATGGGGTTGAAACCGGGCTCTCCAGAAAGGAGCCCAAGGGTGGACAGCCCAAGTTAAGAGCCAAATCAGCAGTCCAGCTGAAGTGCCTGTACACCAATGCACGTAGCATGGGCAACAAACAGAAGGAGCTGGAAGCCATCGTGCAGCAGGAAAGCTATGATGTAGTCGCTATCACGGAAACGTGGTGGGATGAGTCCCATGACTGGAGTGCTGCCATGGGTGGCTACAAAGGGACAGGTAGGGTAGGAGAGGTGGAGGGGTAGCTCTGTATGTTAGAGAGTCTCTTGACTCTGTAGAAGTTGAAGTCAGTAATGACAAGGTTGAGTGCTTGTAGATCAGAATTAGGGGAAAGGCCAACAAGGCTGATATCCTGGTGGGAGTCTGTTAAGGACCACCCAATCAGGATGATGAGGGTGATGAATTATTCTACAAGCAACTGGTGGATGTTTCGAAATCGTCAGCCCTTGTTCTCATGGGTGACTTTAACCTGCTGGACGTCTGCTGGGAACTCCACACAGCAGAGAGGAGGCAGTCTAGGAAATTCATTGAGTGTACAGAGGATAATTTCCTGCTCCAGCTGGTAAATGAGCCTACCAGGGACGGAGCCCCGTTAGACCTCCTGTTCACAAACAGAGAGGGGGTGGTGGGAGATGTGGTGGTCAGTGGACGTCTGGGACACAGTGATCATGAAATAATAGAGTTTTCAATACTCAGGGATGCAAGGAGAGCCGTCCATGAAACCTCTATGTTGGACTTCCGGAGGGCACATTTTGGCCTATTCAGAAGACTGATTCAGAGTGTACCCTGGGAAACAGCCCTTGAAAACAAAGGGGTCCAGGAGGGATGGACGTACTTCAAGAAGCAAGTTTTGAAAGCACAGGAGCAGGCTGTCCTGGTGTGCTGAAAGGCAAGCTGGTGGGGAAGACAACCAGTCTGGCTGAACAGGGAGATTTTGAAAGAAAATAGGGTAAAGAAGAGAGCCTACTGATTATGGAAAAAAGGGCTAACAATTCAGGAAGAATTTAGGAATATAGTTAGGTTGTGTAGAAAGAAAATTAGAGAGACAAAGGCACAACTTGAACTGAATCTCGTCACCTCTGTGAAGGATAACAAAAAGTCCTTCTACAGATACATCAGTAGCAAAAGGAGGAGCAGGGAAAACCTCCATTCTCTACTGGACATGGGTGGGAATATAGTTATCAAAGATGAAGAAAAGGCCAAGGTATTTAACACCTTCTTTGCCTCAGTTTTCAACAGTAAGACAGGTTGTCCTGAGGACAGCTGGCTTCTGGAGCTTGTAGAAAGAAACAAGAATCTGAACAGCCCCCCTGTAATCCAGAAGGAAACAGTCAGTGACCTACTGAGCTGCTTGGATCCCCACAAATCTATGGGACCAGATAGGATCCACCCAAGGGTGATGAGGGAGCTGGCAGAAGAGCTCACCAAGCCTCTCTCTATCATCTACCAACGGTCCTGGCTAACCGGGGACATCCCAGATGATTGGAAGTTGGCGAATGTCACGCCAATCCACAAAAAGGGCTGGAAGGAGGACCCGGGAAACTCCAGGCCTGTCAGCCTGACCTCAGTGTCTGGTAAGGTTATGGAGCAGATCATACTGGGGGCAATCACACAGCACCTACAGGATGGACAAGGGATTAGACCCAGCCAGCACGGGTTTAGGAAGGGCAGGTCCTGTCTGACCAACCTGATCTCCTTTTATGATCAGGTGACCCTCCTGGTGGATGAGGGGAAGGCTGTGGATGTGGTCTGCCTGGACTTCAGCAAGGCCTTTGACACCGTCTCCCACAACATACTCCTGAAAAAGCTGTCAGCCCACAGCTTGGACAGGGGCATCTGTGCTGGGTTAGGAACTGGCTGGAGGGCCGGGCCCAGAGAGTGGTGCTGAACAGTGCTGCCTCCAGTTGGCGGCCGGTCACCAGTGGTGTCCCCCAGGGATCAGTGTTGGGCCCAGTTCTGTTTAATATCTTTATAGCAAATCCCTTTCCCACCTGCCTCACCTCCTCTTCCACTTCTGCAAGTCCAGGTCTCGATCCCTCACCAGCTTTCCCTCTTGTCTCGCATTTCCTCTGCCCCTGCTAGCTCCCATAGGCAGGGCCATTTTGAAACAAATCTCCCTATCTCTTCTGGGCACAGCCAATCCTTCCCTTGCCAGGGTCCCCGGTCCTGTATCTTCCTTGCTCCTGAGCTCCTTGGTTTCCAGTTGTGCCTCTTGCTGTGTCTCCAGTCTCCTCCTTCACAGCTCAAAGCCAGCCTTGTGCCTGGGGCTCTGTGGGAGATAAGGGACTTCTTGCCCACAGCAGAAATAGCAGGTAGCTGCTATTTCTCAAAAGCCTTTCCTGAGCCCTTCACTGTAGTGTTCTCCACTGTTCTGTCATCTGGCCAAACATGGGTAGATTTTAATAGGTATAGACACATTTCTACCACAAAGGCTGGCCTCTCTGCCAAATTTCAAAATTCCCTTTCTGAAGCTAGAGGTCTTCGTATAAAAAATTTGTCTGCATTTATTTAATGCGTGCCAAACAATATACTTTTCCCTTAATAATATTCCAGGAAATGGCTGAACAGTTTTGGCTACAGCAGATGCTGAACTGCTTGAAGTAAAATACACAGGGTGAAAACTTGGCAAAATCGATTAATGTGCCATTTTCTGTCATTGCCAATGGAGAAGGAGGAAGAGGAGGTGGCCCTGCCAGCTGCAAAACCAACTCTGACCAACGAGTGTTGCATTTAAGAAACTGTCAGCTTGAAAGCAGTGAGGTATCCCTGTGCTTATTTATCTGATGCACCGTGTGGTTGGTACCTTCTTAAATAGTGAACCTGACAACTCCCAAGTGTCAGTGCTGCTTCCAGCTACCTTGAACTGCTTAAAACTGACCTTTAAACCATCCTGGCTCCTCCTTTGTCACTCCAGGTGTTAAGACTGCATCTATATGTGGAATCCATATGTATGTAGTTGAGTTTGTCCTGAAGTAATGTGTATTGCTGTCTTGGTGCTCATTACCCATCTGGGAAGTACATCTGCAGAACTCTGTGCCAAACAAGAGTGTCCCCTATGGATGTTTCACTGTGTAGTTATATCTTATGATTTCAAGACTTTAGAGGGCTGACATGAATGAGGACAAGGCTCCTTCCCTTTTCTCTATGCCCTGTCTTCTTCCTCTGTTTTAAGGACCTTAGGCATGGTGACCTAGAGCTCCTCTTCTTCCTGGGTATGTCTAACATACTTCAGTACATAAATGGATTATGAAATGTTCTGGAACTCTTTACCAAATTGTCTTTGTCACAGAAAGTAGAGATTTCTTGATATTTCATACTAAATGATAAAATTTCTTGGTATTTAATTTTAAAATGAAAATTACCAAATAGGTGACTGAAAAAACAAACACGGTTAGACTCTCAGAAAGAACCATCTGCCTAATGACCTCAGCACCCTGAGGTGTTTGATTGTGCCCTTTCCAAGCTTATGCCATGCAAGTCCTTTCCAGTGACCTCTTTTGCTAATCTGCAGGTCTCTGAAATGATACTGTTACCATTGCGTGGGCCCAGCACCTATATTCACAGCTCTGAGGATAATAACTCTTTTTTAGGTATCCAGTGTTAGCACACCCTGTGGCTTTGGGCACAGAGCACTTCAGTGTTAGTGTGGGGCTAATAATAGCCTCTAAAGACAGTTTCAGAAATTGTACACCTTTCCCCAGGGAATGGGGTGTGTCCTTGTGATTTCCTACCTTTAGATGTCCAGCCTGCTCGTGGGTTTGACTGCATAGCAAACACAGTGTAAGAGTCATTCTTGCTTATATTCCTTTTTCCCTCCTTTATATTCTGCTTTGCCTGTTTACTCATTTTCTGCCCGTTTTCCAGAGACTTCACTGTAATGATCTGTCTATCCATGGCAAGTTATTGCTCATAACCAAAGTAAGGTAGGTAGTACGTGCTGTGGTGGTAGTGACCCTGCCACTGCTTTGGTAGGAGAAAGAAGTTGTTTCAGAAGAGCACAGCTGTCCTGAGCATGCCTCTGGCCTTCCTTGGCACAAGGGATGCTCAGAGGACCCCCTTGACCCTGCGTTGTCCCTGTGACCCCTGGGACTCTGACTGATAACAGTGAGTTTAGTTTGTGTTGGGGCTTTGTTCTCCACTCTACAGAGAGAAACATTAAACTGCAGAATGACTAAGTGCCTTTTCAAAGGCCATATAATGAATCAGTGAATGAACAACAACCCCCAGCAGCTCCAGCCCCCCTTCTTTCTGCAGAACAATGCCTCTTTCCTTCTATAAAGATCTGCATGTAGTATATGTTGCATACAGAATTATGTATTTCAAAAGAGTTTGGATATTAATATTTATAGTGTAGCGATGCCACTGTCCTCTGGGCTCTGTAAATAGCAGCACCACAACAATGTGAATTATTCCTTTTATGCAAAACCCTGGACAGTGAAATAGCTTGTCAGTACAAAATAAAATTGCTGCACAAAAGTTTGACAGCTACATTCATTATATATGCCAATCAAAGGATCCTAAAGGCTTTATTGTCACTGCACGATTTCTGAACAATCTGCTAACCCAATATGCTGCGAAGTTATTTTCTCACTACTCCTTTCATTTAAAAAATAGCCACCAATAACTTTTGTCAAACAGTAGGAGAAAACTGCACAAACAGCAAAGAAATCTTAGGTTTTCTTGGGTGTCTGCAGGATGAAGGCATTCCAGGCTTAACTTGCCACATTATGCTAACATATCACAGCACTTACAGTAGATGAGATCTGATCAAAAACACAGGACACACAAATTAAATTACTGAACAAACCCCAGAGCCAGCTGAGGCTGTTAAGATGGCATGGTGAGTTAGGAAGGAAAAGCTGTGCTACAGAGGAGGGAATTTAACCACTTAACCTGCTTTTTGCCTGCTTTTGCCAGCTATTAGATGTTCAGGCTCCTCTCTCTCTGCTCTCCCCCAAGGTTAGGATCAACCTTTTGAATTGCCCCGAGTTATTTTCTGAAACATGAGGTTTGAGAAGGCCTGGCTGGCAGCAGACTGGCCTACAGCTCGGGGGAGAGTTTTCTGTCTGATTTTCTTTTTCCAACACACTCTCTTCACTGAACCTGTCAAAACCCAGCCATCAGTTATCACTTAATTTGCTGTACCGGGGCGGGGCAAGAGAGAAGAGCCCGGCTGCTTCCCCAGGAGGCAAAGCCAGGGCCGGGTGCTCCCCCCGCTGCCTCCGGGCTGCCTCGCTGCCCTGCCGGAGGGAAGCCCCGGGGCCAGGCAGCTTTGTTTTGCCCGGTTTTGCGGGCACAGATGGCAGCTGTGCCAGCCCTCTGAGCCTTTCCAGCAGGATGCAGAGCAGCCGCAAGAGGGAGCCGGCATGGCTCCGGCATCCCGCACGGCTCCGGCGTCCCGCACCGCTCCTGCATCCCGCACCGCTCCCGGAGCCAGCGGCAGCGTGTCCCCTGTCCCCGGGCTGCTCCTGCTCCTGCTCCGCTCCCGAGGGTCCCAGCGAAGGGGCTTTGCTTGGCGGTGATATTGAAGCAGACGGTAGGCAAGTAATCGGAGGAGTTCACCTCCCAGAGTCCTCCTTGCAGATAAGAAATGCAGAGTCAGGGACTTGTATCACGGCAGAATGTATTGAACCTGAATTACCACAGAATCACTGGAGTTGGAAGGGACCTCAAGAGATCACTTAGCCCAACCTTCCTGATAAAGCAGGATTACCTAGACTATTGCATCCAAGCGAGGAGACTCCACGACTTCTCTGGACAGCTTTTTCAGTGCTTTGTGACCCTCTCAGTTAAGTTTTTCCTCCTGTTCAGATGGAACTTCCTGTGTTCCGGTTTGTGGCCATTGCCCCTTGTCCAGTCACTGGACAGCACTGAAAGGAGTATAGCTCCATCCTCCTGACACCCACCCTTTAGAATATTTATAGACATCAGGAAGATCCTCCTCTCCAGGCTGAACAGTCCCAGCTTTCTCAGGTTTTCCTAGGAAGACAAATTCTTCAGTCCCCCATCATCTTCATTGTCCTTCACTGGACACTCTTCAGCAGTTGCTTTTCTCTCTTAAACAGAGGAGCCCAGAACTGGGCTGTTATAGCTTGAATAAATTTACTATGCTCTGGACTGGAGCCTAAATTAAGTTTTCCAGTTCAAAATATGTTGGATGTTGTCTCCTGTAAGCAGACAAGTTCTTAGTGTGAGCTGGTGTGTGGCTTTGCTTTCAGACCCTGGTCATGAGTACAGCAGCAGCAGCAAAACCTCTGAAGGGTGCTTCCTGCATGTGCCTCTGGCTGCATCTTGCTGGTTGGTGGCTGCTTTTGGGATGAGAAGCTGCTTTTGGTCTGGGCAAAGGGGCATTTTTCAGCTGCTGACCTAAAAGTGTTAAGAACAGTTCTGCTTTTTTGGGGCGAGTGAATGACAGGGATGCTTGGTGAGGATACACGCAGAGATGTTGCAACAGGAGTGCTGAGCATGACAGCTGGTGTCAGCATGGAGAAGAAATGGAAAAATGGAATGGAAACTTTTAAGGAACTGTGCTGTTAATTCGTGTGCTGAGAGAGCTGTGCTGCCCACTCACCATCCCAAAAACTGTGTGACATTTTCCTGAGGTGCTCTGCTTGCTGCTGCATCATGGGCATGTGTTTGATCACAAGCAAAATTAAACAGATTTTTGTAATCCACAGACTCCACAAGCAACTTTGTGGTACATGGGCATAAAATACATAGACCAACACTTTTCCCACAGTGTTGAAGTTTGTAAGTTTTGGTGTGTTCTCTTCCTGTACTGCCCTCTTTGAGGTTCTGCACAGAGACTTTTTAACATTTTAAATAATTACCACCCATGTGGCAATGGTGTAGAAGACTTTCAGCACAATTCCTTTGTGGAGAGCACCAAATGTTATGCAACAGAGAGTCATTTGCCTGTGACAGAGCTGATAGCCAAGATGACAGCTACCTTTTGTTTCAGCTTTGCATGAATGAAGTCAACTGAGCATAATTAGGTGATGCTGACAAGACTCGAAAAGCTTTCTCTAAGCAGAATGGGCTGTGCTTTTCTTGCTAGCCCACCTCAGGCCAAAGGCAGGCTTTGGAGTGTGGGTGCAATGGTAAAGATGTTGCAGATGCTTTTCCTACTGTTGTAGGGCTGGAATCCAGTCACTACATTTGGTGCTGTGCAAGGAAAAAACCCTACCCTGAAGCCTCAACCATGAGCATTACTGCTTTGGTTTGTTCATTCTGACCCTAAAGGAAACCTTCCTGCAGGACTTGGGGCATACATCAAAATGAGTGGTGAAGGTGAGAGCTACCCACACTCTTCTCTGGGAGCTAGTGACACCTTCTCACAGGGGTTCAACCCACCTGCTCACAGTGCTTGGTTGTCTTGCTTCTCCACCAAGTGGGAAAACGTAATGACTCCTCTGCTCACACATGTGCACCCACAGCCTTTGTCTGTAAACTCTAAGCAGAAAATAAGTACAGATGTTGGGATGGCTTTTGCCAGCTAGGAGCTGTTTTCCAGTGTCACTCACTTTTAGTTGGCATGTGGAGCCTTTGCAGTATTTTCTCAATGTTTAATGTGACCTAATTGTGCACTTCCACTGTCTGGGAGGATCAGCTCTTCTGGTGTGACAGTTGCTGTAAAATTGGTGATGTTCAGAAGCCTCTCAGGCATTTGCAGCTGAATGCAAGGCACATGTTCCTTGATTTTGCTGTATCAGCCCAGCAAAACACTGCACGCCTGTGTGTGCAGCTAACTGCTTTGCATTATGCCTGGTAATGACTTGTCAGCATAACCTCCAGCTGCTTAATTTGCTCTAGGGAGGAGGGAAAGTCTTCTGATAATCTTCATAGTTACTTGGTATGTTTGGTGTGAAGCAGGTGCAGGTGAGGGATTGCTCTACAGGACCAATGTCAAAGCCGGAGGAGAAACAGTGTGCGAGTGGCTGCACTATTAGAGAGGGAGCAGGTGGTTTTGACATTGGGATCTCTTTACTATCCCTTTATAATGCCTTTTTTCTTTTTTTTTTTTTTTTTTTTTTTTTTGGTAAGCCAGATTAATGTAATGAAACTGCAGCCCATTGGCTTGATCTTTGAGCATGGCCAGAACTCTTCCTCTCCTGTGCCATCGTTACCTCTTGCTCTGCCCTACAGGGGAGGGGAAGCTGCAGAGCTCAGACAAGAGGGACAGAGGGGGCCAAGAGGATCAGCACATCCATCTAAGCCACACTGTGCCTTCCTGGTTTACCCCAGACTCCCTGTTGCACCACCTGCCTCCTTCCAGTGGCCAGACTGGTGAGTCCTGCAAACTTTTGGTTAAGGTAGAAAATGGCCCTTCCTGAGCACCTGTTGCAGGCACTGGGGCTGAGCAGACCTGGGTCATCTGGGCAGGCTTGCACTGAGGCTCTGCCGGACCATGAATGCCACTGCCTTGGCTCACTGCCTGAAAGTTACAAAATATGGATCAGCATAATTATTTTGTTATATTGACTTGTGCTGCTGTCCTGGAAAGGGTTAGAAATAAGTTCTGAAAAAGGCTGCAATAGTCGTTAATGAAGAGTTCTGCTGTGTTCTTAATTATTAATAAGCATAAGGATATAAGGACATTGTGTTCATACCCTAGCTGTGAGAAAGCCTGGAAATAATCTGATAAATTACCTATGCAAATTTACACCTGTAGGTATGGTTTCGAGTTGCAGTGCTTGAAAGTGAGGAGATAACAGAAATAAGGCTGCTGTCAGGCTGTTGGTTTGGTCAGGAAGTGGGACTAGATGGTCACTGTAGGTTACTTCCCACTGAAACATTATTCTGTCCTTCTCCTCCTCCTTCCCCTTCTCCTCCCTTCTCCTCCCTTCTCCTCCCTTCTCCTCCCTTCTCCTCCCTTCTCCTCCCTTCTCCTCCCTTCTCCTCCCTTCTCCTCCCTTCTCCTCCCTTCTCCTCCCTTCTCCTCCCTTCTCCTCCCTTCTCCTCCCTTCTCCTCCTTCTCCCTTCTCTTTTCATTCTGTTCTATTCCTGCATTCCTGGTGGCACAGCATTCTACACAGTCACAGATTTGCTTCCCATCCTTGCCCTGGTTGCTCCCACCACCTTTTGCTGCTGCAGGTGTTACTCAGGGAATGAGCTGGAGGCAGGCTGCTGCCCTGGGACCCCTGCCTCATCACCGCAGGTCCAGGCTGCAAGAGCACTGTGGAGGTGTTACTGGTTTTGGCAGCTGGCTAATGTCAGGAAAAGGAGGCTTCCCTCCCTGCCTCAGATTTCCAGGAGGTTGCTTAATAAGTCAGGGAAACCAAACCAGGGCTCTTTGGGTTCAAAAACTTCTGTTGTGTGGGACATGCTAGAAGAAGTGGCCCCTACCCAGAGGGGGATGCAAAGAGCTTTGTGGCAGCTCACTGCATGGATGGGATGGTAATCAGAGTACAGGTATGCATCATCCCCTGGACATGTTTGCTAAGAGCACGGTGAACAGAATCACAGACACATCCTTGGGACTGTTTTGCTTCTCCCACAGCATAATCTACTGTGATGCAGAAAAGTGTAGAGGCTTTAACAGGTTTTCTAAATCCTGTTGTGTCCTGCATTGTATGAAAAAAAATCTTCGCCCCAAACAAATTCAGGCTAAGCAAGCTGCGCTTGTACTGTATCAAAGGATACTTTAAGATGTTCATCCATCTTGAGCTGGAATACTGAGTGCAGAACTCAGCAGTGTTGATATTCATTCATGTCTGCTGGCAATGGCAGTGGTTTGACTGAGCAGTTTGCAGTGCTCAGGCTGCTTCCACCTTAGCAAGCACAGGTTTAGGGCATTGCTGAGGTTTTCTGGTGCAGCAAGGACAGGACTCTGGAGGTCTCAGCTGGAGAGAGGGAGATCCCAGAGGGACATCACCCCTGAGGGATGGTGATCTCTGCTCTCCACCAGCTACCAGCACTGCTGATCCATGTGGGATGGGCAGGGCAGTGCCTTGTTCTTCATGCAAGTCAGATGAGCAGGAAAAGATAATTGCCAGGTAAGGTCATTAAGTGTTTTACTCTCGGCTGAACTGAGAGTGATAAAGTCAAAATTTTCATAGCCAAAAACTTGTGTTTTGCAATACCCAGCAGAAGAGAAGTGGGATTAAAATAGAGATTAGTCCCCATTGTGTCTCTGAAGCTGGCTGTGTGCCTGTTGCTGTGGTCCTGAATTGCTTCTCAAGCATGTGTATTGGAAAGCTTACAAAGCATCAGATCTCATAAGATTTCTGCCATTTGTAATGAGTCATGTTGCAAGATTTGGGCATTGTGAAGACTTACTTTTACACTGACCCTAACAGTTAATTTGAACTGAGGCTTAGCATAGTACCTCTTCCCCCTGGCAGCGTAGCTATAAATAAACAGTACAGAGTGTTATTTAAAATGTGGAAAAACATTGAGTATCCCTGGTACTGAGCTGCAGCACAGTCCCTCATGGCTCTGCTTGTTCTTATGGGACCTGTGGAAGCATCTCTGTAGAGGAGCAAGTGCCTGGTTACACCAGCATGAGCCATGAGCAACATGGGCTGTCTCTGCCTGTAGCTCCTTTGGCTGTTGAGGAAAAGGAAGCTCATTTTTCTCTTTGCAGACTATTTCTTACACTTACTTTGTCATGGTTTTAGTGAAAATGCAAATATTTGGAGGATTTTTTGGTGGCACGGTGATTTGATTTTATTTTATTTTTACATTAGTGTGAAGGCTTTGTGGGTGGCTTGATGTGCTTCATACCATGTTCTAACATCATTTAAAGAACTTCAGGATCATTAATTCAAGCACCCAAGTGCTGGGGAATATCAGAACAAAAGGGATCAGATCAAATTAGTTATGACCTGGGCAAATTCAGTCCCTTGTGTTGTGTGTTACAACAGAGCTGTGGCTGTGCTCTGTGCAATGTGCCAGGGCAGCTGGATGTCAGATTTAGCCCTGCACCTTGGGACAAGGGCCTCTTGGGCCTCTGTGAACTCTGATTGCTTTTCACCAGGCTCATGGCCTGGTGAGGCTTGTGGGAATGCTAAAAAGGGTATTTCTCACTGTGGTAGCCTCTGCCAAATCCCAGTCCCAGGCTTTAATATTTTGGAGGTAGTAAGACTTTTCGACAAACTGGTAGAATGGGGGAAGCTTCTGCCTGATTCAGAGTCCTGTCTTCGTGATGACTGAGAGCTTTCTTGATTGCAAAGAAATATCTAATTGCATGAGACGTGGTATGTATATAAAAAAAGGCTATACATTGACAAAGGTATAAACAGCTGAAAATGGGAGAATGTAATGGGTCATACCAGGCAACTTGTGATAACAGTTGGCCCTGCAACCATCTGCAATATTATCAGGTGTTTGAATGCTTAGTACACCACCTCTCAAACTATAGTAATGTTTTAGGGTTTTGGTGCTCAGAGGGTGAAGTGCATTCAGGGATGCAGATCTGGTTGTTGCAGCCTGCACCCATCAGTACTATCAAGTTTTGCAAAACTTCAGCTTTGCATGATTTTGACTAAAATTAATTTGCCCTGTTCAAGATACCTCTTAAACAGAGATGTCAGCTCTCCTGGATGTCTTTGTGACTTACTCAGTTAAGCCTTAAGTTAAACCTGTATTTCCTTGAATTCTTCAATATGTTATAGCATGTACTTACTACTTACTTGTTCATATGCTATAGTATTAGAATGAAATTCAGAGTTTTGCTGAGCATGGACACAAGTTGGGTTGTTTTCTTATTTTAGATATTATGGCTTCTCAGGCCATTTTTGAAGTAGGTGTTGAACACAAAATGATGGTGTTCTGTACAATCTATTTCTGTAGGAAAAGGAACATATTTTCAAACCTCTTATGGAGTGCTCTGATGCAGAGGACAGTTTATTTCTAGATGTATTTTTTTCCTAGCCCTTTTTTTAGTGCTGTCAGTCTTGTCCTGTGTTATTAGGACAGTAGTTTTCAACACCACCCACTCTTAGTTGTAGAGCAATGAGATCATTTAAGTTTTCATTTTGTGGGGAGGTTTGAAATTTCAAATTTTCTCATGCTACATGCTGGAAAAAGAAACCCAGAAAACTTAAATTTTGCTCATCAAATTAAGCCTGGTGGATTTTATTGTATTTCATTGATCAAAATGATTCAAATTGAAAATGGATCCTTCTATTGCAGAAAGGTTGAAGAAGTGCCAATTTATTTCCCCTAAAGCCACCATAATTCTGCCACATTCAGCTGCTCAGCTTTTTCTCTCAAGAACCCTAGCTGGGTGCCATAGTGTTCCCTTGCAAATAAGTAAACCTGCAGGACTCCACAGACAACAAACTGCAACTGTTCTGCTCTTCGTCCATTATTTTCATCTTGATCTGAGTGTTTTAGCTGACCTGTCTGTGCCCAAACACACTTTCTCAATGTGTCCTGGAACAGGTGATCTCTTCCTGATCCTTCTTTCCATCTAATGGGCCACACAGGAAACATGGATCATGCTTACATTGTGCCAGATATGTAGGTCACGTTTGCCTTATACAAGCAATTATGGTCGTGAAAATAATGCCTTCAGGAAATGAAGATTTGGGGTAACAGATTCAAGACCCTTCTCTAGGTAATTCATAGTACAACAGAGCACTGCTCCTGTCAGCACAGCACCCAAACAGATGCAATTTTGGAACTGCTCAGGAATAATTTAAGACATGCCCTAGGAGCCTGAATAACGTAACTGCTGATTCCCAGAAGGGGAAAAAACTGTTTTTCTCTGTGGTCTTATCTTCCTGTGAACCATTTCATATAAATACTTTACCTTACCCTGATATGTGTGCACATATTTTAAGAGTGAAAGCCCAGAAATGAGCTGACTAAAGAAGTGCAGCTAAAACCAGTCAAGACTGAGCATGTCCCTAGTGGCTGAGTTCTTTTAGTGCCTCTTTTTCAAGAACTTCCATCTTTTCCAGCCTCTGCACACTGAACTCAAAGAGGACTTGGCATCATCAGAAATGTGTTAGCACCTAGTCCAAGGATATTCCTGTAAAATTGGAGATCTAGGTCTTCTAGGGATGTTTGGTTTTGACTGGGCCTTGCTGCAGCACCCTGACATGATGTTCTTACTACAGAGCAAACTAAGAATTGTGTAACAGATGCACACTCAACATTTTGGCTTTGTGCAGTGTGTTATACCAAACAAGTATGTTATTCAGAGGCTTTGGGTTTAACTCTTACCTACTCTTGCAGGGTCCACATGGGACACATAGTGTTCCCAAAAACTCTCAAAGAGCCACTCAGATGGGGAAAAAGAGTCTTTCTCACTCTGCAACCTTAACAAAGATTGCAGTATTCCTTTCGAGCAAAATATGTGTGACATCTGGAAGCAATTATTCCTTTAAAAATCACTCCGTGAGTCAACACTGAAAATGCACTCAGCACTGAAAATGAAAACTAATAAACACTGAAGTTTCCAGTTATCCCACAGTCTGAGTGACCTGCACTGGAACAAAGTCATTTCTAGAAAGCCTGAGCAAGTGGGCACAAAGCCGGTCTTGAATCCAAAGCTGGCCAAGCTGTGCTGACACAAAGAAGCAAGGTTTGTATTAAATCAGAGGCCCAGGGAGATTTTCTTTCTGTTATATTACAGGAACAGGGGGGAGTAAAAGGATCTGGGTCACGCCAAAAGACCTTGGCCATCAAGGATGTGAACACAGCATTTATGGATTTAGAACCAATTTGTCATTTTTGGCAATAAGATGCGTAGCTATCTGGCCATTTTAAAATAGTTTAATGTAGGATTGTTACAGGACTGGGAATCTGAGTGAAAAACTATTGTGACAGGGGTCTACTGGGCTAGTGAGGGAGCATGGGTGCTCTGCTGGGCTTTGTTGGCACAGTGGGTCTTGGGACATTTCTGGAAAGGGAAGGTGCTGAAGCAGAACCTGATTGGTTTAGATATCATAAGATGTTGCCTTTAGTGGTAATGTGGAAGATGGCTGGGAGCTGGTTTCTCCTCCCTCAGCAATATTAAGGTGTGCTCTAAAGCAGCAATTCCTAGATGAATTATTTTACTGTAAAGCCAGGGAAGGCTATGGGTCTTTACCATGCTATTACTAGTATGGTTTCCAAAGGAAACAAAAGTTTGTCCAATTATGCTGTGTCAGGCTGTCTTTTGTTAGGCAAGGTAGAACAAGAGGAGAGTAGTCAGTTCCTTGAATTTTATGAAAATATGTGGCTGTATAGAGGTGAGAGACCCAAGAGCATCAAGAACTCAGCAGTGTTTGCAGGTGACAGAGGATTTGCTCCAGAAAGGGGTCTCTGGGGAGTCCTGGGATGTGGCCAGGAGCTGCAGTGGCACAGGCAGAGCCACAGGACATGCAGAGCCAGAGCTATCAGGGGCACTGCTTTGTTTTTAACTCATCATTACTCTCCAAACACCTCTCAGAGCTGGGCCTCCCTCCTCCTCCTCCTACTTCTGTGCACAGAAAAGCAGTTTCAGTAGGGCACACAGGCTGCTGTGCCCATGTGAAAGCTCCCTGTCCTGGGGCCTTTCTGTCCCCTCTGCTTCCCTCAGAGCATTCAGTACCCACCTGGTGCAGGCTGGCATTGCCACGCACATATGGGTCTGAGGAGGTCCCTTTTGCAACCCAAAGTGCTGCTGCAGGGTGTCTGCAGTAACCTGCAGAGCTTGCTCAGGCAGAGGAGGGATGTCAGGGTGTCAGGGAGTGTGCACTTTATAATGGTGCCCCATTGCTCTGGGTTCCAATTTTGCCCCACATTCTTCCACCCAGGGCAAGGAGCTTGATGAAGTCCTGAGGTGTTGTGCTGTCTGATGAAATACCAGATGAATTCAGAGGCTTTAAGTTCTTCACTTCCCACCTCGGGGTTCATCAGGGGAAAAGCCCTGGTGTTGCTGTGCCAGGAGATGTGGCAGGTGGTTAAACACTCTCTCCTCTTCTACATAAAACAAGAAGAATATTCTTATTATCAGGGCTGCAAGAAACTCAACTACTTAATGGTCATGAAGACTCCTGAGTACCTGCTGTTCTCCCATAAGGACTAGGTGGTAGTGTGGATGAACATCTTGTGCTGATAAACATTGTGCCTGATTTGCATGCCAGCTGGATCAGCTACTTACTCGCTATTCTTTTTTCTGCCATAAATTTTATCATAAATATTTTCCAGACATACATCAGTAGCTTGTATCGCTTGGCTGGCAAGTCTAAGACAAGTCTGTCTTAGTAAGCCAGACAGTTTGCACAAAACAAGCTGACTCTGTACCCCAGAAAGTGGTCGTTTCCTGATTCTTTCCAGTCTCTGAGCTCTTTCTCAATACCTATGGTACATCTGCAGGCAGATTATGGTGTGAATGGATAACTCCACAGACATTAATAGGGGAAATGGAATTTTGCTAGCTAGTGTTGTACCCTTTTCCAATAAATGCTGTTTTAAAAATAACTTCAAGCTTGGGGGATGTTGGTGGAAGTGGTTAGGACTCCCTGTCCAGCTCTTAATCTTGAAACTGCAATTTGCAGCTGCCACAGAACAAGTCACTGAAAAGCAGGTCTCATTCCATGTTGCACTTGCATGCTGAATGGATCCAACAATAAAGGACAACTCTTGCAACAACACCACTGTGATGTGTGTAGGCAAAAAGAGCAAAAGGGAAGACGGGGTATGAGAAGGAAAAAGTTTTAAGTGAGGAACACATGGTGAGAGGCATGGAACTGCTGTGCAGAGCAAAACAAGAGGGAGAAGAGGAGTGGAAAGATGTCTAAACAGCAGAAAAAGAGCAGGTTTGCATTGCAGTCCCTCAAGAGACCAGAGCCCTGCTGACTGGCATCAGGGACAGTTCTGGGCTGAAACTGGAGCTACAGCAGGTGAGGCACAGGGATGGTGAAGGGCAATGCTACTGCTCCCTTCAGGGAGGGCTGGGGATGCTTGGGGAAGGCAGGGGAGGTTTTTAGCCAGCCTGGTGGACTGCAGTGTTCTTGGTGCCATTGGTAATTAGATCATGGATCAGGATGGGATTTCCTCACCTCGAGGTGTGAGCTGGGTTTTTGTGTTGATCTCAGCAAGAGTAACGTAGGAGCAGGATGAACTTCTGAGGGTCTTCAGAGCATTTTCCCCTAGAGAACTTTTAAGAGCTGTTAAAGAGCATGTGGTGACTTCTGATGAGAAAAAGAGGTGCTTTTTTGGTTGCTTTCAAATTCTCTTGCAATCTTTGTTTGCAATGGTCCCTGAGCAGTGGTGTCCTTGCACTGTGGGTAGTGTGGAGTGAACACCCTGAAGGACAGCAAAGGATGAGTCTGTAGCAGTCCCTGAGCTGTGATGACTCTGTGGTTAACAGAGACTTTTCATTTCAGCCTTACTAAGCAGTAGGTTTGCTGGCGTATCTGAGACCCAAGCTCCTACCTTATCTTCTTTTCTTCCTTAAAAGAAGTAAGAGTGGAGATGTCAGAAGTACACTGAAGTCCTTGCGGACTCTTGTCTGGTGGGCACTGGTACAGATTTCATTGTATTTCCATGTTTTCTTACTATTTGTATACTTGTAAAGGCACGCTAAAAAGTCCTCCAAAGGACAGAGGGTGACATGAGTACAGAGGGTGGTCCTTCCTCTCATATCCTAACTAGAAGTGGGATGCAAATCCAAAAGAGTAGATTTTTGACTGCAAGAGGTCTCGAATACAACCTCTGCAGCTACTAGCAAGGGGATGAA
This sequence comes from Heliangelus exortis, assembly GCF_036169615.1. Taxonomy (NCBI): domain Eukaryota; kingdom Metazoa; phylum Chordata; class Aves; order Apodiformes; family Trochilidae; genus Heliangelus; species Heliangelus exortis. Next base: position 17,157,690 of record NC_092424.1, on the reverse strand, counting down.
GATGATAATACCTTGCCAAGTACCACCATTTTACCTTGACATTTGGAGCCAACTCTGTGACCAGAGCTGCAGCAGATGAGAGCTGTTGTCCCTGCAGGCAGTGTAGGGGCTGCAGAGATCTTTGGGGATCATAGCACAGGCTGCTTCTCCTCCTGCTGTAGCCAAGAACATCCAACTGGTGATACAAGGTGTATGGCAGGCTGGGTGAGACTGATGGGGTGACATTGCTGGTATCTGTGACCCAGCTGGTTGGAATATGTGGGGCAGTAATGCCTTCATCTTTGAGTCCCTTTGTTATACAAATGGCTGATTGAAAAGAAAGAGAACTGCTTGCAATGAATGCTGTAGCAGCAGTTGGTTTCCAGTGGCTAAATCTATTTTTTAGTGCTTTTAGCCAAGCAGTGAGGCATGGGATGATTTTCTTTCTGCTCTAGCTCAAGCTGGACAAACCCCAGCCATTTCTGCAGGCACTGCAGACCCTTCATGTTGCCAACACTCACTAAGCATCCTGGTTTTGCATCTGCTCTGTTCCTATTTCAAGAGCTAAACAAAAGGCTGATTTTAAGCAGAGATCAGTCTCCACCTTGCTGTTCTAACCTTTGCGTTGCAGTAAGGACAGCTAGCTTGGATGCAAGCTCTTTCCAAAATCCTTCTGCTTCTTTGGATGCCCATAGCCCAGGGGCTATGCTCTTCTGAAAATGCCAAGTCCTGCTGCACTGCTGGATGGTGGTGTGTCTGGGAAAAAGTTCTTCCTTCCTTGTAAAAAAGGTCCTCCTTCCTCTTGGGTCACCCTGTCTTGGTGCAGCAGGAGAGTTTTCCTTCTCTGTTTACTGTCAGTGGCTCTGAGATCATCACTGACAGCACTTTCACATATGCTTTGCTCTGGGCTGATAGGCAGTGATAAAAGAGCTTGTTTTGTTTTGGTGCCTTGACCTGAATGATTCACTCAAACAATCCAATGGCACCTGGAAGGCGTGATTAGATGGCTGTGATTGTTTAAACAGCAATGGTGGCTCTGGTTCTACATTGCATGGCCATGTTTTTCCACTTTTTAAGTCCTGGCCCTTTAGAGAGCTGGAGTGATATTTAAACTCTGTTTTACGAGGGTTTGCCAAAGGGCAGTAAAGTCCATCTGAGAAATGCTGTGCTTGGGTCATTATTTAGATCAGGGGTGCAGTGAAGAAACAGCTTGTCCAGTTCTAAATATACTGTCCTTGACAGACGGGGAGTAAGACTACTGATTAAAATAGCTGCCTAGTTCCCAGTTCAAGATCTTACTGTATAACATCAGCCTTTGGCTGCCCTTCTGATAAACTTGGAGAAGGACCGATTTCCATTTTGCTCCTTCTGAAAGGAAGAGGTTGAAGGGTTGTCATGTGTCAGGAATGCACCGATTCTAAGAATTTCTAAACAAGACACCCAGCATCGCGAGTGGGAGCCGGAGCCGGGATTTGTGGGGAGATTACTTGGTTAAATGTAGCCTGAAGGAATGAAAAATGAGCAGCCCAAAAAAGAGCTTTGTTGAATATGTTGGCAGTGAAATGGAGTGGCCTGATTTATGAGCAATACCAAGTTATCTTTATGCAAACAGGTTGCTGAGAGTGGTTTTCCGACCCAAGCCAAACATTTTGAGGGTCAGCTCCTGGGGAGATGTACGGTTGTACCTCTTGCTTGTGAAATGTGATGGGACAGGCTTTCTTTTTCTCTGTGACTGGGTAGAGCAGTCAGCTGCTGTAGCAGGGGTCCTGGTGCTTCCTTTTCCTTCAGCCTTCCTTGGCTGTTGGCTGTGGAGGACAGGAAGGAGGGTGGGCTGCAGGGGCACCGAACCCTGGGGTCACCACTGCAGAGAGGGACAGCAAACCAGGGCGTGATGGAGATGACAGAGGTCCCTGAGGTTGAACAGATGTCATGTGGGTTCAACACCAGACTGGGGAGATCAGAAGGCATATTGGTCCCCTTGCTATGGCATGCAATGCCAGGGGGATGGCTTTGTGACTGGTGGGGTGGCATCACCTCTCTAGGTACCACCCCCAGTCCCACACTCATGGCTGGCCTAGCCTGGGACAAGAGACCACAAGATTGAAGAGGTTAGAGGTGACAAGTCCCAGCCAATATGTATCAAGGTGGTAGATGTGTTGCTTTATTGGATTCTCTAAGACTTCTGCTGTTGCCTTCAATGGAATCCCTAATTCCTAATTTTTATATGCCTGTATGCACTGGCATACCCGTGTATGTGAATCCAAGAGCCACACAAACCTGCTTTCTACTGGCAAAGCATCCTGTAGGTGCCAGTTCCTCTGAAATTTTCCATTCAGCTGTCTGCACAAATTTAATACTGTGCATGCCTCCAGGAGTCTTGTTTTTGTCCATGTGAAGCTGACTGTCGATAATGAAGTCATGAGTTATTTGCCTAAAATAAGAACTCAGACTTCAAAATAAGAAACCTAAGCCTAAACCCACAGCTATTTTTTTCAAGTTCTAAAAAAAATAGTGTATTTCCTTTTATAATGAATCTCTCACTGCTTAGGATGAACTTGTAGTCCTGCAGGAAAAAGAGAGCTTTTTTTAGCAGATGCCAAACCTGAAGTCAGTGGAAGATCTAAGCAAGTGGTTAAAGGTGAGCATGTGCTCGCTGGACTGGGACAGAACATTCAGTGTTTTCCTGAGTTGTGTCTTATGTTTCAAAGGAAGGACCTTTGTTTTGCCAAAAGGGTTATTTCTATTTTGCTATGGGCTGAGAGCTCGGGATAATCCCATTTGGAGAGAGGCAGAGACAAGGGAAGGCTATGCTTGGGAAAAGCTATTTTCAGTAGCTCTGTTTTCTCTGACCCCATTTTCCTAATTATGATCAGTTAATGCTGACAGACTGGTTTACAGAAATTAAACCCCATTATATGGTACAAACAAGTCAATAAGGCCTGGAGTTGGACCCTACTAAAACATAAGTAAAATACCGTTCTCCTGTGGCTTTTAATTACTTCTTATTTAGCAACTTAATTGAACCTGCTCTGTTCTTCCTTTGTAATTGATTACCACACAGAAAAAGTTAATGAAAAAGAAAACTTTGTTTTCTCTCCAGTGATTTTTATGGTTATCATGGAAATATTTCTACTGCTTCCTTTTGGGACATAAAAATTCTCAACACAGACAAAGGGAAATCAATGTTAGTTAAATGAAGGCATTTACATGGTTGGAAAAGTAAAAGTTGAGTTTGTTTTTACATGCTTGTGGGGTTTTTTTCCTTGTAAATCAGCTCGGAATTTTTAAAATGAGAATTAATCTGACATTTTATTGTCCCTTTCATTTTTCAAAGCTGAATCTACAAAATTTGGGGAACTGGTCCAAAACCTACTGAAGCCAAATAGGAACCATTCCATCTAATTCAGTGGCTTTGGATCATGCTTTAGAAGCACACATTCAAGAGATATTTATGTATGTATACACACGCACAGATGCCTATCTGCTCCACATGCCATTTGTCATAACTGGGATTAATGCCTGAGGAAAATAAGGAAGAAAAATTTATTGATGCATATTTTTTTGTTTGCTTGCTTGGGTTTTTTTTGGTTTTATTTCTTAATGGATTTAAAGAAAAATTGATGTTTAATTCCCCAATTCTAATATTTCCTTTAAATCTCAATCATCTCATACTTGTCTCTGTTTCTTTTTATTGGTGAAGCTTGGTATTCTTCATTTTGCACATATTTCTTCTTCTTCTTTCTTTCTACTGGGTGCCCTGGCTGCCTTTGGCAGGGCAAGGGTCTCATGGATGCAGTTCACCCAGCACCCAGCAACTTCATGAAGAGGTAGGGAAGTTTTTAAAGAAGTGGTTAAAGAAGTGTTTTTTCAATGATGAGCAGAGATGGCTGAGAGTTAAAGGGCTCAAGTCTAAAAGTCTAAAGGAGTTGCCAACTTTCTCCACCCCCTGCCTTTGTGCATATATATTTTTGCCTTGAAGCAATTTTAATAAAGACTATGTAACAACATGGTGTTGGCATAGCATGAGCAACATTATTCCATCTGTTTCTAGGGAAAATGTAAAAACATGTGCTAGTATAACATTAAAGTTCCAATTTTCAACAGTTAAAAATCAGCTTTTCAAAGCTATTCAGTGATTTTCATTGCCTTTGTTTTTTTGGAACTCAGCATTAAAAAAATGTCTTCTATTCAAAGAGCTTTGAGCACCCATCTTTGGAAGTGAAGGTGCTAGCTAGTTCAGTTTGGGCAGCCAAATTCATGGCTTTCTGTTGGTAGTGTTGCAGAGCTGGTATTTTAAAGTGTATTTAGTCTCTCTTTGTAGAGGTGAATGAGGGCTGTAGAAATGTATTTGCAAACATTCATCTTAACTTCGATGAGAATCAGCCTTGCATTAGGCAGAGGGCTTGAGCATGCTAATCTAATCATTTGCTAAACTGTGATTGGTATAAAAAAGAGCTTTAAAGGAAATCTTCAGTGTTTTTCTGAATCAGGGACTTAACACACCTATTTTTAGTTTAATTTTTTTTTGTTGTGAATCATTATAAAGATACATCTGGCAGAGTTTTTACTAAACATCTCATTTTAAACAGTGATGATAGAATAGCCTGTCAGTGCAATTGTGGTGACTTGTGCCAAAAGTCTCATTTTAAGAGTTCTGCTGGTACAGTCAGGAAACAAAGCGATGCAGCATGTGGCTTCCTGGCACTTGCACCCAGTGAGAACAGCTTTCACTGTCAGTGCTGCAAGCTCAAAACAATGTTCACAGAGAGATAACCATCAACACAGAGCAGCCCTGAGCAAAGGTATGATCCTGTACAAACAAGTGATCAAGGAGTGAACAGCAAAAGGTTCTTTGGTGGACCTGATACTAGGAAAAGGCAGAGCTTTTTGGAGATGTGTTGAGTCAGAGGGAGCCTTGACTGCAGGGATCATGAAGTTGTGGAGTTGAAGACCCTAAGAGAAGGGAGCGGGGCAAAAAGCAAGAACCCAGCCCTGGATTTCAGAAGAGCAAAATGCAGCCTTTTCAGAGATCTGCTTAGGAGAATCCTATGGAATATCTTCCCACAGAGAAGAGGGGTCCAGGAGACTTGGGTGCTCAGGAAAGGACCATCCCAAGGAGTAGGAACCAAACAAAAGTGTCAGAGGGCCTGTAGAGATGAGCAAGGAGTGCCAAACTGAATGCAGAAATACAAAGGAAATGGGGCACTGGAGAAGACTATTAGGTTTGTCAAGCAAGATTTCCTCTTCATAAATCCATGCTGAGTATTCCTAATAAAATGTTTATTCTTCGTGCATTTGGAAATGTTTTCCAGGAAAATGTTCTCCATCAGCTTCCTAGAAACTATGGTGTGGTCTACCAGCCTGTATTTCCTCAGATTTTTCTTCTTACCATTCTTAAGGTTGGAGCAATATTTGCACTGTTCCACTCATCAACAGATATTGGTTGAATTCAAGTGGCTGACTCCTATAAAAGTATGTAAAGTTTTCTGTAACACTTATATAGTTCAAGACCTCCTTTACATTCATCCTCAGAGAGTTATCGTATTAAGTCCCTCCTAAAAGAAAAGCCATATTTTTAACAGATAGTGCACAAAAAAGTAGCAGAGAGAGACACTTATTTCAGAAAAGAAATTATATTTATGCTAGGCATGGGTAACACTCAGCTCAGAGCAAGCACAAGTAAATGCTATCACATCATTTGATAAATGCAATACATTCAGTATAAATGGTACTGATTACACAAAACCTTTAGGTGTTATGAGGTTCTGAGATGGTTTGGACAGTGGTGGCGGTGGCAGCAGGGAAGTTATTTTTTTAATCTTTATTTTCTTCTTGGTGTGAAAATAATTTACTGTGAACTGTAAAACATAGTAAGAGATAGAAAAACATTATTTTACAATGGCTGCTATGCTGTCTGGTATGGTTTCTTGCAAAAATCCAAGCACAGGCTGAGAAGCAGCCTCTCTGTTCCTGCTCACCCTTTTTGTGAACTCTGCTTGTGCTCCCCAGCACTGAGTGCACATGAGCTGGTGGCACCTCAGCAGCTCTGTGCTGGTCCTCTGAAGCCAGGGTGGACCTGCTCCCAAGCCCTTGGCAACATTCCTCCAGGTGGGAGGCCCCAGGGCACCCTTCACATCCCCCGACCCTGGAACTGGTTGTTCTCAAATCTGCTTGGTTTATTTTTTTTTTTTTTCCATGAGGTGTGACTCCTCAGAGTCATCAAGCAGCAACCTTGTAAAAATGGCTTTTCTAGAGCCATGGAAACCACAAGATCCCATTACAAGCAGTTTCATTTTCAGTGACTAATGGAAGGACAACAATAATCAGGCAAGAGGAAATTCTTAACTCTTTCTCAGATTCCCTTTCTCCTTTTTAGTAAAAGCAAAGCTCACCCATAAATGAAATTCAGCTCAGATGGGTGTTCTTGTATGCACTGCGCCAGTGCCTGGTTAGTTGACTGCCAAATGTCTGTTCAAGTTGCTTGGATTTTCTTCTCATAAAAACTATTTGCCACTTGTAAAGCTATATTTCATCTACTTCAAAGGTCTTAAAATAACTTTTTAATAATTCCTATTTATGATTTTATAGCTCATATAAGTGAAAGTGGTAAAGTATCAGTGTTGCAGAGTAGATCCTTGAGCAGATAAGCAGACCTTCTGGGCCATAAAATAGAGCCAGCTGCTGAAGTCAGTGTAGCCCAGTGTAGTTCTGAAGTCAAAATTGTAGATCTGGGACTTGGGAAGCCTCACTCATTAATTTAATTGTAGCAAATAAAGAAATGAAGAGGGTAAGAGGGCAAACAGACACAGACACGTACTTTTGGACTTAAAAAAAAGTTGAGTTGGATGTGCTGTTGGCCCTATTAATATAAGAGATTCAACAAAGGCCAGCTTTCAGACCTATGCAAAGATCTTGTAAAATTAATGTGAGCAATATGCTGAAAAAAAGCAGAAGCGTGGGGACTCATAAATAAGGTCTGAGAACTAAGCTTATGGTTGGCAGGATGGGTAATGCATGACTGGGAGGTGGTGGGCTGTGCAGCATCATATGCACTTTAATTAACAAGTGATTTTTAATGTCTGTTGGGGGTCTATTCAACTTAGGATGTGTATATACCTCTGGAAGGGTCTGCAGTGTAATGAGCTCTGCAATGTGCTTAATAATTAAGAAGAACTATTTCTGGGGTCAAAGACCTATCCAGCCAAAGCTTCTCTAAGTGACCCTGAAGTCAGTATGAGCACGTGTAATATAATCCAGAGCACTGTATATCATATTTTGCTGCCTCTTTTCCCGTATTGCTTTCTCCATATATCTCTCCAGATATATTCTCCATATATCTGTTTTCAGCCCAGTGCAGAGGGAAAATGACAAGTGACTCATGGACCAGACACCAGAGGCAGCACATTCACCCCCTGTCTGCTGGCCAAGTGCTACTGACTGAAATCAAAAGCTCCACCCCAATTTACAGCAGCTAAGTGTCTGATCTTTCTTGCATCTTCTTGAAAAATAGAACAACTTCTCCACATTCTCACTCTCTGAAATCTCCAGGGGTGTTGCCAAACTCACTGGTGCCTTCCTCCCCCAAGGGAGTGAACAGGTTTAGAGAAAGCTCTAAGCAGCACAGGTAAATGGAGTTGTTTTTTTTTTTTTGGTTGGTTTGGTTTGGTTTTGTTTTTTGTTTTTTTTTTTTTTATGGTTTTGCTTTTGTTTTTTAATAGAAAACTAAAAATGGCTTATATTTGAAGGTGAGAAGGTAATTGTTTTAAACAAGTGACACCTGTGCAGTTCCAGCCATGGTCTGCAGGAATTTGGGAAGCTGTGCAACCACAGAGATGTTTCTTTCCTACCACAAGTAGCCGGAGCTGTTACAGGTTTAATTTTCTGTAGTTTGGCCAAAAATTGTTCTAAAAAGTTTCCCTATGGCAAGGACATACAGAAGCAAGGCTTGTAACACCAGCCCCTGAAACTTACAGGTACTGAGATGGAAGGACCCCATAAGTCAGAAAGAAACATCTTTTTTGGCTCCTCATTAGCCACCTGGTTTTGCACTGGCCTCCTGGTCACCCAGAAAAGTCCTTGAGAGGCAGCATTGTCCCAGGTCTGAGAACCAGCTCCTCCTTCCAAGCCAACAGGGGTCACCAAACTGGTGAGGTCTTGTGGATACTGCAAGAAAGCTGAGCACCACAAATATTTCCTGTAGGAATGCTTTGTATGGGTCCTGATTTAAGGCTGTATAAAAGCAGAGGCTGTGTCATCTCCAAGGGCCCACTTGATGAAACTCAGGGGCTCCTTTTAAAGTAGCTGCATCTTCAAACAGGCTGACTAAATGAAAAGAGCATTATCAGAAGGTCTCAGTCCTTTGGAGGTCCTGCTCAGGTGTGCTGTTTAGTATCCATGTACCTGTCCCTCTGCTTTAGTTTCATCATGTAAGGGAAGGTGATGAGAGCCAAGAAAATAAACTAAAGTGGCCCCATGCTGGGAAAAGTGAATGTAGTGACTAGAGGCAAGGGCAGGCTTCCCTGACTAGAGCAATATGCTGCTGATGGATGGAATGAGATACACAAATGCTTCTATGGATTGCACTGGAGTTAAGATGTTTCCTGCCTGTGAGAAGTGATGAGAATTTTTTTTATTCAGGTTTCTTATTATAAAATCTTTTATAATGCGGATGCTTTTCTTCTTGGTCTTCAGTACCAATAAACCAGGTGTCTCTTAAAAGTCCTTGGAGAGAAGTGTAAGAATATTTCAACAGATGATGACTAACACCATTCTTTTCCCTATATGTTGTTATTGATCCTCTTAATGGCTTTCATTTATTGACTTCCTTTCTCCCTTACCAGCAGAGCATTCTCTTGGTGCTTCTTAATATTTTGGGTCTAGAAGTTATTAGGCTAAAGATGAATGTAGTTATGCTTTTACTGGCTTGCTTCTGTTGTCTTACATTTCACTGGGTGGGTATTTCCTACAAGAAAACAACCAAAGTCAATAATTGTGTCCTCCACTGGGGTGATGAGTCCTGAGGAGAAAAGTATCCTGCCTCATTTTTGGTACAGAATTCAAAGACCTAACCTGAGGATGCCCAAAACCATGTGCTAGAGCTAGAATTCATTCATTAAAATCTAAGAGTAAAAAGGGGGGGGTTCATGTTTCTCTGAGGCAAAACTTAGATACCACAGTCAGTGTTTCTGCATGGCTTTAGAAGTAGCTGCTGACAAAGTCAGTGAGATGTCACTGTGCAGTGAACCATACATCACAGTATCCATCCAAAATCCCTGTACTAATGCTGAGTAGTTGAAGGCTTAAAGTAACTGGCATCCTGTCAGGCACAGAAATGGGGACAGTGGCAATACAGAGAACATCAACTGGATCTTTTCCTGGAATATTGATTTATAGGCTTCAGATGGGAACATTTGAGTTAAAAATTATCTCACAACAGTGGAAGATCTGTGTTGAAACAAACTGTGTGTAAATGTATACATAACACAGAGCAACAGTTGGAAGATAATCAGATAAATGTATTGTGAAGGTAAGGTAAAAATCTAGCTTCTGGCCTTAATCCTCTGGCAAAACTGAAGCAAAATAACCCATAAATTATTTTAAACAATTATTACCTAAAATTCCACCTTGCCTTGACCTTTTCAATCTTTCCATTAATGTAAAAACGTGGTGAGTTAACTTGTTAGCATTCAGAGTATCAAATTTTACCTTGACCTTTCAGGTAGGTCATGCAGAAAAATTATACTGGACTCCAACAACTGCTGTAATAAAATATCACACAAGTCTGGAGTTAATACGTGAGTCTTTGAGATACAATACCTCTGTACATTGGCACTCATCAGCTGCTACCTGAGGAGATCATTCAAGAGGTATTTGCTTAAGATCCTGAATATATGCTAGACCAAAGCACATGGGTGTACCAAAGCTATCCTGAGAGAGTCAAGAAGAAAAAAAATGAGAGACTGCAGGTGTGCTATGTCCATCTGGAGCTTGGCAGAGTATAGAACTCAGCACCACCTGAAAGTGACACAGCAGAAGTGCTCATTGGAAGGCCTGGCCCATATGAGGTCATTTTGGATTTCCCTGCAAACACCTGTCATACAACATGCACGGTGATCTGAACAGACCAATTTTTTTTAGTCTTGTCAAGTGCAAAAGGAGAACAGAGACAGAGAAATTCATGAGAGAGATGCTTTTCACTCTAGGTTGGAGTGTGCTAGGCAGGAAAGTTATTGTTTATTGAGAAGTTTGTGTGCTGTGTATTTAAGTGGATGCTAGAAACTATAAAATCATAATGTCCTCTCCCTTGTTTGTTTGTTTTTTTTTTTTTGTAAAGATTAATAAAAAGCAGTTCAGCTGCAGAAATTTTAGCACTGATTGGATACTGGTTATCAGCAGCATACTTCTACACTGAATCCCACTACCTCTGTTGCATTGAACAAACTGGGAGTGTAGTTTCCCTGTAAGCAAACAGGAAACATGGTATATTCTCCTGCTTTTGGTTGACTGGCCAACAGATGAGTTCAGAGTGAGCAGATCTGCTCAGACATAAGAAAGACCTGAAGAGATCAAAATAAAGCTAAGTGTCAGAGTTCACAAAAGATGCTTTGTTTTGTTCTTTGTAAAATTCAGCCTATGAACATTTCCAGTGCTCCTGATTACTGAAAGCCCTATTGCATTACATTTAGAGAACAATTAGAGTGCAATACATAGGGATTTGAATCCTGATGTAAGTCATTTAAACAGGTGCCACATCATATTCATTGCAAACAGAGGGCTTGCTTCACCACCTATCTGGTTGCATTAGTCAAAGTTAATGAATTATTTATTTATTAAGACATGTCTGTCATCATCTACATGTTCAGCTGGAAAGTTTTCATATGGCAGCTCAGGCCCCTCAGCTCAGCAGAGGGGAGATCTGGCTGTCACCAGTGGGGATGGGAAGCACTGGAGAAGGATACTGGGACAAGTTCTGATATTTTTCAAACCTTTTTTATAATTTCCCCCTGCTTGACTGTGGCATGATCTTAATCAGCTTTCTGCACCCTTACAGTGTTTATCTCCCTGGCAGCACCTGGGGCTTTGCTTCCCTCTGGTCAAGATCTGGGGGGCTTATAACTTAACCACTGCCACCTACACACAGTATATATTTTTTCTCTGATTTACTATGTACTTCTTTTGCATTGCTACAGGTTAACTGATTTGTGATCTTAATGTTAAGCAAGTGCTTAAATCTTGGACTTGAGGCCATGCTTGGAGAAAGGGAATTGGGAAAGGGATAAGTTACTTGAATATTTTCTGACACCTTTTTGAATTTGGCCTCTACCTGTCTTCAGACCTACAGACTACTTTTCCAGGCTTTAGTTACCACTAATATTAGCAAAGCAGGCAAGCATGTCCAGTTACATTGCTCTTTGGAAAGCCTCTGACATTTGTTGTTTGTTTCATTCAGCACTTAGAAAATTCCTGGATAGTTTTTGCTATTTTCTGTCCTGTTTCTTCTTGTTTTCCCAGGACCCCAGGGCAGAGTTCTGTCCCAGGGGAACTCCACTTGCTGTGGAGTGGAAGAGAGGAGCTGGTGGAAGCATTCAGTGGGGGTAAAAGCAGGATAATGGCACAGATGAAGAAATGGCATAGAACAGGAAGCTACTGGAGTACTTGGTGCCCTTATTTCATCCCCTGTACTGCTCCACTCTCTCCTCTGCTTTTCATCATGAGAAAACTGCTTTGTAAAGACCAAGGTAAGATGAGCTGAAGATACCCCTGGTCACAGTGAAACAAAGAAGGGGCTGAAGTAGGCTTTTCTGAGAAGTTGAGGAAAGCCCACAGTACAGAGTAAGGAGGAGGTAAAGGCAGCAGAAGACACCCACTCTTCTGTAGAGTAAGAGACTTCTAAAGCTGCCAGTCCTACAATAAGGAAAAGTTCAGAGGTAGCAGAACAAGGCCAAAGGCTTTTAATGAAGATGCATGTTCAGGCTTAAATGACCTGTCAGTCATGCCTCCAGTCTGACCTGAAGTTAATGACAGCCAAGGGCACCCAGAGCTAGGCAGAACCAAGCCAGTGCTGCATCCATCCTGAGCAAGGGATGCTATCTTCTTCTTCTTGGTACTGGGCAGGAGGTAACCTGGCCTGGGGGTCTGCATCTGTCACAGATAACACTGATGGTACACTGGTGTCTGATCAGAGATGCTGGATGTGCCATCACTTTCAGAACATGCTCTCTGCCCAGGGAGGGAGTGAGGGCAGATTTTTGCCAGGTCATTGCAGATGCATTTCCAAGCAGGGTGCTCTGGGCCCTGTCTGATTTGTCTCTTGTCCTGTTTTATGTCCTATGTCTGAGTGGGAAAGTTGTTGCACTTTTTAATGTTTGTCTGTGATTTGGTCTGGCCTTTGGGAATGAGGCTTAGGCTCTGAGAGCTGAACTGGGGCTCACAGCTTCTCTGAAGCTTTGCCCTACAGTCTTGACAGAATGAGTAGCAGGTTTTGATACCAAAGCAAGAATGCCTCTTGGTGCTTGCATACGACTAAAACCATTCATACATAGTCTCTTGTCAGAATGAAGCTGTCACTTTACAGGCTGCCAGGTGGGGTAGAAGCCCTGGACAGCTGTTCATGTGCAGATGCAAAGCCATCTACCTGTCAGTGTGATGCTGCTTTACATGCTGTCCTCAGGTTGCTCCTGTTGGTTTCCATGCAAGCATGTGTGCACTCAAAGGCCTACGTGGGTACAACGGGTAGATGTGTGTGCACACCATCCACTGCTCCTGGGCTGCAGAGTTGCCTTTAAAAGGCAGGTCACACTTCAGAATTAATACAGAAATATTTACTAGTAGGAAGTGATTAGAAGCATTGTTGGCAGTAAACGCAGCTTTATTCAGTAATTCATATTCCTGAAAGTGCTTAATTCCTTAAGGCTCTGCTTGCTACATTCTGGATTTCATAGTACCAAATACAAATGCAAACTTCTGTGTTATTGTATAGCCCTTTGCAGGATACAGTCTAATTTTTCTAGAGAAGCCTGGCCAACAGGTTGCAGTACCAAGGCAGAGGAACACAAGTAGATGAGGGTCTTGTGCTACACACTGTGTCATTTCTAAGAACATGTAAGAGATAACCTGGGCCAAAATTGTACAACATGCTTATGTTTTTTTTTGTGCACTTTTAAGTATCCTATGGGCCACAGAAGTTGAAATAAACTCATTTTAGAGCTCGTTTGTCTGCCTTGAGTTTCCTGACTTCAGAAGAGAGGAGCAGGATTTTGTCCCTTTCACACGGGAGTGCTCAGAGACTTAATTTACTGATGCTTTTAACAATGCTTTTCTTCAAATGAAAAGCCCAATAGGATGACAAGTGACTGCAGTTGGTAAAGCAGAATCATCTTTCATTTTAATGCTCATTTCTTTGGCTTGGCTGTTACGATCATGTATATAATTCTCACTTGTCTCTGCCAATATTTGGGTTCAGAGAAGATGGTTGCAGCCTGACGAGCAAAGCAATGACTGCTTACTATTTGGTTTCTTCAGAGAGATTGGATGTGACAGCATCTTGTCATTATGATTGTTGCCTGAACAAGCTAGGAAGTTAAATATTTCATTATGATGATTTTGATACTTACACTGATCTCCTGCAGACTCATAATTAAAGACATCACAAAACAAAACAAAGCTCCCCCAAACAATTGTGCAAGTTTAAATCACCTACGTATGTTTCTTGTTCCCATCTATGCATGGGTTTCTTTTTAATATAACTCTTGGCAGGACAGACCATGCTGGTGACATTATTGGTATTGTTGGCCTAGAATGTTTTTAATGACACCGAGTTTGCTGGAAGAGAGTGTAAATTAGTTGTCAGTTCTTGAGAAGTCAAAATTTAATTGCTTATCAAATGTTTAAAATATGACTTAGATTAACGATGGGTTTCTATGTACATTCTTTCTTGTGGCCATTAGGCAAGAAGCCAAAAATTGGCAGTGTGGCAGCTCTGCTCAGCAGCCTCAGTCTGTAATTCATCTCCAGGCTTCTCTCCTGGACTGAAACGCTGATTTTTTTTCAGCTTTTTTGTTCTGTTTTTTTCTCTTTGGCAGAAAAAATTGAAAATAAGTTTAGGCCAAACTGAAGTAAATATTGCCTCCCTTTTGTTTTTCCAGGGCAGTTGTCAAGCTGACAAATCACTTATTATGCAGCTCTATATATTTTGCTTCATGTAAATCTGTAGTTCCTACCAAACTGCTCTCCATCACTCCACTTTCTTTGCAGTCATTGTAAAAAGAGCATGAAATCAAAGGGTTTTTTGCAAATGTGTACTGCAAAAAAGTAGACTTTTACCTGTTTAAACAATAGAAGTGAGAGCAAACCAAAGAAGAAACTTTTACTGAGTTCGTCTCCAAACGTACTGTATTTTTACAGATGAATCTCTCCTTTCTTCTGTTTGTGTCGAGGTTATCAGCCCATCAGTACTGTCCTTCCCTCCTTCTGACTTGCACATGATTCTCTTGACAATGTGGTGTGCAAGCTGATGGGTCACACTGCACTGGAGCTCTGTTCATCTGACAGATGGGTCACTGTTGTGTCAGGGAATGGGGAGGAGAAAGAGAGATCTGCTGTGGGAAAAACTGTGTTACACAGGAACCCACTGGTGATAGGGAGTGGAGGGCAGTGATATTTCCCACTCCATCAGCACACTAAGGTGAAACATTCCTTCTGCTCTGTAGAGGGACAAAAAAGTTAACCCAGGACTCTTGGTGTTAGATTCCCTTAACATGCAGAGCTATCAGTTCAGGATAGATGTTGCCAGGACAGCAGACCAAAGGGGTCATTTGCCTTTATCAGTATGGCAGATCAAAATTTCTTCAACCTCCTTGTCCAGGACTTTTTGCTTACTCTTAAAGCAAAATATGAAACCTGCTTGTTCCAGTGGCTGGCAAAAAAGCCTGACCTATGGCCCCTGTAATCTCCCACTTCTGTGCTTAACTTCTCAGCAGATTCCCAGAAAGATGTGTCTGAAGGCAGGCACCACATTGGGTTGACCCTTCAAAGCCAACAGAGTCCCCTCCAGAGTAAAATAATTTCTCCTTTTGCTGACTGAAGGTTTCCCTGTGCTCATTTCTTTATCTACACTGTCATCATTTGGAATTTGCCTTCAATTTAATCACATCAGTTAATGTTTTTACCACGTCTGAGAAGCCTGAAGTGCTACCGTTTGTTATTATTCCCTTTGTTTTCTTCCTGATATTGTCTCCAAGTCCAGATCACAGGGTGAACACACTCTGTAGCCTATTGTCTGACATCCCTACAAATGGTCTCTGGTTTCAGCTCGGTCATTGTCTAACTCCTGTGCTGCTGGAAATACCTCGTGACACCAGGCAGAGTTCAACACTGTTGATTTCTTCGTACAATAATCTTAGTACTGGTTTTCTGTGTGCTTGTAAAAGCTGGTGAATACACCCGAATACACATTTAGTACACTTCTGTGGGGGCTATGAGTGTAGTTACACTTTTCAGTGTTACCTTTTGAAAAGCAAAAACTCTCCCTCTCTGTCCTTTCCTTCCCCCTATATATCTGGTGGTGAGGGACCACCAGACTCAGGGTCTTCTGTTTCCACCAGAGCATCAGAAAAAGCAGGAATGTGCCAAATGTGGTTGAAGTTTTGGGATGTGAATTTGTGAGAAGCTTCTGCGGAGCATGTGTGAACTATTAAAAGAAGGTTTTGGTTTTGTAGTTTTTTTTTCCTTCCCCCCCTCAAGGTTCATAGTTAGGGGAATTTTTTACATGAGTGTTTAGTCTTTAGATGCACAGTGACAGTGTTGGTGACAAATATCAGGTCCTTGCTCCAGAGCATGTGGTTCAAAATTGCTCATGCAAGGATCTTACAAGCATAAAATTGCAAACAGCTTCTGCTTTGGAAACAGACCAAGTGTTTTGCTGAAAATATTCCCCAAAAAATTCAGGCTGGACAGAGCCATGAGGCTCAGTTCAGACCAAGTGGTTACAGCCTAGCAAAAGGAATAAGATGAGAGCAGGGAGCACTGAGTACCAGACTCCATGATGTGAAAGAAATTGGTTACCAGAGTTTGTTCTGGAGTGCCTGAAAACATCCAAGCATGAGAATCCAGCGAGGGCAGAGAGGCAAAAAACCTCACTCTTCCATGGTAGTTTTGTTTCCTGAGGGACAAATCTATTTCCAACTGTGATGAGTTCATGTAAATTGTCCTTGTGGTATCAGAGGTCGTATTTTTAGGTGGCACAAATGAGCGTGGTTGCAGTGAAAAGAGCAGCTTCCTAGCTTTGCTTTCCTGGGTTCATTTCAGCTGGCATTGGTGATGCTCCATGATAAGGGGTAAGGCCCAGTGTAGTGTAGCATGGCATTTCTTGCTTTCCTCACCTCTTTAATTTCCAGACTGATAAATGTGGTAGGAGATGGACACAACAAAACAAGGTTTGTGGTTTGAGTAGCTTAGCAACAGAACTTCCCTGCAACCACAAGGACTCTGTTGAGCCAGAAAGTCCTCAGGCAGCCTCTACATTGTCTTTTAGTCAGCACAGGTCTGCTCTGGGGGGAAATGGTCTTCTCTGGCACTGGCATGTCCTGGGTTAACCGATCTGTAATGCACT